>NC_133623.1:7168961-7521461 GCF_048593235.1 Sminthopsis crassicaudata | reverse complement strand
GCTGCCAGCACCTGAACATCACAAACAAGAAAGGGAGAAAGATTTTCTATCATGAAACTCTAAATTAAATTCCTTCTTCTTACTTCTGAGGGGAAAAAATAAAGATTTGTGCAGAAGATTAGAATTGTATTTTTCCAAGGCAGTAGACGAGTCCCATGTGGCCTAAGGATATGGTTGGCTTTAACACTAGAGAGTGCAAAGATTAGCTTTTGGACTTTCCCTTTGGAACCCTTCCCTATAGACCTTCCGTTTTGGAACCCTCCCCCTCAAGGGCCCAGCAAGTCATGAGCAAGTCACGGAACCCCAGAGTGTCAGAATCGAGGACAAAACCTCAGTGGACCATTAGTCCAGCCCACTTCTAGGCAGAATAATATATCCACCAAGCATTCAGTCCCCTAGCCTCTGCTTTCCTTATGGAAAGGAAGGTCAGTGTTCCTCCCAGAGGAACCCATTCCACTTGAGATAGCTTTGATGGCTAGGAAATAAATCCTGGCATCAAGGCTCCCTTTGCCTCTGTGAATCTTCTCTTCCCACTCCCCTCCTGTTCCTCTGAGGCCAGGCAGACCAAGGAATAATCCCTCTTTCACATGATACCCCTTTAAACAATTGTCATGTTCTCTCCCTCCCCCTAGATTTTCTCCAGGCTAAACGTTTCTAGTTACTGATCTTCATATGGCGTAGACTTAAGGTCAAGATTGTGAGGTTTAGGAAAAGGCTCAGACAGCTTCGAGGAATGCTGGGAGATCTCCTGGCTCAATTTTTCAAGCTTCCCAGAAGAAAAAACAACTGGACTTCCTTTGAACGCCATTGCTTCCACTAAAGTTTTTTGCATTGATGAATAAGAGAAATAGACCATGACAGTTACAATAGCAAGACTTTGGAGTAAGGAAGGCCTTACTCTCTGGCATGTGCCAGATGTGTGCCTCTGGGTCAATTCCTTCTTGGTGGGCAAACTCTCCAAGACAGTAGGGCTGACCAGTGTGGGGAGGGAGGTTTCCTCCCCAGGAGTCACCAGCCCCTGTAATTCTGTGTTTCACCATGGCCTGGTGAGTTAGCGGCACTTATTCTTCAGACTTCAGAGAGGTCTCTACAAATGTTTCACAATTTGGCTTCAGCCTACCTGCGTGGGCTGATCCCATCTCATTCTCCTTCATGCACCCTTTGATCTGTTTAAGCTATTCCCCAAAGCTCTACCCTCCATTACCTGACCCTTGAGTTTGCCCAGTGTTCTGCCTTCTGCATTTTCCTCACCACCACCCTTTGGGATGCCTGTTTTCCTTACAGCTCAGCTCAGATGTCCCCTGCGCTGGGAAGCCTCTCCTGACCCTTTTGTTTATTTGGGCCAATTCCTTCCTCCTCAAATAATCAACTAGCTTTCCTTATCCATTTGCATTATTCATTCATTTCCCATATTCTACTCTTCCAGGACAGTTACTTGAGTGCAGCACTGTTACACATAGCTACAAAGTTGGTGTTTATTTATGGACATTTAGTTTGCAGCCCCCCATCCTATGATAAGAACTCCCTGAGGGCAAGATCTGTTTGGTTCTATTTTTGTGTCTGCAACACCCAGCACAGCTGCCTGACACAAAGTTGGTGCCTGATAAAGACTTGGGGAGTTGGAAATACTAGATAGCACCCAGACTTCTGTCTAAACTCCTGTGGAGTTGGGACTCCCTAGAGAATGGAAAGCATGGGAGTGCCCATTGCACTGTCCTATTTGCCGTAATGGTCTGTCTACTGATGTCCTAACAACCTTCCAGGGCCTTGGATGCTTAAGAAGCTCCATTTTATAGGGAAGAAGGGTTAGCCTAAATTCTAACTTTGATGGAAAGGTAGTAAGATTTCCCATTGGCCTTGGTTTTCCCTCAAGCCAAAAGAGCAATCTTTCCCCTATCATTGTTAGAGAATAAGCCCTTCATGAGCATGTTCATATCCAATGCACCTAAGCACAAAAACTATTCAAAAAAAAAAAAAAACAAACAACTCCCTAATAAGGGAGAATGTCACTGCTAAAAACAGACAAACAAAAACCTGAGAGAGAAGAGGACACAAGGGCCAGAATGGGGAAAGGAAATCAGAAGGCCAGAGAAGACCCAGCTCTACAAGAGTGATGGGTGGGTGCAAGAAGGGAAGAGAGGAGGTTTTTGAAGTGACCAGTGACCATCACTAGTGATATCTCAACTTGATGGTGAATTGGGTTTAAGTGAGGCACAGATGCACAAAGTCATCAATCTCCCTCTGTCTCTCATGGTCATCGAAGTCCAATGGCAAGACAAAAGTCAAGATGACTGGCAATGGCCTGGGCTGCAGTGGATAACCTTGGCTGCTATGCACACTACCACTTTGTCAAGCCACCGGTGGAATGAAGTGCCAGGTGGACATCTAGAGTAGATTAAGGTGGGGGCGGGGTGGAGCCAAGATGGTGGAGAAGACACACACTTCATTCTAATCTCCTCTTCTACCCTCACTACTAATTACCAAATACAGCCTCTGAAATAGGGCTTGACTGGTAAAATCCACAGATATTGGGCGTACAACAAATTACCAGCCAAAGATAATCTAGAAGATTGCCAGAAAAGGTTTGTCCTAATTGGTGGGAGGAGGCCAGCACAGGCAGGGAGGTAAAACACTGAGGCTAGCACACTGAGTAGAGTGTGGTGGGGGTGGTCTCCACAGATAGAAAATTTGCAGGGAGGACTACCACAGGTTGGCTATTCTGCTTTGGTTGCAAGCAGCAGATCAGCAGAGAAGTTACACAAACACCAAAGATAGAATGTACCCCCCAAAATGCCAGAATTTAACAGGACTTGGCTACACCCACTAAGCACCACAAGTGACTCAGGAGGGACCACAGTACAGCTGTGCAGCTGCATTCTGCAGCAGAGGGCTTTTGCCTGGGGCAGCCATACTTCTGCATAGCAGGGGGGGGGTGCAACTTCCACAGCTCAGCTACTCTGCCTGGCAGTGATACTTCCACTGAAGAGCCCTTCACAGGGTATTTCCACAGCTCAGTCACTCTTTGCAGCTTGTTTGCAGGACAGCTACTATCCATATATCTATCCCTGTTCTGTAGAGGAAGCTGAAACCTCCTTGCCCTGAATGCAGACCCTAAGGGCTTTTTAAAAAATGAGTAAAAATGCCAAGAGAACTATTGATAGCTTCTATACAGAAAGAGAGCAGGTTTCCAAACCCAAAGAGACTAACACAGTCTCCAGACAAAAACCCCAAAGGGGGATGTAATCTGGTCCCCATCATATAAGTCTCTCCTAGAAGAAATTATAAAAGATTTTAAGAGAGAGCTAGAAGAAAAATGGGGAAAGGAAAGAGAAGCTATGCAAGAGAGTATAAAAAAGGCATAAAACTCATTAAAAGAAAAATTTAATAAAGTAGAAAAAGAAAACAACTTCTTGAAATGTGCATTGGAAAAGGTAAAGAACTCCCAAGAAAACAGAATTTCTGAACTGGAAAAAATAGAGAATTCCCAGAAAAGTAGGGTTTGTGAACTGGGAAAAAGAAAATAATTCAGTAAAAAAATTAGTGAAATGGAAAAAAATTCCATAGAGCAAAACAACTCATTTAAAAACTCAATTGAACATATGCAAAAAGAAGCAAAAAAAAAAGCTAATGAAGAAAGTAACAATTAAAAATCAGAAATGAACAAACAAATGAATGACTCATTGAGACATCAAGAATCAGTTAAGCAAAACCAAAAAAAAAAAAGAAAGAAAGAAAGAAAACATAGAAAAAATGCTAAATATCTACTTGGAAAACCAATAGACCTAGAAAATAGATATAAGAGAGATAATCGGAAGATTATTGGACTTCCTGAAAATTATGAAGAAAAAAAGAGCCTAGACTCTATTTTACAGGAAATCATCAAAGAGAACTGCCCAGATGTAATAGAATCAGAAGGTGAAATAAGCATTAAAAGAATTCATTGAACACCTTCTGAAAAAGACCCCAAAATAAAAATTCCAAGGAATGTTGTGGCTAGATTTCAGAACTATCAGATTAAGGAAAAAATATTACAAGCAGCCAGAAAAAAAAAAAAAAAACAATTCAAATACCAATACCAAGAAGCCACAATAAGGATCACTCAGGATCTAGCTGCTTCCATATTAAAGGATCAAAGGGCCTGGAATCTGATATTCCAAAAGGCAAAAGAACTTGGAATGCAGGCAAGAATAAACTACCCAGCAAAGCTGAGCATTTTCTTCCAGGGAAGAAGATGGGCATTCAATGAAACAGGTGAATTCCATTTATTCCTAATGAAAAAAATCAGAGCTAAAGAAAAAAATCTGATCTCCAAATATAGGACTCAAGAGAAGCATAAAAGCTAAAAAGAACTCTTGAGAACTATATTTCTGTTATGGGCATACATAAAGAGCATGTGTATAATTTGATTTTACTGTTCTAATACAAAAAAGGGAAGTAGAAGTGGAAAGGGGATAGTATCAGAAAAAGGGAAAAGGGGAGATAAAAAGAGGGGAAATACATCCCATGAAGAGGCAAAGGAAACCTATCATATTTGAGTAAATTTAGGGAGAGGGAGGAACATTATGTGAATCTTACTCTTATCATATTGGCTCAAAGAGAAAATATTAGACATATTTGGTTTACAGAGAAACTTTTCTCACCTCATTAAAAGGTGAGAGAGGAAAAGGGAAAATGAAAAGAGTAATAAGGGAAAGGTATAAGAAAGGGGAAGGGACTCAAAGGGGGTAGGAGTGATTCTAAAAAGGGAGAGATGCATGAGGCAAGTGGTGCCCATAAGTTTAATACTGGGGAAGGGGGGAGGGGGAAAAGAAAAAGTAAAGCATAATTTGGGGATAATAAAATGGCAGGAAATACAGAATTAGTAGTTTTAACTTTAAATGTGAATGGAATGAACTCTCCCATAAAGTAAAGGCAAATAGCAGACTGGATCAAAAGCCAGAATCCTACAATATGTTGTTTACAGGAAACACATTTAAAGCAGGATGATACATAGAGAGTAAAGGTAAAAGGCTGGAGCAGAATTTATTGTGCTTCAGGTGAAGTCAAAAAAGCAGGGGTAGCCATCCTTATCTCAGATCAAGCAAAAACAAAAATTGATCTAATTAACAGAGATAAGGAAGGAAACTATATCTCGCTAAAGGGTACCATAGACAATTAAATAATATCAGTACTAAACATATATACACCAAGTGGTATAACATCTAACTTCCTAAAGGAGAAGTTAAGAGAGTTGCAAAAAGAAATAGACAGCAAAGCTGTAATAGTGGGAGTTCTCAACCTTGCACTCTCAGAATCAGATAAATCAAACTACAAAACAAATAAGAAAGAAGTTAAAGAGGTAAATAGAATATTAGAAAAGTTAGGTATGATAGATCTTTGGAGAAAACTGAATGGAGACAGAAAGATACCACTACAAACTACACACTTTCTTCTCAGCAGTTCATGGAACCTATACAACCTATATTGGAACCTATATTAGGACATAAAGACTTCAAAATTAAATGCAGCAGAAAGGCAGAAATAGCAAATGCATCCTTTTCAGATCACGATGCAATGAAAACAACATTCAACAAAAACTTAGGGGTAAATAGACCAAAAAGTAATTAGAAACTAAATAATTTTATTCTAGAGAATGAATGCATGAAACAGCAATTCATAGACACAATAATTTCACCCAAGAGAATTACAACAATGGACAAGATACCAAAATTTGTGGGATGCAGCCAAAATGGTAATAATGGTAATTTTATATCTTTAGAGGCTTATTTGAATAAAATAAAGAGAAGAGCAATGAATTGGGATTTCAAGTTAAAAAGCTAGAAAAAGAGCAAATTAAAACCCCCCTATCAAATGCTTAACTTGAAATTCTAAAATTAAAAGGAGAAATTGGTAAAATTGAAAGTAAAAAAAAACATTGAATTAATAAATAAAACTAAGAGTTGGTTTTATGAAAAAAACCAATAACAAAATAGATAAACACTTGATAAATTTGATTGGAAAAAGGAAAAAGGAAAATCAAATTCTAAGTCTTAAAAATGAAAAGGGAGAACTTTCCACCAATGAAGAGGAAATTAGAGCAATAATTACGAGTTACTTTGACCAACTTTATGCCAATAAATTTGATAACCTAAGTGAAATGGATGACTACCTTCAAAAATATAGGCTTCCCCGATTAACAGATGAGGAAGTAAATTGCTTAAATAGTCCCATTTCAGATAAAGAAATAGAACAAGCTATTAATCAACTCCTTAAGAAAAAATCCTCATGACCAGATGGATTTACATGTGAATTCTACCAAACATTTGAAGAACAATTAACTCCAATGTTATATAAAAATTTGAAAAAATAGGGAATGAAGGACTCCTGCCAAATTCTTTCTATGACATAGACATGGTACTGATACCTAAACCAGGTAAGTTGAAAACAGAGAAAGAAAATTATACACCAATCTCCCTAATGAATAGTGATGCTAAATAAAATAAATATTAGCAAAAAGACTATAGAAAGGTGTGTAGTGGTATCTCAGAGTTGTCTTAATTTGCATTTCTCTGATTAATAATAACTTGGAGCATCTTTTTATATGGCTAGAAATAGTTTCAATTTCTTCATCTGAGGATGGTCTGTTCATATCCTTTGACCACTTATCAATTGGAGAATGATGCCGAATATTCTTGTCATTGACATTCTTCCTCCACTCTCTTCCCATCTGGAATCCATCCCTTTCATGGCCAAATCATCACCATTGTGCACAGACCTAATTATCTCATTCGTCCGCCTGGATTTTTTGATGGCTGGCTACCCAGCGCCTGCTCACCAAAGTTCCAATACCTTAGCCTGGCCTGTGAGATTCTTCACAATCTGATGTCATCCCCACTGCTGCATACTTGAGGTTCCATCCAAATTACATTATTTGCCATCTCCCATGCACACAGTAGACCTCTCCACCTCCAAGCCTTTATTCATGCCGGACATGATATCTGATATCTACACTATATCCTCCACAAGGCCAATTATTGAAACTCTTCCTGTCCTTTAAGGGCTAACTCAATCTCCTCCATGAAGCTTTCCCAAGTTTCTCCTCACCAGAGTCAGTAGTAAGCTTACCTCCCTGAGACCTTATGTAGCACAGCGTAGGAGATGGAAAAGTAGACTTGGAGTCACAAAACCTAAGATTCAGTTCTTGCTCCTGTACTTATTAGCTGGGACTCTTATGGACAAGTCATTTTCCTTTCCTGGATCTTACTTCCCTCCTCTATGAAATGGGGATATAAATATTTGCATGAATAACTTTGTAGGATGAATTTAAGGAAAATACCTAAGGAAACTTTGAAAGGCTACATAAAGATACGATTGTTATTGTGTGTTGTTTGGCTCACTATTAGTCTGTTAGCTCTATGAGGGCAGAATCTGATGATCTTATTGAAACTTTCTATTTCCTCACTACCTTCTTCTCCTCATCTCATACTTAGCACAGGTCACTTTCCAAAATAGATATTTAATAGATGTTAGTGAATGAATGAATGAAACTTTTTAAATTCATCACAGAGAAGTTCCCACTCTTTTTTTTCACCAAAAAGAATAAAACAGGCCAGCTCGATCAGTCAAGCTCTCCCTAGAGTTCAGGATTTGGAGTTAGGACACATGGTACCCCAAATTGAGCTCTTGTTCTGTGACACGGGACAAACCTTTTCTTCCTTAAGGCTATTCTTTTTCCCATTTGGAACATGAGGGGCTGGCATTCAACAGTTTCTAACTAAGGTCCCTTCTAGGGCTGCTTTTGAGTGATGGGATGATCTTCATGTAACCATGGATACCACCCAGGTACGGATCTCTGGCAAGGAGTAATAAGTCTTTGTTACTGCTCCCCTGCCAAGAAGAAATCCATGCTGAGGATGGAGCCTGTGGGTTGGCTGCCATTGATTTGTTCTGAGGGGCTGAAGGGGCCTAAGGCTTCATCCCTAGCATGAATTTCTCCTTGGTAGGGGAGCAATAACAAAGGCTGATTTCTCCTTGGCAAAGCCGGGGACCCGGGTGGTATCCTGGGTTGCAGTCACTCCTATTCCTTTCTGCATGGACACAGCACTAAAAACCAATAGATGTAACAGGGTAGTTTAGGGCCCATCTTGTCTTTCTTTTTTTCCCAATCAGGATCAAGTTTATTTTTGTTACCATAGCAACTGATATTAGCTGTTTTTTCACTTACTTTTGAAATTCTTTGGTAATATGAAAGTTATTTTGCATATAATTGCTTAATGCTATCTATTAACTAGACTAGCAGCTCAGTCTTCTAGCTGCTTCCCCCCATCAGCCCCCGTCTCTTCTTAAAGGGCCTTTGCTTCTTTTCCCCTCCTGAACATTTTAAAGCCCATTAAGAAAAAAAAAAGAATATAACAAATCAATTTTCAATAGCTATAGTGAAGTTTTCTCCTAGGGATAATGCAGCCCATCTCTGCTAGATATTGTAAAAAAACAAAAAAACAAACAAAAAAACCAGTTGGTTTGTGCCAGAAAAAAAATTTATAGTCATAGTATCCTAGCTTTGAAGCTAGAATAATCCTCAAAGTAGGACTGCCCAAGCCCATCATTTTGCAGATGAGGAAAGTCAAGTCAGGTGAGGCTGGGTGACATGCCTAGGATCATGAAGGTAGTAAGTGGCAGGTGGAACTCAGGTCCTTAGACTCCAAATCCAGCATCTGTTTTCCACTGGACTGACCAAATATTCTCTCTCTCTCTCTCTCTTTCTCTTTCTCTGTGTGTGTGTGTGTGTGTGTGTGTGTGTGTGTGTCTTTTTCTATGTATGTCTTTCTGCCTCTCTCTCTCTCTCTCTCTCTCTCTCTCTCTCTCTCTCTCTCTCTCTCTCTCTCTCTCTCTCTTTCTCTCTGTCCTTTCATGGTCTCTATTTTTGTCTGTCTATCTTTGTCCCTTTGTTTCTACCTCTCTGTGTCTCTCTGTATGTCTTTGTCTCTGTTGCTTTCTCTGTATCTTCTTTGTTTGTGTCTCTGTGTGTGTTTCTCTCTCTGTCTCCATCTCTCTTTTTTACTCTCTTTTTCTCTTTCTCTCATTTCTCTGTCTGGATGTCTCTCTCTTTCACACACACACACACACACACACACACACACACACACACACACACACACATGCACACACACACAGATGTGCACACTCTGGGTACACTAACCTGGGAAATTTGTACTTCCTATTCTACAGGCCTTTTGTGAAAAATGTGATTGATAAACTAGAATCTCCAGGGGGAATGTGCACTTGTTCATCTATGCATTATATCCTCCTTCTGGCATGGACATCCCAAGACAGAAAAGATTGGGACTTAATTAAAGTCTGTAAGTCATCCAGCTTACCACTCAATCTTATGAACATGGAAGTTTAATAAAGGTTTGTGGATTCATTTGGAAATCAGTGCACTGAGCAAATCCACCATTTTGATCATCATTAAGAGGAATTTCTTTTTTAGTACCATTTCATTACTGTGAAATTCAAGAACAAGATCTTAAACACAGTTTTGAAGGTCACTATAATGAGTGACCTATAAATGCCTTATTAGCTCCACCTAGGCCATAATTGCACTGTTAAATAACATAAGTGCAATATTTTTTCTCATTTAGGAAGATGGGGGTGAGTTGAATTCTTTTAGGCAGGGGGAAAACTTATGGCAAAAGAAGAAAAAGCTTAAAAATGAATCTAATCATTTAAAAACATACTTCAAAAGACATTCCCAATATTGTAAATATGATATGTGATTTATGAGAAGGAATCCTACATTAAAGCCTAGAAACTGGCTATGTGATGAAGGCTACTTTGAGAGTTCATGAGAGCTCAACTCCTTTGAAATGATGCCTTTGGGTAAAATACCTCTGTCTCCTAAAAGTCTAAATGAGCCCTGAAAGTAAACACTAAATCTCACCCATAATTGCCATGCCTAGATCAATGCCAAGCCATTCTAATCATTATAAAGAAAATGAATACAAATAGGAAGTATGCTGGCAAATGTTTTAACAACCAGATCTCTCAAGAAAAAATAAATGGATGACACACTTTTAAGTTTTATCTGTATTACTGACATTTGCCTCAAAACTTTCTGAAGTCTAGACAACTGGCAAGACAATAAATCAAGCTGTTGATTTGAGAGTTTACTGACTTCCTAGGTGCAAATGCTCATGCTGAAAATTTCACAATTAGCTCTCCAGCAGGTTCAAACTAACTCCAGCCTACCCCAATCCAAAATACTTAGATACGAGATAATGTGGGAGAGTGTCTGAGGAAAAGAGGGGATTAGGAAAAGATTCATATGTAATATATGTCACTATCACTGTGGGCATATCCGAGTCAGATCTGCATTTAGGGAAAGTCACTTTGGTAGCTCTGGAGAAGATGGAATAGAGAGAAGAAGGACAAGGAAAACCCAAAGTATAACTTTAGGAGGAGGGGAGGTGGGAAGAGACGTCACATTTTTTGTAGAGGTAGAAATGGCCAAATTGGAACATGTGGATCTATGTGGTGAAGAAGAAGGAGGCGTCAAGGAGAAGATAGAGATTACAAACTCAAAAGACTGGAAGGTTTGTAGGAGACTTCTGTTCTGGACACACTGAGTTTGAAATATCTCTAAGACAGCTAAAATGATCCTAAACCTAGTTTGAGCCAGCCTCCCAGAAAATACTTCAGCCTTAGTTTCTTACACTTGCAGTATGGATAAAGACCCAAAGTGGTGCAGTTGTTTTGGTTGTACCACTATATGGCTGATATTTATGTGTTTGAGAGGTGGACTGGGGCTCAAACCAGCCCTGGTGCCCACAAGACCACAAGCACATCGCCAACATCCCAACCCAAAATGATGAGCAAAATAAATGATAGCTATAATGAAGGAAAGGAAGATGAACCCTGTTTTTTTTTTTAAGAAGTCATGGTGTCTCCAGGTCTTAGAGAAACTCTGAATTTTTCAGAAGAGGGGACCAAAGTCCAGAGAAGGCAAGTGACAGATAGTGAATTCTCTTGGCTCTTAGTCTAGGGTTTCTTTCTCAATGAAGTACTACTTTATTGGAATCTCATTAATCCCATTGTCCAATTTCCTTTAAGTACCGGGCAAGTTCTTGTAGTCAAGGTTGCTCCATTACCCGATTTTAAATTTTCAAATTTTTCAAATGAACATGAATTCAAATCCTCTTTGTAGATTTATTGTGTGAAATTTTGACAAATCACAATCTCTTTGTGCCTTTGTGTGTGTAAAATGGAAAATTCATTGAAAGGCCTTTAAGATTCTCTCTTAGCTCTAAATCTATGATGCTATGATCTGAGATCTCATTGTGAACATGATCTCCAATGACATAAGTCACAATCTATCCATGGCTGCCCATTCCATGCTACTCGTTGTCAATCCTCCCATAAATTTGCCACAGGGAGTCCACCTGCCATACTGGGACCCTTCTTGCTCTTATATTATCACCGTGTGAACACCAGGGGAGCACACGTGAGGCTCTCTGCCTGTTGCTTTATTAATTCTTTTCAACTCACCCTCAGAAAAGCATGGCCTCGCAGAAATAGGTGCTTGGACACAAAAGAATGTAACCACGCTGAAGAAATGTGCCAACTTAAAGAGTAAGTTATAGAATTCTCTGAAAGAGAAAGGAAGGGTCAAGAAGATTCCTCCAAAATTCCCAACATCCCACCCTCACAAAAATAATCAAGTGGATGCCAGCTACCACATTGGCTGCCATGATTCCAAGGGAGTAATCAGCAAAGTTCAAAGAATGAACCTCTTGTAGTAGGGAAGAATGTAGTGCATCAAACGGATTCTCTCCTAGGTTCAAGAATGAAAGAGAGCTTCCTGTTGGGCTAGGAGGAAGGAAGGGGAAGAGTGTCCCAGCTAAGTACAAATTGGGTGCCTAGTCAATGAAAAGAAGTATTCAGTCGGCCACTAGATGGTGCCCCTATTTTTTGCTAATAGAAGGGGAGCATGGTAGTAACAACATGAATGACTAGGAGATTTTTCACCCCACGATATGTGCTTCTCTATTTTATGCCTTAAGGATCCTAAATATAAATGGGAAACCAACATCTCTCACTTATTTCCCATTTCTTTATTTGGGGGCTGGGAGGGTAGGTGAAAGGAGTGATACTCCTGAATCTTAGCCATGGAGTGACAACCAAAGTGTATTTTGGGAATCCCAAACAAGAATGGCCAACTTTGAGTGGATAACCAAGATAAATTGGTTCCTTATGAGTAGGGAACAAATGCTTGAAACTATATTATGGAAAAAGGAACACAGATTCATGTCTGTCTGTCTGTCTCTTTCTCATACACACACACACACACACACACACACACACACACACACACACACAATCTTCTTCAATTACTTCATCATCCAGAGACCCTGTTACTTCACTGAAGTATTAGAATTTCCAGTCAGGGCACCAAGCTGGCTCTTTGCAGGTTGTACAATAGGGAAAGAGTCTTGGATGAGAGGAAGGGGACTTGGGTTTCGTCAGGAGAAAGGAAGCTGGAGTCCTCTTCAGAGTAAGAAGTCCAGAGAGTTTGCCTCTTGATAACCATGCCATCAATAACCAGGAGTACCTGGGTCAAGGATGAGGAGCACAGGAAACACTGTGTGCTGGGCTCAAATGAGGAGAAGAGATTCCCCCGGCTTAGCATTCTGTCGAGCCCAAGAAGTCGAAGGAGAGTATAAGAGATGTTGGATCAATCTTTTCTACGTTCATGTCTCTTCATTCAGCAATAGTTCTTATTCAAAGAAGGAAAATGTTGGAATCAGCTGGAAGATATGGCTTCAAATCCCAGCTCTGGCACTTATTAGCTGCATAACCTTGGATCAGTCATTCTGCTCTGTGTCTCAATTTCCTCCTTTGTACAAGGAGGGAATGGTAGCAGATGACTTCCAAGGTCTTTTCCATATCACTTCTCAGCTTCTGAGTGTACTGCCTTTTTTGACTGGCAAGAAGGAATAATTATGGGAATACATGAGCTACACTGTGTAACATACAGAAGGAACAGATACTAAGCTGCTGGTTTATAAAAAGAAATCATATCTTAAAGACTGGAACCTGGATATGTGACGAAGGAAGTTTGAGAGCTCGATTCTTTACTGCCTGCGTGGACCACATTGCTTGGTAAGTGACTGGCTAATGAATTGAAAAAGTCAGAGCTACGGCCTTCCTTGGATTTGGGGAAACATGGATTTCTGGGAGGATAGTGAATTTCTCATCAGAAACAGGAAGAGTTCTGGAAAAACTTAGAACCTTAGTGCAAGAGACTGCAGTGTGGGATTACTGTCTTGAAAATGGCTGTATCTGAATCACCTAGAAATAGGAAAGCAAAGTGGCCCACCATCTGAGTTCAGCTGATTACTTATTCCATGGACATTATCTTGAGTCCCATAAAGAAAGATCGGATTTGTACTAGAGCCTAGGGAAGTGACCATCAGAGTAGAAATATCACATTCAATCCCCTCCCATCCACTTCACTGTCCCTTCCTTTCAGTCTCAGGCAAACTGAGACAAACCTTCTGGAGGAGTCACCTTTGTTTGCCAAAAAATGTCTCTAAAGTCTTTCTCCCCATTTTCATTGCCACATCCAGATGGAGCTTCCTATATTTGCCCAAAGAAAACCTCGAGATGTTCTAGTTGGGGAAAAAGAACCTCAAAGGTCATCGAATGAGGAAGCTGAGGCACAGAGAGGGGAAGGACCAGTTTTCCATAGGTAGAAGTGCCAGCAGTGGTGTTGGAAGCCAGCTCATCTGTTGCATTGCACCACAATGAATTGCTCTTTTTCTTCCACTCAACAATCTGGCATTCTGAGGAATTATAAGGGAAGAGTGGATGAACATAGGCCAGCCCTGGCTGGTGTTAGAGGGCCAAGTGTACTTGAAACAAGTAATCTTACAACAAGGTCTTAACTCAATAAAATTGAGATAATGATTCTCTCAGTTATATGCACTTAGTATAGTTCTACAGGTTGACACCTATTCTACAAGACTGACACCTATGATGATGTACTTATAATAGAGAATATAAGACCTAAGAGATCTGAGAGGGGAGACAGACTCGGAGATAGAGAGAGAAGACAGAGGACTGGAGGCTGGAGGCTGGAGGACAGACTCGAAGATAAAGACCCTCATGGTGGCCGCCCTGTCTCCTTCACTTCTCCACTAGACCAAGGCCCATCTGAAGGTTCCCCAGAAAGCCAGCCTGGCCCAAGGAGAAGGAAACGAGCTGTGAAGTAGATCATAAAGACTTTGGATTTTATCCCTGACTATTCACATGGTGATTATTCTGCTGAAAAGTAGAAGGGTGTCAGATCAGCTTCACAATTTTACCCTGGTGTAGCATTTGAAACATGATAGAGAAAATATAAAGGATAGACTCCTTTATAGTCTAATTAAGGAGACAAGATTTATACATATGCAAAATAGGCTATCATATAAATTCCCATTAACTGGTATGTATATAAAGCTTTAAGATTTGCCAGATAGTTTACATAGGCTGTTTGATTTAGTCTTGCAGTAATCCTATGGGATAAGTTGCTATTGTTCCCATTTTACAGATGAGGAAAGCCTGAATGAGGTTATGACTTGCCCAGTCACATAGTTAAATGTCTGATGTAGGATTTGCACTCAAGTCTCCCAGATTCCACTCTATCTGCTATGCCATGTATATGAGGTTGGGAAAGGGAAAGTAGAAGGGTGCCAGATCAGTTTCACGATTTTACCTGGTATAACAGGGGGACGCTGATGAAGCGGGGGACTACCCTAACACATCTCACACAGGTCCTTGAGGAAGCCCAAGGCAGTGAGCAGAACATTTAATTTGAATACAAGACTTGAGAAAGAATCACAGTTCTGTCCTTTACTCACTATTTGACCATGGATCAGTCCCTTCTCCTGTCTGGGCCATGGTTTCCTCTTCTGTAAAATAAGGGTGCTGGACTAGATGGCCTCTTGTGGTCCCTTTTAACTCTGGGTCTCTGACCCTTTAAAGGGGGGAAGGCAACAAAAGTGAAATGAAATTCAAAATATACTGGTTGAGATTCCGATGAACTAGAGCAGTGAACCCCTGAAAGGGCATTTCACGACCGCATCCAGGGCCTCTAAGATGTCAACATACCTGCTTTTCTTCATTCTGCTCCTTCTGTGTCCATTACACCAAGGTTAGGAGCTGTATCGGACCATCTGGGAATATTTGTATAGAGGAGCATTTTCAGGGCCTGGCTCTACTCTTCTGCAGAGAAAAAAAATACCTCATTCAGAAAAAAAAAAAAAAAACATTCCCTCTTGGCAGTTTCAATCTATTCAAACGGCTGGGGCCCTTTAAAGGTATCCCTTCTATTGAGCACTCTCTGTCTGACAGTGCCTGCCTCCTGCCTAAGGAAGGGGGACTGAAAGGAGAAAGGTGTAGAGGTCAGAATGCCCACTTGCTAGAATTCTCATCTCATTGGGAATGAGTTACCCAGGTCTCCCGGAGACATTTTGAGGGCTTTGCTATTGCGGGGAGGTACTCAGAGCTTGGAATTTTTGCACCCGAGGTAAAATAAAAAAGAATGGGAATGGGGTAGCGTTGGGAGAAAACAGCAGCCAACTAAGACAAGGTCTGACTGTGGGGCAGAAAAACCCAAAGAAGGAGCAGTTGCCTTCTTCCTCTGCCTACCGGAGGCTACAATCTCTCATATTCTCTTAGCTCTGCCTTGTCCTTCAGGCCCAGTGGGGACACAGGGCAGAAGACCAGGAGGCAAAGGGATCCTGATGTCCACGCTGCTAGAAGCACATCCTACCTGTGACAGAGACCCTGTAGCAAAGCCCCAGCTCTTCTGAATGAGTTACAATTCTATGGGGGGAGGGGGGAGAGTAAGCAACTGTAAAGCACAGCCCTGGACTACGCAGCTCTGTATTTAGGCTCTTGAGGGAATCCATTTGAACAACAGCCCACAGAGTGTTTTGTTCAATAAACCCCAGACAGAATCACAGGATGCAGAATATTTGCTCAGAAGACAACAAAAGTGAAATGAAATTCAAAATGTACTGGTTGTGATTCCTTCCTTGAGTAGCCCCTCTTCCTTTGCTTCCCACTCATCACAACGGGACACCCCAATATTGCCATCACCTCTTTCATCATTGGGTTCCTTTGGCTGAAGCTTCTAATAACTTCCTATTGCTTAAAAATCCAAGTCAAACTCCTCAGTGTGTCATTTGAGGAGCCCAACGAACCTTTGTCACTCTTCTTTTTGCCGCTTCCCCACTAGGGACCCTCTACTCTAAGCGGATGACTCTTCTCCATTTGGGTCTCCAAGGGACCAGAAGCATTTGGCATCCATAATTTCCCCAATTCAATTTTCTCTAACAAACATTCATCTAGCAATGTGCTTCCATCTGATTATGCACAGATAAGACAGCCCCTACCCTCCAAAGCATACATTCTACATAAGGAATATGAGATGCAAATTGGTAAGTAAATACGGGTTGAGTAGAGAAAAGAAAAGAAAAACCCTTGTAGAAGTAGAGGATTGAAGGAACTTCCAAGAGGTAGAGCTGAGAAAGGAGGCACAGGAAAAGCTTCAGAGGAGGGGAATGCAAAGTTGAATCAAGGTGACAGATAATTGTGTCCGAAACCAGAGCATGTAAAGAGGGAAAGCAGTGTAAAAACCCAGGCTGGAGCTGGAATAAGTGGGGGAGGGACGCTTAAATGCCAGGGGAAAGAGTTTGTAATCTATAGTAGGACTACGGGGAACTACTGAAGGATTTTGAACAAGAGAGTGCCACAAGAAGACTCATGCTTTAGGAAGAATATCTGGGTGGTCAAACAGAGAAAGGATTGGGAGAAGAGACAGAGGAAGACCAAGGAAGAAGCAACAATTCAGTTATATAAAGGTATAATTAAGGCTCCTTGTATAGAGTGAGGAGGAGGAGGATGGGTACAGCAGAAGTTTCACGGGCCAAATACACAAGACTTGTCAACTGATTAGTTAGGAGAAATGGAAAGAGTCAAGAGGTGGTGATGAGGTGGGTGCCCTTGCCAGTAATAAAGCAGCGTGGAGGTGGAGTCTGGAAGGGGAAGATAATGAGCTAGATTTCAGATACCCTAGGTTTGAGGATATGTAACAGCTACAGGATATCCAGGTGGAGCTGTCCAGCAAGCACATGCTGACAGGCCTGGAGTGCAGAAAAGAAATAAGACCTAGATATGCACATCACTGAACCTAGTGATTAGAGCTCACCAACAGAGAGCTGCATTGCCCAACAAGATCTCTCTGAGAGAATCTTCAAGGCCTTCTCATCAAGAGAAAGGGATAGAGAGGTAAGAGAGAAGAGGGCCAGGGATAGAGCCTTGGGGAATACCCATTATTGGATGCTGGGATGTCAAAGGAGCAGTCAGGTTAAGAGGGAGGAAGAAAAGCAGGAATAAGCATGTCACAGAAGTGGGAGAGAGAGTATCTAGGGAGGCTCAACAGTATCAAAACTACAAGTTATGAATAGTGGCTCCCTTCTTCCCCCTCCCTTCTTTTTTTCCTCCACTTTCTTCAAAACTAGGCGCTAAGTCTCTTCTCCTCCTTCTCTGTAAGAGCCCATGTAGATCTCCCCTTCTTTAGAGTCTGTTTTTGTGAGAAACCTGAATAAAAATACCATCCCTCCCCCCAAGGCCATCATTTATTTTCAATTCTTGTTAAAACCCAATCTAAAGTGTGGGTGGGCGAGGAAGTGGGAGATTGATTTCAGACAGTATCGACTGACCTAGAACTTTATATCCACAACCTAAAGACTGCCTTCCAGCCCTTTATTGAGGCCGTTTTGATCCATCCAGCTCTAATGAGATGAGGGGATTGCACTAGATGACCTCTCAGGTTTCCTCCGGGTCTAAATTCGTGATCTTATGAGCCTGTGATTCACAGCCCACCTAATATAGCTAAATTGCTGGACCTTAGAAATACCAAGGACAGCTCATCCGTTGCTCTGGGCAGGCAGATAATAAAAGGCAGCTTCTCTCCAGCTCCCTTTGCATTCTCTAGCAGTCAGAATGCTAAAATGGGGTCATAGAGAACTTGGGAAACTCCACAAGTGGAGTTTTTTAAAGTGGAGAAACTTTAAATTTCTCTCTCTCTCTTTTTGCCCCTGTACCTTTTTTGTCTACGTAGAAGCAGCTCTGCCATGTCCTTGAGACCTAGGCTTGACTGAGCAGAGGCAGGGTGGCAACCTTGGAGCCCCCACTGCAGTTTCCTGTACTCATGCCTGTTATTAGCAATTTGGTTGTTGAAAAAAGAACTAAAAGGACCCAAGTTTTTTTTTTTTTTTTCCCCAGAATTCTCCCTATTTCCAGCAAGAAGTTTATCATCTTCCCAGACACCCATGTCCCCTAAACCTAAGGTCTTAGCTTCATTAACCAGTCAATCGCCAAGAAATGTGGCCCACTGGGGCAGCAGGGCCCAGACCTCACTGGTACATCTTAAGTGAGACTGAAGAATACTTATGCAGTCCAGAGTATCCACATTATCCTTCTCCATCATTAGCTCATGCAGCAATTTTTGGTGAATGTTTAACTAGATCTCCAGAAATCCTACTCAAGACACATTTTCAAGTTTAATCTGACTTATTAACATTTTCTCGATCACATTCTTAACTTAGAAATTCAACAAACTAATCAGCTTCTGATGTGTAAGTAACTTCTGCTTTTTCCAAGGTTTATGTTTTCACTGCAAATCTTGCCAATGTCTCCTAAGCTAGTTTGAACTGATTCCAGCATGGATGTGAACTCTGGTCTTCACCCCAAGCCCTCAAAGGGAAAATTTTTAGGGGTTCCTGGCCTGTAAGCTAAAAGACTAATTGAGTGGCAATGGCTACTTGATACTGTACCACTCAAACTACCCTCTGCATCCCCCCATAATCAAGCAGGGCTTTCAGGGGACGGTCATAACTAGGCAGATAGGACCTGCCATCACTCAAAGAAAATAGCAATCATCCTAGTCCTCTGAAAACATTGAGTGCTTGGGGACCTGGAGGTTGATGATGATCTCGAGGGCCCTGTCCCAGAACCTTTTCCTCCCTTCTCTATCCCTGGACCTAAGAAAGAAGGACTGTAATGATGCTGCTGCTGATAGCTAACATTTATATAGTGTTTATTTTCAATCAATTTTCAATTTTATTATCTCATTTAATTCAGCACTTAGCACAGTGGCTAGCACATAGTAGGTGCTCTGTGATTCACAATTTCTCCCTCAGAGTTCTTCCTCTCATATTCTTTCTATCTCTATTCACTGTCATGTGAAGTTGTGCCCAGTAATAGCTACACCATATATTACCTAACTAGGGCCTTCTGCCAGAGTGTGGATACAAGGGATCACGGTCATGTGGGGGTTCATTGGGTATAGAAATGCTCTTTCTTACCTTGAGAGTAGCTGATTGTTTTTGTGGGTGGTCGCTACTGTCCCACACAGTCTTTGTGTTCCCACAACACAAAACACAGAATACAAGAAATTCCCAGAATTGAATAGATTCTCTGGCATCTAGTCTTTCCCTTCTCCCAAGAGATCTTAAGGTAAAGATCTGGCCATGTCACTCTCCCATTCAAGAGGTTTTCAGTGATTCTTTATAGCCTCTGGGATCACTTCTAAACTCCACAAATGCCTAGCCTTTAAGGGGCTCCCCGATCCAACCCATTCTTTCCAAGCCTTAATTCACGGTACTCTATATTTTATGTATACACAGTCTAAAATTGGTCAGACTAGACTATTGGCTGTTTCCCAACCTCAGCATTTCATCTTCTACCTTCTAGCTTCTGTATAGGCTGCTCCTTTCCTCACCTTTGCTTCATAGAACAAGTGAACCTTGATCTCCTTTAATGAATCATCATCCAGATGACACTCACTAAGTGGATATCCCACAAGGCTCTTTTCTTTTTGGTCTTTATTTGATCACTTGGTAAGTTTATTACACTATATCTGGCACACAGTAAGCACTTCCTGCTCTTCTTCCCCTTCCTTCCTTCCTTCCTTCCTTCCTTCCTTCCTTCCTTCCTTCCTTCCTTCCTTCCTTCCTTCCTTCCTTCCTTCCTTCCTTCCTTCCTTCCTTCCTTCCTTCCTTTCTCCCACCCTCCATCCCTCCCTCCCTGCCTTTTTTCTATGTTCCCTACCTGAATTTTTCTCTATATATGTCCCACTGACATATATCCCTTATATGTATTCCCTTCCATGTTAGCACCTTAGCAACATGAACTCCTTACATATTTTTTGCCCCTGAGGTGTGTTCTCTCTTACATTCTCTCTCATATTCTCATTCTCTCTCATATTCTCTCTCTCTCTCTCTCTCTCTCTCTCTCTCTCTCTCTCTCTCTCTCTCTCTCTCTCTCTCTCTCTCTCTCTCCCACACACACACACACACACACACACACACACATACACACTCCTTCCTACACTAAGGGTATGGTGTATTTATAAGAATGTATGCCCCAGGCTTATGGGGGGAAATGTTTTGTTATTTTGTTATTGCTGTTCTTCTAATGCTGTTTCATTCAATGTTTTTGTTTTCAATAAATTATGCCCTCTGGTTGTCTATGAAAGTAAAATAAAATTGGTGGGGACTCCTGAGCCATGATTTTAAGTGCATGCTTCCCCTCAGAGTACTCAATCTGTGGTAGCTCATCTGGGGGACCATATGTATGTATGAGGGATATGGCATTCTATCATAAGTACGGTCACTTCACTACTAAGATTCCAATCATGGGCTTTGGGAGGAAGTTTTTCTGGTCAAGACCATTTTTGCCCTCCTTGATAACTGGGAGAGGACAGAGAAAGAAAGATAACACAAGCAAATATGGGAATGAATGGGGTAGTCTTTATATCCCTTCGACTAGAATAGCTTTGGATCAATCAATTATACAAGGCACCTTGTATAATTGACCTTGGAGGTCCGTAAAAGGACAAAAGACAATTACTTGTCTGAGGCCCAACCCTGAGTTACCTGAACTTCTTGATTTAGTCCATTCTTTTTTTTTTTTAATTTCAGTCAGGGGTACAACCAAGCCTGCCTGTTCATATCCACAGAAAGTGGCTGAAAGGCTCTTCAGCAGCCTAAAATACTTATTCATAATAATTCCCATGCTACTCTTGAGTGGTTATTCAATGAGAATGTTGTTTTCAATATGAATGCTTGTCGATTGCCACACTTTCATTTTGTGAAAAGGTCATCCTTACTGTGTATTCTTCTTCTTTATTTAAATCCTTCCCAGCAGCATAGCAATGCCCAGATAATTAAATATTCCAATGGCCCATGCTACCAATTGCTTCCAATTGTGGAATTCCCTAACCCTCATACTAGCACTTTCTATTCAGGGGAACAGCTCAAAATTAAAACCAATAAAAACCCAACTTCTTTCTTTCATTGCCCATATTTTTCAAAAAGGAACAAAGATTCCACCCTCTTCTTTCTGGCTTGCTATATACAGGAACAACTCAATTCACTCTCTGGGAACACTTTTTCAAAGGGTTGATTAAAGCCATCACATTTTCCAAGGCTAACTCATCAGAATCCCAATTGTTTCCTTATTTGTAATACATTTCAAATCAACAAGTAAGTATTTACGATGAACAAGGTACCTGAACAGAAGCTAGGGCTCCAAAGGCAAAGATGGAAGAGTGTGGCCTTTGTAGACTCTTGCTGATCTTTCATTTTTGAAGAGGACCAATGACATCACGGGGCGATACCTTGACTTGTGGATGAGTTGGATTCAATTGAGGCAAAGTTTTATAAACTCATTAGCCTTGTTCTCTTAGAGTCACTGAAATTCAGTGACAAAACAAAAGTTCAGATGAGTGATGAGGGCAGTTTGCAGTGGATGAACTTTGTGTCTTTGACAATTGACCAAGCACAGCACTCCATAGCACCTGATTCAGCGTCTTCATGGCTACTGGCAGAAATTGTTCTCCTGGATCCAATGCTGCAGGGGAAGTCTTCACATGCTTGAAGTAGATATCTCCCTCACTCACTGATGGGGAGTTTGAGGCCTGTCAGTTACTTTTAACCTGGTTTGGCCTGTCTGCTGAGACAAAATCAGTACCAGGGTTCCAAAGGAAAACATGGAAGGGTACAGCTCTCTCTCTATTGTTCAGTCATTCAATCATGTCTATCTTTTCAAGAACTCATGGAATATAACAGGCCAGGCCTTTCTATCCTGCATAATCTCTCAAAGTCTGCCCAAGTTCATACTCACTGTTGCCATGACAATATCTATTCATCTCATCCTCTGGTATCCTTGTTTCTTTTTGCCTTTAATCTTTCCTAACATCGATGTCTTTTCCAGTGAGTTGGCTTCTCATTATGGGGCCAAAGCATTTAAGCCTAAGCATCAGTATTTGACCTTCTAATGAATTAATGTCTTTAATTAGCCTGAATTAATTTCTTTAAGTATTGACTTATTTGATCTCTTTACTGTCCAAGGGACTCTCAAAAGTCTTTTCCAGCACCACAAAATCAAAAGCATTGATTCTGTGACACTCAGCTTTCCTCATGATCCAACACTCACAGCCATACATTGCTATTGGGCAAAACTAGAGCTTTGATTAGGCAGACCTTTGCTGGCAGGGTGATGTCTCTGCTTTTTAGTCTGCTGGCCAGATTAGTCAGAGCTTTTCTTTCAAGGAGCAAGCATTTTTTTTTAATTTCATGGCTGTTGTCACCATCTGCAGTGATCTTTGAGAAATAGGACCAGTTGTCAAGATCTTAGGTTTTTATTCTTTTTTTCTTTTGATATTTAACTTCAAGGCAGCTTTTTCACTCTCCTTTTTCCCTTCCTCTAGAGGCTTCTTAATTCCTCTTCCCTTTTTGCCATTACAATGGCATCATCTGCATATCTGAGACTATTGATGTTTTTCCTGGCAAACTTAATTCAGCTTTGGATTCTTCCTGCCTGGCATTTTGCGTGATGTACTCTGCATATGAGTTAAATAAACAGTGGCAATATACAGTCTTGTCATACTCCTTTTCCAATCTTAAACAAATCAATTGCTCCATGTCCAGTTCTAGTTGTTACTTCTTGGTCTGCAGTATGTGAGGTTCCTCAGGAGACAAGTAAGATGGTCTGGTACACTTTGAGGATTTGCTACATTCTGTTGTGACACACACAGTCAATGAAGCAGAAGTAGATGTTCTTCTGGAATTCCCTTGCTTTCTCCATAATCCAGCAAATATTGGCAATTTGGTCTCTAGTTCCTCTGCCACTTTGAAAACCAGCTTGCTCTCCTGGTAATTCTTCACTTACCTATTGCTGGAGCCTAGCTTGTAGAATCTGAAGCATTATCTTGCTGACATGTGAAAGGTTTGGTAATTTTAACATTCTTTCTTTAGGACTGGGACTTAAAATGATCTTTTCCAATCCGGTAGCCACGCCAGGTTTTTCAAATCTGCTAGCGGATTGAGGGTCACACTTTAACAGCATCATTTTTTTTAGGATTTTAAATCGCTCAGCTGGAATTCCATCACTTCCATTACCCTTATTGCCAGCAATGCTTCCTAAGACTTGACTTCATTCTCTAAATTTCTGCTTCTAGATTAGTAACCACCCCATCATAGTTAACAGTGCAGTTCAAATCTTTCTTGCATAATCCTTTTGTGTATTCTTGCTACCTCTTCTTAATCTTTTCTGCTTCTTTGAAATTCTTACCCTTTTGGTCTTACCTATTTGTATATGAAACATTCCCTGGATATCTCGAATTGTCTGGAAGAGATGTCTTGTCTTTCCTACTCTGTTGCTTTCTTCAGTTTTTGCATCAGTCATTTGATGAAAACCTTCTTATCCATCCTTGCTATTCTCTGCAATTTTGCATTCAGTTGGGTATGATTTTACACTTCTTTTTCACTTTTTGCTTTTCTTCTTTCCTCAGTATTTATAAAGCCTCATAAGATAGCCTTGTGCTTTGTTCTTCTTTTTTCTTTGGAAAAGAAGAATAAGGAAATCTGTAGAGCCTGAGGGGCAAGCAGAGAGACATAGAGATATAAGGTTAGGTTCTTTCAAGTATGATTGAACTGTTCTACACAAGATTAGGGACCTGAGACTTTCAATAACTTATTTGTAGATAAAAAAAAAAATCCAGCTAAAATGGTGAACTACTTCCCTCCCCCCATTTCCAATCATATATGGATCTGAATCATTTTCCCAGACATTCATTTGCATAGAATCTATGCAATTGTCAGGAAAACTATAGAATCAAAAAAGTAACTGAAGAATTTCAAGCCCCAGACCTGTTTGGTGATTAATGGACATTTCCTGGTTATAGTTTAGCAAGCAAAGATGGTAACTTGGGAAATGTATTGAATTGTTACCAGAAGCTAAGATAAAGTCTCAAAGGGTAGCTAACCTTGAAATGGGAAGAATTGAAAGGAAAGAAGAGGACTTGGTTCTTCTACCTCCTACATGGAAATAGGAAGCCCCAGGCCATAAAGGATCAGACCTGGAAAGGCTTATGTGAATTACTAGCTGATGTACTCTATTTTTTATATAAGAGCACAGTGTACTCCAATTAAGGATTACAGCTGAACCTGAAGCTAAAGGTGGTAAAGACCCCATTTGCCCACTTAGACACTAGTCCAGGGAATTCAGCATTTTGACCTGTGTGACAGAGACATTGTGGCCTGAACATTGGGAGGACTCTGTGAAGAGTTACAGAAGCCGTATGCTTCTAGCATTTGAGTTGCATTCTGGTGAGCCTCATTAACATTTTATTTTAAATTTTTGCCCACTCTCATCATGGATAGGGCATATATTTGTGGGAGTATGTGCTCCTTGTTTATGAGCAAAAACTACTGTGTTTGCTGTTTCATTTGAATAACCGTCTTTGCTAAAAGCTAAATGAACTTATTTTCTGACTATTAATGGAAGCCCACTGGTGGGGGCTCACAAGCCACAGTGTTAGAAGTGAAGCAGTGGCTAGTCCTACATGAGGGAATAAGCTGAAAAACAGTTCCTGTCTCAAAGGAACCTAACTTTTCTCCTGGGGGAAGGAGTGAAGGGAATATAACAAGGCAGTGGATATAAGTAAATATCAGATAATTTGAGAATAGGGTGTAGTGAACTTTTTTTTATTAATTTTATAATTATACATTTTTGACAGTATATATGCATGAGTAATTTTTTATAACATTATCCCTTGTATCATTTTTCCAGATTTTCTCCTCCCTCCCTCTACTCCCTCCCCTAGATGACAGGCAATCCCATACATTTTACATGTGTTACAGTATAACCTAGATACAATATATGTGTGTAAATCCCATTTTCTTGTTGCACGTTAAATATTGGATTCCGAAGGTATAAGTAACCTGGGTAGAAAGACAGTAGTGCTAACCATTTACATTCGCTTCCCAGTGTTCCTTCTCTGGGTGTAGCTGATTCTGTCCATCATTGCTCAGCTGGAAGTGAATTGGATCTTCTTTATGTTGAAGATATCCACTTCCATCAGCATACATCGTCGTACAGTATCATTGTTGAAGTGTATAATGATCTTCTGGTTCTGCTCGTTTCACTCAGCATCAGTTGATGTAAGTCTCTCCAAACCTTTCTGAATTCATCCTGCTGGTCATTTCTTACAGAGCAATAATATTCCATAACCTTCGTATACCATAATTTACCCAACCATTCTCCAATGGATGGACATCCATTCATCTTCCAGTTTCTAGCCATGTAGTGAACTTTAATAACTAGGGAAATCAAGAAAGGTTTCCAGAATGAGGTGATAACTGAGCTGAGATTTGAAGGAAGCTAAAGATTGAAGCAGGTGGGGTTGAAGAGGAAGCAAATTCCAGGCATGGAAGACAGCCTGGGCTGAGGAATAAGCCTATCTTTTCTTTCGTCATCGAGAAGATTAGTATTGAGAATGATCCCAACTTCATTTATCAGTGCTTTCCCTATGTACAGAGAAAGGATAGTATGGTGGATAAAGCTGATCTTGGGACTGGAAGAACCTGAGTTCAAAGCCTGGCTCTGATACTAAGTACCTGACACATAGGAGGTACTTAAAACACTCTTGTTGATTGAATAATATGTATTGATTTTGTGACCCAAATAAAGTCAATTTAGGTAGTTAGGTGTCATGGTAGCCAGAATGCTTGGCCTACAGTGAGGAAGACTTAAAGTTGCTAAGTCACTGGAATGAATAGACACAATAATTATCTAATTTAGCATGGTTCAGTATGATTAATCTGATCCTACAGGGAGATGTTATGGGCCAGAACTTGAAACAAGATACTGAGGAGATAATGGTTAAATCTAATTTAGCATTGATTTAATTCTACAACAAATAATGGTTTCCTAGTGATGAAATGATTGGTGTACAGCATATAAGCAAGAAGCTCTCAGGGCCAGAGAGGACTTTGGGAGATTCACAACTAGGATTGACTTCCGGGAGATTCACAAGCCCACAGAAACCCACAATCCCACTCTCAGAGGCAGAGTAAAGATTCATTCCAACTTCCATCTTTGTGCTGGCTGGAGACATTCAGACAAGAGCTCTTGGGAACCAAGGAGAGAGATAGGCCTCTATTAAAGCTAACTGGCCCCAAGGAAGGAGACAAGACTTGGAAAGAGAAAATAAAGGATCTGGACTTTAACTCCTGACTGCATTTGGGATTACGGAACTGAACTGAAACTAAGGCTGCCTCCAGAAGCTCCCCAAGAAACCCCAAGAGAATGATTACAATTTAGATAAGAGAACATTACAATATCTAATATAAATCTAAATATTATAATTATATATTATAATATCTAAATCATAGAACAAGTGCCTATCTGCAGTGGAAGAGGGAGTTTTCTCATTGACATTCCCCTATACCAATGAAACCATGGTGTCTAGTTCCTACTCCTGTCCTGTCCCCTCCTTCCCTAAGAGGAGGAAATGAAGTGGGCAGTACTCCATGTCCTCATGGGAGAAGGGAAAGCAAATGATACAGACTATCCTTTGGGGGGGAAATTGTAGCACACAGTTACTAGACCTGATGCAGAAGACTCAGCCACAGGTCGGAGCATAACTGCAACTTCCTATCACCTACCCTAGTAGCGTACAGACAACCAGATGGAAGCCAGGAGGCCTGAACCAAACACATCATGGGTCTAGGCCAAGATAAGGGCCCTGGACCCAGGAGATGACAAATACTGATGAAAGATGAAGTTCACTGAGTAAAGTTGGGATGGACATGCTGGGAGAGTGAGGAGTTATGAACCCAGCTTTATCACTAACTAGCAACATGACTTATGCTCATTATCTTCCATTTGGGAACCTCAGTTTCTTCATCTGTAAAAAGAAGAGGGGTTGTGCTTGATGACCCCAAAGTTCTATGATCTATGTGAGCATTTCTTTCGTTTACATGAGCTATTTCCTTTATAGGCCTAAGGAGATGATGTTTTAAACATAGAACTTCTAAAGCTACCAATTATACTTGCAAGGTCTGTTTTTCAAATGATGTACAAATGATAAAAGCATAGATTTAAAGCTTGAAGGTACCTTGGTTCTCTTAGGAATCCAAACTTCTCATTGTACAGATGAGGAAACTAAGACCCAAAGAACCCTATCTCAGCTGCTCGCTCTCACTCCAAATCTAATGCTCACTTTCCTCCCAAGGGAGGCCCTCCACTACTTCCCCCATTAGAAAATTCCCATAATCATAAACCCTTTAAGAGAGTTATCTGAAGGGAGCAGGCTCAAATTTCAATAGAAATAGACCTGATAATGTGACTGAATTGGATGTTTCTATGGCTTCTGGGAGATAGATTACTGGTTAGATTGAAAGTAAATCCAAATGACTTAAGTGACCAAATAAAGCATACCATTGTTAGGGAAAGGGGAATCAATTGGGTTGCCATGAATCCAGAATGATCCTTCAGTGAAATACATGTATTTAATTGTTTCTTCGATTTTATAATTAGGGTTTGCTACATTTCCCAGCTCTATTCTCTCAGATTTGTTCACTTCGTGAAAGTCTCCATTTTCATTGTTCGGCAATGCTTTTCTCAGTAATGGTAAACCCGTATATGTAGCAGGTTGGGGAATAATGGTTGGGATGACCTGTTGGGCTTTTGTATCCAATCAGTATTTCCCAACTCAAATTGTACTGCGGAAACATCTCAATTTCCTAGGCTGAATGGCTTGTCTCTCTGAAGTCTTAGCTTACAGGAGGATATAGGGAAGGGAGAGAGAGGGCTGTAGGAAGAAATAGTAGTCAGTTTTTAGGTTTGTAGGTTTTTAAGAACTTGCTACTCAGGCAGGAAGAGGGGGAGCTATTTAATTAACTCTCTGCCTGCACCTTCTGCCACTTCTTCCTGAGTCTGAGCTGGGCAATGTTCTAAGGATCCCAGAGGCACTGGCCAACTAAGTGCCTAGGGAACAGAACTTCACAAAAGAAAGAGGCAATTTTGAGAAAGTGAGTGAGAGAGAAAGGGATATACTTAATTGGAACTACCAGGTACATGGACTATTGGACTCCAGGGGAAATTCTTAGCTCAATAATGAACATAGCAGCTCAGTGTAAGTTGAGACCAATCATGCATGCATTGTCAAGGGAAATCCTAGCTCAATACATACAAATCTATTAAAAAAAATGACTTCTATATAATCCTTTACAATAATCCTGAAAAAATTCAGCTCACAATTATCCCTGAGAAAAGACACCAATCCATACCTGCCTTGCCAGGTGGTCCTTTGAACAATGTGGAAGAGCTGGGGAAGAGGGCTGCTTGGTCCAACAGAAAAGAAGAGAGCAAGGGCAGAGGGAGCAGAGCCGGTGAGCTTTCACTCTCATGCTTGCCCGGGAGGGAGGAGAGGTATAACTTTGATGAGAGGACAGTTTCCTAGTGGAAGAGAAGTAAGAATATCTTCTCATTTTACAGATGTGGAACCTGAGGCCTAGAGAGATAAAATGATTTGTCCTAGGGCCTCACGCTAGGGAGCCACAGAGCCAGAATTTAACTCCCAATTCTTTGAGTCCAAATCCAGCTCTCTCTCACTGGATAGAAGATTACTTGAGCTCATTTTTTAAAAAATGGCCAAGGAGGGCAAATGGGCAGAGCCTTAATGAAATAAGGACACTTGGGAGTGAAAGTTTTTTGAACCAGTAACAAATGACCACAAAACATCAATTGAGAAATCCTCTGTGTAACTGTGAGGTGAGTACATAGCTCCAACAAATTGAAAGAGTGATTTTCCATGATATCCCCGGAATTCTAGTTCCTAACTCATGTCAGCTAGAGACAACCGGGTACTCCCAGGGCCACAGTGGACAGCAGCATCAGCTGGGCCAGGGCTCTGGAATCAAGAGCCTTCTGCTTCTAGAAGGCATCTGTGTCTCACTGGTACTCCTGAACAATCTTCATGGGCCTTGCTTAAAGTAAGGAATTAGCCATTGTCATAGTCATCATAAAACCCCAAACTGGGAAAGCCAGAGTTAGACTCTGAAAAATTGTGTACTTAGCAATACCATCTTTCCCTGGGCAGCTACAGCAGGGTAAAAGGGGAGAGTGCCAGGGCCACTAATCTGGCAGACTACCCATCTGGCTAATCAGAATTTCAAAGAACACTGATAACTCTTTAAATGGAAGAGGATTTTATCTGAAAGTACTACAGCTGAGGTGATTGATCTGTTTATCCCCTAGGAGCTAGTCCAGACTTGGATCTGAGATAGCTGGGATTTTTCAATTTTATTCTCATTTCTCACAGAACCAAAGGGGAAAAAATAAATTCCTTTGATGTCATAGCAAGGGCACACAATAGATCACCCTACCTGTGCATCTTCTTCCAAGTGATCTTAAAAACAAACAAGCAAAGGGGACCCACAGGCCAGTAGTGAAGGGAAACCTCCACCAAGTCCCTTCAAATGTACCATGATGTAAGGATTAGATGTTCAAACTACATGAGGAAAAGCATGATAATAGTACTAACTGTTGGGAAAAAGTATCTCCATGCACATTTCATAATTTTCAAACATTCTGATGAGGAGAGATATGACCTAATTTATTATGCACCAAAAAGTCAAAAGCCTTTAGCTTATGCCATTGGGTAAACATTGCTGTAACGTGTTGTGTGAAGCACTGAAAACACTGTCTTCAATGCTAGTGTGTTGCCAGAAGTGAGGAAAAAAGGGGAGCATCAGGAAGCAGAGGGAAATGGGATGAACTGCTGCAGAGGGAAGTAAGTAGAAGCAGGAAAACAAAATACACAATGACTACAATGATTTGAATGAAAAGAACAACAACAACAAAAAATGACATTGAACACTATGACATCATAAAGTCATCCTGGCTCTAAAGAAGGGATGGGAGAAGGCCCCTCTCTTCCACAGTGACAGAGGTAGAGGATGGTGGATGTGGAAGCCTGAAGGAACACTGCTGAGCTTGAGGGATATGTGGGTTAGTAACCTAGACTGTGGCTTTTCCCCTTCTCTTTTTTTCTTGTTAGTAGGATGACTGTCTGGATGGAGTAGATGAAATGTAAGTGATATAATGATGAAAGATGGGAATTAAAAAAAATTAATTCAAAAGTACTTTCAAAGAAAATGCAACTTTGAGGCAAGCTGCTGCTGTTGGGGTTTTCTTGGCTAAGATCCCAGAGTGGTTTGCCATTTTCTTCCCCAGCCCATTTTTTCAGATGAGGAACTGAGATAAACAATGTTAAATGACTTGCCCAGAGTCACCCAGCTAGTAAGTGTCTAAGGGTAGATCTGAACTCATGAAGATGAATCTTGATGATTCTTATGGAGACTCAGCTTATCCTCTCCCTAAGACCAAAATTCCTTAGTCTACTCTGAGACCATCTCCCCAAATCTCCCGACTTTTTTTCTCTAGCCCTACCCTGACTTTGTCCTTCAAGTATTCTTCCAACTCTCCCCTGACTTTGTCCTTATCATTCACGCATTTCCTCTAACTTCTCTTCAGTTTTATCCTTTAAGTATCTCCTCAACTCCTCGTGAATATCTTCAGATCTTATCTCCCCAAACTCTCTCCTTTCTACAGTCTTGCCCAATGTATGACACAAAATCATATTTAGATTTTGTCTGTGGCCTTTACTTGTTAATAAAGGTACCTTTTGGCAGGGAGAATACCTCATTGTGCTTTTTCACAACCTTGGTGCCTCATCTTTGCTCTCCCAAACCTCCCTATGCGACCACATCAATTCCAAGCCCAGTGCTCTCTCTATGAGTTCCTGCTTTCATTTTTTCTTTTTTGAATGCGATGAGGTGAGATCTTTCAAGACAGTTGTGAAAATCGAGTAAGGCTTCATTTACTTCAGTGTTTGAGTAGGCCTGGAGGACTCTGAACATCTAGTCAAGGGCATAATTGCGGTCCCCTCTCATGATATCTCCTCCCTATTTCAGCCAAATATGGGCAACTATGTACTTATTGGTCAAGTTCAATTTCATGGGTAGATCTAACGGTTAGAATGTAAGACTCTCAGCCAATGCGGATGAGAGTCAGTGGTGGGAGGGGGTGTTTTGTATTAGGGATTAAAGGTTCTGTCCTGCCCACAGGAGGTGCTTCCTTTCTTCCATTGTCTGCTTGAGGAGTGGGACGTCCTTCTCATGAGAATGTAAAATAAACTTTGCTTTTCTCTAGAGCTCTCTCCAGCTTTTTTTTTTTTTTTTTTTTATTAAATGGTGACCCCTCACCATTTCTGTACCACACATTTTGCCCCCTATTTTCCTTTTTCAATCCTGCCATTTTCAGAATGTCATCTTCCCAAGGTCCAGCTTTCTGTTCTCTGACACCGTACTTGAAGAACCCCACTGGAACCTGGCCTTCTGACTGGTAACCTGGGGAACAGACCTGCCACGCCAAGCCCCAGCCATCTTCAGTCATGTGGCACTATTCGTACCCCCTTTGTCTTCTAACTCTTAAAAGTGAAGTCAAAGTACTAAAATCCTAGCCACTCCTCTTCTATATGTACTATTTTCCCCTGATTGCATTTGTTTTTGAGTTCCCCTCCATTTCTACAGGAAAGTAAGCAGCTTGAGGCTGGAGAGCCAGTGTCTCTCTGCCCTCTGGCTCACCCCATGGGACCACATGGCATTTGCTTATCTTTGGGAGGATAGTCCTTCCTAGGGTCAAAAGCCCCCGGAAGTTTGCAGTCTCTATGCCAAGCTCCCCGCAGAAGCCATTATCTGCCAGGCCATATAACAACACCCCCATGTTCTGGAAATATGACCACATCAAGTGCTTTGGGAAAAGATCTATATTTCCTGCTGAAATGGAGGGGAACTCAAGAAATAGGTACAGCTCCCGGGACATTTAGGAAAAACTGAATGGCTGTTGAGGATCCGCAGAATATCCAGCCACTTGCAAAATGACTTTGGATAATTCAGAACTCTTAGAGACTCAGTTCTCTTATCAGGAGTCATATGGAGATTCAAATGAGACAATACAAGTAAAATGCTTTACCGACTTTAATTATTGGCCACATTCTCTTTGGCACCCAGATTTTCTCCCCTGGAAAACTTGACTTTCCTAAGATGTAGGGGCCTGGAATGAAGGGGAGCAACATGCAAATAAGTATTATGCTTCCTGTCCCAATGAGGTTATGTGGCCGCAGGATCTCCATGGAAGGCCCAGACCATTTTTCCAAACCAGCCCCATCCGTTTATCAGACACTCTGAGCTGACACTCAGTTAGAGGCTAACAAAAAGCTAATCTTTACATTCCCACTCAATTAAATTTATAGCGAGGAGCGTAGCAGGATGAAAACCAACCCAATAATAAACTATGTCCTCCTTATCTGCAGCCATCCGGAAGCATTGTCTGGCTTAGAAAAACGTGGACAATGTTAGTGCCATCCTAACAAAGCTGAAGGACACATCCTTTCAGTCAACAATCGATAAAGCGTGATTTTCTTTTTGGGGAGGGGAGGGAGACATGCTGCAGAGAAGCAGGCACAGAGGGCAGAGAGGGGCATCTGCTAGGACGTGTCTGTCATCTTGAAACTGAGGTGGGGGGTGAAGAGGAAGTTCATAGCCTCCCCTGACACGGGTGACTCCTTTTTAGAACTAGCTTCCATTTTAGGAGACATCGGCCAGATCTCGTCCTGGGTTAAGGTTTTGAATGCAGGGATAAGCATGGAGAAAAAGGAATTGTTCAAGCCAACTGGAGAAGGGGTGAAGGTGCTTCAGCCCCTTTACAAGGTTACCTTGAGAGAAAAGAAGTCATTTTGTCCTGCCTGCAAATACCATACAGATGGTCCCTTCACGCATAAAAAAGTATACGGTCATATCGTTGGTAGGGAATCATGGGAGGCAAGCGGCAAGGTAAGAGCTAGGGGAGCACAGATTCCCTCTGGCCAACATTCCAGTAAAGCTCTCCAGGTGGGTCTGAAGGAAGAATGATAAAGAAAATGAGAGGAGACCAGAGCAGGAGACAGGGTTAGCTCACAATGCCCAGGCAAGGTACTGGGCTAGCCCCCTACCTGGGCATCACAGTGCGGTGGCCAGGTGGCTCCTGACCTGAACCACAGCAGGAGAAAGGGCTACAGCAGCATCAAAGGACTGTCAGAAGGCTTAAACCCAACACAAGAACATGTGGTAGAGCTTAGTAGGCTCAGGGCAAGGGGAGGCAGGAACCCTGGGCTCAAGATGGTGCAAAGAGAAGGAAGGAAACAAACATTTTATTAAGCATATACTATGTGCCAGGTTAAACACTTTCTACATATCTCATTTGGTCCTCACAACAAAACTGTGAGGTGGGGGAATCCCATTTTACAGTTGAGGAAACTGAGGCTGAGAGAGGTTGAATACTTGTTCAGGGTCATATAGGAATAAAGTATCTGAGGCTAGATTGGAACTGACTCCTAGTCCAGTGTTCAAGTGTTCTAGCTCATGTTCCACGTGTCTCTAAAAGGACAGGGAAGGCTACAGAGAAGGAGCCAAAGCTAAAACCTATACCCAACTACCAGGAAATGGATTCAAAATCTAGGAATCCCTGCAGTGGGCAAGACGTAGTCTGGGCATTGTATTGAGGGCCATAAGAGCCTGCCCATGTAATATAAAAGTATGGAGGTAGGAAGCAGAGTCTGACACAGTCACAAAACTCCAATCCAGAAAATGGGACTGAAGCTAGGAAAAAGGAGAAGAAAGAGGCAAATGCAATGAAGAAATACTATGGCCTGGGAGGAGTCCAAGAAGTAAACCCTGAAGAAGAAAGTTACTCCTCCAAAAATCCCAGGAGAGTCACAGAGGAAAGATGTTTAGAAGAAATAAAACAAGAGTAACAAATTGCCAAATCAACAGTGAGAAGATGTCATCAAAGAGAACTAAGAGGTAGCAAAAGAAGTAACCCTTAGTGAAGAAGGGAGTTCCATGCAATTGAGGAATAACATGGCTCCTCTCTCCTTTGCCCTCATCTGACATCATCTGGAGTCCTGAGTTTTTCCCCAGAACCACGTTGTGAAGAAAGACACTGATAACCCAGATGGTGTCCAAAGTAGGGCAACCAAGATGGTGAAGAGCGTTACATTCATGCCATCAGAGGATCAGCTGAAGAAACCAGAGGTTTAGCGTGAGGAAAAAGGATTCTGGAACTACCCATTAACTCATTTCAAGTTTTTAAAGGATTGCCATGAAGAGAAGAGATGAAAAGTGATCCTAGGGAAGAGCCGGAGGTGTCATGGGCCAAGTTGGAGAGAAGCCAGAAGTGGAATGAACCACATGCAGAAGTGATGGGTTCACCCTTCTTAGTGGTCTTCAAGCAGAAGGTGGACGACCAAGTGCAGAGTATGTTATGGTGGGGATTCCTTTTGGGGATGATCGGGTCTTGCTGGTCATTGAGATCCCCACCAACTTTCCATTTCTGTGATTCCATGAAATCCCATGAGTTGCCAATGTACAATAATGGTGGTTGTTTCCCCCCTCTGGTGAAATGCTAAAGATGTCCCATCTCCTTCTCCTCTCACTCATCAAGTTGAGCTGTGTCCTATGTGGGTGTTCTAGACAGGCACTGAGTGGAAGGAAGAGGAAGACTGCAGACTAGATCACATGGGTGAATGCTGGCCCTTTGCATGATATCAAACCTGCCGGAGCTATAAAAGCTTCTAGACCTGCAAGTCATGGAAAGCTGACGTCTCATCTGAAGCCCAGTGATAGCTTCCTCAAGGTGAATCTGATCCCTGAGGCGGCCAGAGCTTAAACCAAGGACACATGATGGATGGGATTGAATATAAGAAAAGGAGAAGATCAGTCAAGTGCAGGCTGGCACAGACACAACCGACGAGTGGTGCTGGGTCCCACAGGGAGGCCTGGAACCTCAGGAGTGGGAGATATCTATGGATGCATCTCAGGCAAAGCTAGATAGGCATGGTGCAGGATGAGAAGGGAGAATGATTTGCTGAAGGGAGGTGTCCCACCAGTGGGCCCACACCACTGGAACCACAGATCCAAAGTTTCACAGCAAAGTAAATTCAAAATATGAAATATTGTAGCTTTTAAATGCAGAAGCAGGAATTAGGTGACATGGGAGACTTGAAATTCCACAGGGCCTCCCAGGTGCACAAGTCAACACTGTTAGCTTCTAGTTCCCGCCCCACGGCCCAAGATCAGAAGATCACTGATTCTGAGCTGAAACTTGAGCAAAAAGGGAATTCTAAGGCTCAAGACTTTCATGTCATTTAACAAAGGAGGAAACTGAGGCACAGAGAGGAAAAGTGACTTGCCTAATGTCATACAGGTGGCAAATTGGACCCAAAACCTCCTCTAATTCCAAATCAGTATTCTTTCTACTTCCTCCTGTACTGATTCCTAGCTGTTTTATAGATGCCCTATCTTCTAGTTTCTGTATTTATTAGTTACTACCACAAGCTAAAGAGTTAGGTATACAATACACTTCTTCCTAAAGGGCCATGGGGAGTGTCAGAGAAACAGGAAAAGATTCCAGCAGTACTTTGGGGACAAAAGGCTAAGCAGAAGGACCAAATCCTGACATCCTCCTTGTGATTTTCTCCTTATTGGCACTCCTACTGAAATGTTCCAATGGCTTTCTCATTTCCCTGATATGGGTGTCCCCTCCAGAGATGCAGATTGCCACCCCAATCCGCCTGTTCAATATGGGTGACTCTTGTCCATATCCTCCCACAAGTCCACTACAAGGGACACTTCCCAGCATGTTGCTGCCTTTCTTCAAGATGTCTGGAGCTACTTGTCATCTCTTGCCCTGAGTGTGGGCTGGACCCACCTTCTTTTTCAATCACACATTTATTTCCCTGATGACATCCTTCACTTCAGTGCTTCCAAGTTCCTTCCATTTCTAAGTTGCAGCCTATTCATGCTCCCACACACACCCCTGTCCTCTGGCTCATATTCATTTTCAATTCTTCCCAGCCGGTTGTGTTTCATGTCTTGAAACAATATGACAGTTGGGTGGCAAGTGACATTCATTAAATGGGCTTTAAAGTTAGCTGACTTGGAGATACACAATAACCTTCAGATAGCTTCTCCAGACATTATTAGACACCTGTTACAGAGGAAAAAACTAAGGCCCAAGATGGGCTCCCAGAACCCCTGGGAAATGCCATCTTCCTCATCTCCCCAGCACAAATGATTTGCATCTTCTTGGACACCTCTCTTACTTACTCCCTGCCTCCAATCAGTTGTCAAAAGCCTTTTGAAGCTTCCTTCCTAATTGTTATGGGCCAGAACTCTGAACTTGAAACAAAGGATTCTCACAAGGTACTAAGTCAGTGGAATTGATAGAGACAATAGTTATCTGGTTTAGCATGGTTCAGTATGATTGATTTAATCCTACAACAAATAATGGTTTTCCTAATGATATAATGACTGGTTATACTTAGTGTAGAGCCTATAAACTAGGAGCCTTAGCCAGGATTCCCTCAGAGAGATTCAGAGGGCAGAGAGGATTCAGCTGTACTTGTGGTGATTACTCTGAACTGAAACAAAGGCTGCTCCCAGAGACCCCAAGGAAACTAAACCAAAAGAGAACATTACACCTAATATCCCTTCTATTAGCCTCATCCTTACAATTCCCATTGGTACTGTCGTAGGCCAAACCTTTATCATTTTCTGTATGTCTTCCTAACTCCAAGATGCCCTCTCCAATCCATCCTGCCAGCTTCATCTGCCCTGCTCAAAAGTCTTCAACATGGCCCTGCTGTACATATGATATAATGCAAATTTCTCAGCAGGGGATTTAGGGCCTCTCCATCCTTACATCTTATGACTCCCATTTCTGTTTTAGCCAGACTAGTGTCCTTATGGTCCCAGACAGTCCATGTGCTTTATTTTTCGCTTTGGTTCACCCTTCTCTGATATGTGTGTGTGTGTGTGTGTGTGTGTGTGTGTGTGAAAGAGAGAGAGAGAGAGAGAGAGAGACAGAGACAGAGACAGAGAGACAGAGACAGACAGAGAGACAGAGAGAGAGAAAGAGAGAGAGAAAGAGAGAGAGAGAAAGAGAGAGAAAGAGAGAGAGAGAGAAAGAAAGACAGAGAAAGAGAGAGAGAGAGAGGAGAGAGAGAGAGAGAGAGAGAGAGAGAGAGAGAGAGAGAGAAAGAGAAAGAGAGAGAGAGAGAGAGGAGAGAGAGAGAGAGAGAGAGAGAGAGGAGAGAGAGAGAGAGAGAGAGAGAGAGAGAGAGAGAGAGAGAGAGAAAGAGAAAGAGAGAGAGAGAGAGAGAGGAGAGAGAGAGAGAGAGAGAGAGAGAGGAGAGAGAGAGAGAGAGAGAGAGAGAGAGAGAGAGAGAGAGAGAAAGAGAAAGAGAGAGAGAGAGAGAGAGAGGAGAGAGAGAGAGAGAGAGAGAGAGAGAGAGAGAGAGAGAGGAGAGAGAGAGAAGGAGAGAGAGAACTCTCTGAGCTCAATTATGTTCAGCTACTTTTAACAATAAGAGCACAGTTGATAAATGATCAAAAGATATGATCTGTGCCCAAAGGTCTATAAATTCATGCATATCCTTTGATTTAACAACACCTCTACCAGGCATGGATCCCAAGAGATTCAAAAAAAGAAGGAAAATGATCCATATGTATCAAAAATATTCATAGCATCTCTCTTCTCAGAGCAAAAATACTGGAAATTGAGAGGATGTCCATCAGTTGGGGAAATGGCTCAAACTGTGGTACATGTTTGTGATGGGATATTATTGTTCCATGGGAAATGATGAGCAGGATGGTCTCAGAAAAAAAAAATAACACCTAGAAAGGCCTCTATGAACTCTAGCAAAGTGAAATGTACTGTATACAAAGTATTAGCAATGTTCTGCAATGACCAGCTGTAAATAACTTAGCTATTCTCAATAGTACAATCATCCATGACTGCTCTGAAGAACTTATGTTGAAAAATCCCATCCGTACCCAGAGAAGGAATTGATTGTGTCTGAATACAGATTGAAGAATTCTCTCTTTCTTTTGTTAGCTTAATTTTTGAGGGTTTTTATTTTCATTAGGATGGAAGATCTCTGCTTTTTTTTTTCACAACCTGATTTTGAAGGAAATGTTTTGCATAATTTCACATGTGGTTTCTTAACTGTGGGTGGGGATAAGGGAGAGAACCTAGAACTCAAAAATTTTAAAAAACAAATGTAAATTTTTTTGTTTTGAATGTAACTGGGAAAATATTAAATAAATAAAATAAAATAATTAACAAATTAGGGCAGCTTAGGATCCAAGCAGTACTTTCATCTGACAGATAAAACAGGGAATCTCAGGGTTGTCAAGCAGGGGCAGCTTAAATGGGTGCCTTAAAACCCTGATAAACTGAATCCCTAAAAGGCATCTGTGTACCTACATTTCAAGAGGAGAAAGATGGAGAGGAAAGTTTGGTGTGTGTGTGGGGGGTTGATTGGAGGAGATAGGCTCCTAGCAGAACAATCCTACTGACTCAGGAGAAAAAGTCCTTCTACCACAATAGAATTATACCAATTAATTGAAGAAACCTTAGCCACTGGAAGAAGAGACACATTTGTTTAGATTTTCCCATCGATTTATTTATAATTAGCTGGAAAGTGATTTTCTGGTAAAGGTGGCACGTCTCAGTGCTACCATTAGCATGCAGAATTACCCAGAAACTCTGAGCTGGGAGGCCTCGGGGAGCCATCAGTCTAATCTAGACCTTACAAAACAACAACCCTGACATATGGTTCTCTAGCACTGCCAAAAAAAGACTCCCTCACTTCTCAAGGCAGTTTATTCCACTGTGGTTGTTAGGAAATTTTTTCCTCATGTAGAACCTCAACTTGCTTCTCATCCCCCCAATTATTACAACTCTTAGCTCTACCATTTAAGGCCAAGTAAAACCAGTCTAATTCCTCCTTCACATGAGATATGTTGGGAAATTTGAACACAGTTCTCATGTGTTTCTTCTACCTTGTCATCTGACCCAGTCTTCTCTTCTCCATGAAAAAAACCCCAGTTCCTTCATCTGACCCACATACGGCATGATCTCAAGTTCATTCTGTTTATCCCTTATTGGACACTTTTTAACTTATCAATGATGCTCCTAAATCCTGGCCTCCAGAAATAACCAAGGCAGTGGACAGTGAGAGTCTCATTGACTTACTCTTGGAAGCCATACTTTTATCAGGGCAGCCCCAAGTCAATTAGCCTTTGAGCCTGCTAGACATTTGGCACATAGTGAGGTTACAGTGCCCCTCTTTCTTTTTCTCCTCAACTCACAGATGTTTCTCAAATGAATTTCTCTCTAACCTCAACGTCCCCATACTGACTTTGGGAAAGTAATAGTTGAAACCCAACTCTAAGACTGTATTCATTCTTATTTGTTTATTTATGTATTTATTGTGTGTTACTAGAGTCAATCCAAAGCTCTAGCCTGACATAATGTTGGTCATGATGATGGCTCTCTCAACTAGGGTGTGAGCCACCTTCCTCAAATTTGCGCCATCTGCAAATTAGAGAAACATACTATTTACATCTCTAAATCACTGATAGAGATGTTTGAATGCTCAAGACCCATCACCAATGCTTAAATACCTTCAGTGGAGATCACCTTATTTAGTATGGATCAGACAGAGAGACAGAAGTTTCAATGGCTCCCCATTGCTTTAAAAATAAAATATGAAGTCCTCTGCTAAGCATTTAAATTACTTCACAGTTCTCTCTCTCTCTCTCTCTCTCTCTCTCTCTCTCTCTCTCTCTCTCTCTTCTCTCTCTCTCTCTCTCTCTCTCTCTCTCTCTCCCCCTCTCCCTCTCCCTCTCCCTCTCCCTCCCTCCCTCCCTTCTTCCCTCCCTCCTTCCCCCTTCCCTCTGTCTCTCCCTCTCTCCCTCTCCCTCTCTCTGGTTGTGTGTCTGTCTGTCTGTCTGTCTCTAACTCTTGTCTCTCTCTTTCTTTCTCATTATTTTCCTTTATTCATTTGACCTTCTAGTCAAACTGGCTTGCTTAGAAAGTTCCATATGTACTATTCCACGTCTTTACTTCATACCTGTGTACAAGGTACCCCCTCCTTTGCTCCCCTATCCCAATTATATTCACCTTTTGGAGTCATTAAGTCTATTTAAGATTCAACTCAATGACTACTTTCTTCCTGAAGCTTTTTTCAAATCCCTCCAAATATTAGCATTCTTCCCCTATTCCCATTCCCAAACTATTTTGTAATTATTTGATAAGGGACAGAATGCTGGACCAGGAATCAGGAAGACCTGAGTTTGAATGTTGCTTTAAACGCTTAGTAGTTGTGTATCTATGAGTAGGTCACTGCATTTCTCTCAGCCTCAGTTTCTTCATCTGGAAAAAAGAGGGATAATAATAGCATCTACTGCATGAGTTTGTTGTAAAGATCCAGTGAGATAACATCGGAAACTACTTTACAATCTTGAAGGCATGAAGAAATGCCAGCTATTATTATCTATTTTGTATTAACTTATCAATGCATGTGGATACCTTCACTAAAGTAAAATATAAGTCTGTAAGGCCAGAGACTAAATTTTTGCCTTTGTCTGCCTAAGCACCTTGTATGGATACATAAAAATGTTGTTTAATAAATGCTTATTGATATAAATTGCATGGCACTGTGTCTTCTGTGATCCAACACTTCATTCTTCCTACAATAAATGCTCAGTAGTAGCTTTGCTCTGTCATTTTTTTCCTATGGTAGGGATGGGTTTGCATTCAGTTATCCTCCTCCCATTCAATGTTTGGTTGCTGTTTTCCCCTCCCACTCACATTTGTTCCCTTTTAAAGGGATATGCAATATTTCTGCCTGAATCATTCAATTATCACTGAAGAGAAATCACCTTTCTATTGGAAATAATGCTTGTTTTTATTTAATCTTGAACATTATGCTTTAAAGTTATCATTTGGTTGGGATGCTTTTAGGTAGGGAGTCTAGATCAATTAGAAAACTGAGTAACAAGAAAGAAGCTATCTTCTTGCTGTGCTGGGAAGTTCATGAAGGCCATCCCCCATGTCTTCTCCCCTAATACAGTACCTGAAATTCTATCAGACTAATTTCTCTAGGTTAATCTACTCGGCTTCCAAGAGTTCCATTTTAAAATGAAAACAGGCTGGGAAGGTTAATGCCTTAAGCCCTTGTCAATCACTGATATCTTAGTGTGAATTAGTCGATATGAATTTTGTCACTTTCCAACAGGATAGCTATATTGCTTAGTGGATCCTAGAGAAACAAACTCTGGACAAGTCTGTTTGGAATTATTCACAGGGCAAAGGGAGAGAGAAGAAGGGCAAAGTTCACCATGTCTTAGACACCATGTCTTTAGGAAGTCTTGATGTGCTGAGATTGGGATTCACTGTCATTTATTTGTGTACACATATTGAGATATTAAAGAATTACAATCTGTGAATTGGTTAATAATCAGTCCTTTGTTTCCGAATAATTTTCATATTTGTAGCACATAACTAATATAACCTCTATCTTTATTCCATCCCCCACAAAATGGATGAGCCAAGAAAGAGATCTAATAAAAAAATTAATGATGCAATTAGAAAAGAAGAGAAAGAATATTTGCTGAAGAGGCCAGCTAATAAATGAAGGAAAGTAAAAGCCTGATGAAAAAGAAACTCCTCAGCAATGAATGAGAATCAGCTATATTTTTTCTGGAACCATCACAATCAAAATACCACTGGGATTCAGCACCCGAAAAGAATGCAACGTGAAACTGAAGAGTGAACCAAATCAAAGCTGAAATCTGAAGGAAAATGACTCTGAGCAGAGCCACAAAGTCAGTATTAACAACTCAAGGGCTTGGTCTCATGCAGTATTTTCCCAGCGATAGGTCACTAAACATCAATTCAATGGCCGGGCATCAGGAACAGCACTAGGTGGGCAAATGGTACATACTCTAATACATGTTGTTGGATGCTGGTTTAATTCATATTTTAAAATCTACTTAATGACAAGAGTAAAGTGCTGTAAATGCTGATCTTTTAGTTTCATTCCCATATTTCAAGGCTGGGTGACTGGGAAAATAATGGTGCCCTTACTGGAAAGGAAAGAATTGAAAGGATGAGCTGACATATGGGAGAAGAAGGTGGCCGATGGACATATGCGCAAGCTGGATATAAGTAGTCTCTGGTGGTGGATTAGACTTGAGGAATGGAGGAAAAGAAGTCAGAGAATACTGGCCAGCTGTCAAGTTTATATCAGTATGGATCAGACAGAGAGACAGAAGTTTCAATGGCTCCCCATTGCTTTAAAAATAAAATATGAAGTCCTCTGCCTGGAATAGACTTGGTTCCTCAAAATTCCATGTGGAATGGACAGATGAGAAAACAGGGCCAAGCCAAGTGTTCCATTTGAACCTCAATGTGGGAAAAAGGTAACATGAAGAACTCAGATCTTGATTGTCTCTGGAGGATTTGTGTAGACAGCAATAAGAACCATAGGTAGAAGTAAGAGGAGTTGCAATTTGTACCAATGAAAGGAGTACACACATGAATGTAGTAGAATGAAATTTTGCTGATAATTAATTGTACTGTTTTTTACCATCCAAAAAGTCAAAAGGAAGAGATGAATACCTTCTTAAACAGTCCAGAAATGCACACACAAGAAATTTTAGAAGCTTCATTCAGAAGAAAAGTCTTCTAATTTTGATTTAAAAGGTACAGGGGAAAATGGGGCTTAAAAAAAACAACTTTTCTCTTCAGTGATTGAGATACTTCTGTGTCTCAATAAATCATCATCATCTATTATCAGTGATAGAAAAAAACTCTCCCAGTTGGATATTATCCAGCACTTGGGGCTCTGATTGAAGAAGGGAAAGATTACCCCGAAATCACTTTAGGAAATCGATGGTCTCTTTTGTCTCTCTTCCCCCCTCCACTTACTACCAACTGCATTAAAAAATATGACTCATGGACATAATAAATTTCTGTCAAAGCCTTCCCAGTGGAAAATGATAACTTTTTTGGAAGTTGGAGAAAGAAAAAGAAGTTTGCCAAATTTATTTTATGATGACTTCATTGGCCACCCTTTCAATTATATGCCTGTTTTAACTGAACCCCCCCCAACTTTCCCCAAATGTAAACTTCTTCCTCAAAGCAAGGACTGCTTGCTTTGTACCTCTGGCACAAATCAAGCACTTAATAGATTAATAAATTAATCTTAAAATATTAGACTTAATAGATTCTTGTTGGATCCAATTGAATTATATACATTTTCTCACAGAGCTGTCCTTTGGGAACTGAGTGTATTCTGTACTGTCCTTCTGAGCGACCCCAGGAACTTTTCCATAAATAAAGGTAGATTTTATGCCCATATACAAATGTGTCCACACACTCATGTGCATGCACATGCACACACTCTAAAGATTAGAAACCATCAGTATGAATGAAAAGGGCACTGTAACTGTCACAGTCTTGTTGCTTTTGAAGAATGATAAATTTAAGTTCATTTCTTTGGATGATTTGGGGACAATAGGGACCAAATATATTATTATTGAATGATTTAGTAAGTGGATTTTTCACTAATGACAAATTAGCAGAAGTAGTAGACTATGAAATCTAGGCTAAAAGACATTGTTTTATTGGTCCTGCCAATTCAATCCAACATATTTATTAAATTCCTATTGTGGGTTAGCCATTGGACTAAGCACTAAAGATACAAAGAGAAAATGAAAACAATCCTTGTCCTCAAAGAGCTTATATTCCACTGGGGCACAGCACTATGTATGTAGAAAAATAAATGCAAAATATACATTAAGCATGAAATAATTTTAGGGGGTAACAAAGCACTGACAAGAAATGAGCTGATGTAAGGGAGCATTTTTGAGATTACACTTATATTGCACTTGGCACAGTCCTTGGCACATAGCAAGCATTTTATAAATATTTGTTCCCTTTCTTCCCCTTTCCTTGAATGGGACTAGAAAGTTCAAGCAGTAGAAGTAAGGTGGATAGACCATTCTAAGCACAAGGGAAAGGTAAATTAGAGCTAGTCTGTGAAGGGCTATAAAAGATACAGAACTTTACACTTTATGTTCTAAGCAGGGTTGTCTTTGATGCTTCTTGAGGATAAGAGTTATATGTCCAGGTCTGGATTTTAGGAATATCAGTGTGACAGCTTCACAGAGAGTGGACTGAAGAGGGAAGAATTTGAAAAAAAAAGGAGACCAATTAGGTTATTTCAGCAGATCAGGCAAGAGATATCAAAACCCCCACAGTAATCTGACGTCTTCAAGACCCAGAGATGAAACCAGTAAGTCTATGTGGACAGCAATGGGCTCATTATCAGACTGAAGTAACTTAGATGATTCCTTCATCAGGGTTCTGAACCATCATCTTGCTTCTGCTGCATGATAATGTGGTAAACAGTAAGCACTTAAGGAATACTTTTTTGAGTGAATGACTTCTTAGCTCCAGCATTTCACATGCTCAGTATCCTACCTTCTTCCACTGGTAGAATCTCCTAGCTTTGGTTTTTATTTTTTAAATATATATTCGAATTAAGAAAACAAAAAATACTGTCATGCACACAGCAGAACATAAGACATGATTCAATATAAAGCAATAAATCTCCATTTCAAGAAAACCTACATAATACATACTACATATTATATTCAAAGCCAGCCATCTTTTCTTTGCTTTCTTGTATGTTTTCTTTTATTCCCTACTGTGTACTTTTTACTTTATTTCTCCTCTTTCCTCCACCAAAAAGTTGACAATTAAGAATGGATATGTATGTGCAAGAATATACACATGTATATATGTGTGTGTGTGTGTGTGTGTGTCTCTCTCTCTCTATATATATATATATATACACACACACATATACATATATTCACATTGATATATATAAACATACACACACACACACACACACACACACACACATATATATATATATATATATATATATATATATATATATATATATATATATATATCCATATACACTCAAACACATCTATAAGACCATACTATGCTTATTTTCACTTGTCATCTGTTTCTCTAAAGGTTAATATCATCTTTTTTTTTTTAAGTTCAAGTCTTTCCATATTTTTCTAAATTAATAAGCTCATCATTTCCTACATCACAGTAATACTCCAACTCAACCACATTCTATCTGAGAGATCTATCTATGAAAAATTTTCCCAATATAAAAGAGAAATGAGAGAAAATACTTTAGTTGACCAGAAAACGATAGCTCATGTGCTGAGGAACTCTAGACAGACTGAGACAGGTATGTTTAACAACAATAAAATAAAAACAAGATTGAAATATGTTATCTTTAAAAAGCAAAAGGGGGGGCAGCTAGGTGGCACAGTGGATAGAGCACCAGCCTTGAATTCAGGAGGACCCGAGTTCAAAGCTGATCTCACACACTTAACACTTCCTAGCTGTGTGACCCTGGGCAAGTCACTTAACCCCAGCCTCAAAAAAAAAAAAAAAAAAAAAAAAAAAAAAAAAAAAAAAAAAGAAAAAGAAAAAGAAAAAGAAAAAAAAAAGCAAAGGAAAGTGGCTGGTACCTTAGAATAACATCCTATAAAGGAGTAGAATCGAATACAATCATGTAGGAAAAGAAATGGATTTTTAAGAGAACTGATAACTTTTAATCATTCCTTCTTAAAAAAAATTTCAAAAGGATGAGGTAGTTTTTGAAATATCAATGATAAGACAAAAGAAAGTTAAGCAAAATAAATAAATTTGAACATCTCAAAAAAGTATATAAGGGAGGAAGATGAGTGATCTAGTGGGTGTGTTCTAAAGAGAAGAGAAGAGATTATTCTTGTAGAATGCCACATTTTTAAAGAGAGACAAGATCTAATTTTGAATGCTCAAAAAATCCCCCAGAAACAAAAGAGAGGACAGAATTCAGTATTTTCTACAGTTGGGGCACCTCACAACTTCAAACATATTGACTGAGGAAAGGGAGAAGACAACCAGTGCACAACATCCACAGATTTGTAGAATGTAGTTAAAACAGTCCTTACATGAAAATCTGTATTTCTGAATACTTGAAATAACAAAGGAGAGTACTAGTAAATTGAGAAAGCAATGAAAAAAAGAAAGCTAGAAAAGCAACAAATTAATAATCCCTGAACAAGAACAAAGTTGAATTTTGAAAATCAAAGTTGACATAAACAAAATTGAAAAGAGAGAAACAATTGAGCTTAAAAAAATGAAACTAAGAACTTTTATTTTGAAAGACCAATAAATGAGATATGGTTTTATTTTAACTAAAATAGAAAGAAAGAAATAGGAAACACACATTGCTAAAATCATAAATGAGAAGGGAGAATTCACAATTAATAGAGGGGAAATAAGTAAATTATATACTAACAAAGCCTAAATGAAATGAAGAATTATGAAAACATAAGCATAAAGTGCTTATTTTAATAAAAGAGGAAACAAAAGTTTTAAAGAACTCAGTCTTAGAATGAAAAATCGAGCAAGCCATAAAGGAATGTCCAAAAGGGAAAACATCACAGATTCAGATGAATCTCCAATGAATTTTTTCAAACATTTAAAGAACAAATAACTCCTCTGCTCCATAATTAAAATTTTTTTACCCTAATAAATATTGATGCTAAAATCTTAAATAAAATATTAGCAAAAAGATTATAGAAAGTCATTTCCAGGATAATACACTATGACCAAGTAGGATTTATACTGGGAATGCAGGACTGGTTCAATATTAGGAAAATTATTAGCATAATCAACTATATCAATAACCAAATTAACAAAAACCATATGATCATCTCAATAAATGCAGAAAAAGCATTTCACAAAATCCAACATCCATTCCTAATAAAAACACTTGAGAGTATAGGAATAAATGGACTATTCCTTAAAATAGTCAGGAGCATATATTTAAAACTATCAGTAAGCATCATATGTAATGGGGATAAACTGGAACCTTTCCCATTAAGATCAGGGGTGAAACAAGGTTGTCCACTATCACCATTACTATTCAATATTGTATTAGAATTGCTAGCCTCAGCAATAAGAGTAGAAAAAGAGATTAAAGGAATTAGAGTAGGTAATGAGGAAACCAAATTATCACTCTTTGCAGATGATATGATGATATACGTAGAGAACCCCAGAGATTCTACTAAAAAGCTATTAGAAATAATTCAAATAATTCAATAGCAAAATTGCAGGATACAAAATAAATCCACATAAATCCTCAGCATTTTTATACATCACCAACAAAATCCAACAGCAAGACATACAAAGAGAAATTCCATTTAAAATAACTGTCTATAGTATAAAATATTTGGGAATCTATCTACTAAAGGAAAGTCAGGAATTAAATGAGCAAAATTACGAAACACTGGCCAGTCAGATTTAAATAATTGGAAAGATATTGAGTGCCCTTGGATAGGCTGAGCGAATATAATTAAGATGACAATACTCACTAAACTAATCTATTTATTTAGTGCTATACCAATCAGACTCCCAAGAAACTATTTTAATGACCTAGAAAAATAACAACAAAATTCATATGGAAGAACAAAAGGTCGAGAATTTCAAGGGAATTAATGGGAAAAAAAAATCAAATGAGGTGGCCTAGCTGTACCTGATCTAAAACTATATTATAAAGCAGCAGTTACCAAAACCATTTGTCATTGGCTAAGAAATAGACTAGTTGATCAGTGGAATAGGTTAGTTTCACAGGACAAAATAGTGAAGAACTATAGCAATCTAGTGTTTGACAAACCCAAAGACCCCAACTTTTGGGATAAGAATTCATTATTTGACAAAAACTATTGGGAAAACTGGAAATTAGTATGGCAGAAATTAGGCATGGACCCACACTTAACACCATATACCAAGACAAGATCAAAATGGGTCCGTGATTTAGGCATAAAGAGATCATAAATAAATTAGAGAAACATAGGATAGTTTACCACTTGTGGAGGAGGAAGGAATTTGTGACCAAAGGAGAACTAGAGATCATTATTGATCACAAAATAGAAAATTTTGATTACATCAAATTAAAAAGTTTTTGTACAAACAAAACTAATGCAAACAAGATTAGAAGGGAAGTAACAAACTGGGAAAACATTTTTACAGTTAAAGGTTCTGATAAAGGCCTCATTTCCAAAATATATAGAGCACTGACTCTAATTTATAAGAAATCAAGCCATTCTCCAATTGCTAAATGGTCAAAGGACATGAATAGACAATTTTCAGATGATGAAATTGAAACTATTTCCACTCATATGAAAGAGTGTTCCAAATCACTACTGATCAGAGAAATGCAAATGAAGACAACTCTGAGATACCACTACACACCTGTCAGATTGGCTAAGATGACAGGAACAAATAATGATGAATGGAGGGGATGTGGAAAAAGTGGGACACTGATGCATTGTTGGTGGAGTTGTGAAAGAATCCAACCATTCTGGAGAGCAATCTGGAATTATGCCCCAAAAGTCATCAAACTGTGTGTACCTTTTGATCTAGCTGTGCTACTACTCAGATTATATCCCAAAGAAATACTAAAGAAGGGAAAGGGACTTGTATGTGCCAAAATGTTTGTGACAGCCCTTTTTGTAGTGGCTAGAAACTGGAACGTGAATGGATGCCCATAAATTGGAGAATGGTTGGGTAAATTGTGGTATATGAACGTGATGGAATATTATTGTTCTGTAAGAAATGACCAACAGGATGAATACAGAGAGGCTTGGAGAGACTTACATCAACTGATGCTGAGTGAAATGAGCAGAACCAGGAGATCATTATACACTTCAACAACAATACTGTATGAGGATGTATTTTGATGGAAGTATTCTTTATCTTTGACAAAGAGAAGATCTAATTCAGCTCCAAATGATCAATGATGGACAGAAGCACCTACACCCAGAGAAGGAACATGGGGAATTAGTGTAAACTGTTTGCATTTTTGTTTTTCTTCCCAGGTTATTTTTACCTTCTGAATCAATTCTTCCTGTGCAACAAGAAATTCGGTTCTCCACACATATATTGTATCTAGGATATACTATAACATATTTAACATGTATGGGACTGCCTGTCATCTAGGGGAGGGGGTGGAGGGAAGGAGGGGAAAAATCGGAACAGAAGTGAGTGCAAGGGATAATGTTATAAAAAATGCATCTGTACTGTCAAAAAAGTTATAATTATACAATTAATAAAAAATAAAAATAAAAAAATAAAATTCTGCAGATGTGAACACTACCTTTCTAGGAAAGAACCAACCTGTTTTTGTCACTCCTATTGTCTTTAAAATTGCTTTGTACAGATCTCCTGCAGAGGTATTGGAAAGGGGAGAAAAGGAAGACTAGGCAATAAGGATTTAAAATATTTGAAGAATTTAAAATGTTTGGAGAACATTGACTTAGGGACAATTTTTTTCCTTTGTTGCTAAAATTTGCTCCAGAGTTATATTACATCATAACTCAATTTTCAATAAAATATTTGTTTTCTTACGTTCACGTTGGAGAAATTCCTAGTCTAATGTATGTGTTTGGCTAAGAGACCTTTTAAAAGCAAAATGTATGTGCATCAATTTTTCAAACTATAAATTCAAGAAACATTAAGTTATCTTTGTGCAAGACATTTCTGGATATTAGAATGAGAAAGAACAAAATCTATTTTTTGTTTCATTTTTTAAAGAATATTGACTTGTATTTAGGCCACAGAACATGCATACAGACAAACCAAAAAAGAATATGAGGAAGAAGCAAATAGTAATAACTGTGGAAGCAGATTGGTGAGGGGGAAATGGGTAGGTGAAGGCTTCTAAAAAGAAGTATCATCAGAGCTCCAAGCCTTAAAAGAAGACAAGACTTTTGAGAGGAGATGATCTAATGGAATTTAAATATGGAATTCTTAAAATTTAAAGACTTTTAAAATTTAAAATTTAAATTTAAATATTTTAAATTTAAAAATTTTGAGAGCATATCTATTTAATTTAAACAAACATTAAACACCCTATTCTATGTAAAGTATTGTTTCTGCCTGTTGAGAAACTTGTCAATATAAATTTATCTATTAAAATACCACTATTAGATTAAAAAAATTCTTTTTTTTTAAATAATCAACAATTAACTATGTTTGTTGAGGGATGTATTGTGCTTGGGGATTTGTCTGAGAGTTTGTTGGGCCAAAATAAAATGAGGAGACTGATATCCAGAAAGCTTAAATGATTTTCCTAATGTTCATACAGAAAATAAGTGGCAGAGCTAGGATTTGACCCTAAGGTTATTTGTCTCCAATCCAACATTCTAGTCAGGGGTTCTTTGGTGTTATAGACTCTTCTGTCAGTCTAATAAAACCTAGGGACCCCTTCTCAGAATCATGGTTTTTAAATAACTGAATGGAATGCTGTATGCAAGGTAGAGTCAAATGTTATCCAAATTCCTGGCTTCCCTAAAATCTATTTGTGGCCTCCAGATACGGAATCCTTGCCTTGGAGGGTCTTTGAGCATTACTGTGGCTATGAGAATTCCTCACTCTGCTGTAAACTAATGACAAGCCTTCCAAACTTGACTAGACTGAGCCTCTGCCTCTGTCCACAGTTCCTGTTTTATTAGGGTTTGCTACAGAATGGGCTCTACAGGCAGTCTTTAGGAAACCAGACTTATGTCTTCACCCCTATGAGGCACTGAAGATGAACTTTTAATTCAACTCAATTCTACGTTGGAATTTATTAAATTCCTTCTCCATGCAGGCTATACCAGGCCCCGTCCTGGAAATTGAGAATACAGAGACAAAAATGAAATGGTCCCTGTCCTCAATGAACTTGCAGCCTCTGTATGTGTGTGTGTGTGTGTGTGTATCTGTGTGTATAAAATATGTATGTATGTGTATATATATATATATATATATATATATATATATGTGTGTGTGTGTGTGTGTGTGTGTGTGTGTGTGTGTGTGTGTATGTATACAATATAATATTGAAATATGTTATCTTTAAAAAGCAAAGCAAAATGGCTGATACCTTAGAATAACATCCTACAAAGGAGTAGAATTGAATACATTCCTACAGGAAAAGAAACGGATTTTTAAGAGAACTGATAATTTTCAATCATTCCTTCTTAAAAACAATCAACAAAATGAGGTAATTTTTGAAATATTAGTGAAAAGATAAAAGAAAGTTAAACAAAATAAATAAATTTGAACGTCTTAAGTGGAGGAATTGCTCATGTTTCTTAAAAGAAATGCACTTAACTGTTGTATGACTCTACAGCATAGTCAGGTCATCCACTATAACTATCCTTCCCAGGCTCTGTACATGAGTGAGCAGTGAGGGCCTATAGACCTTCTCCAAGATGCCATAACCAAGATTAATGGTTATATTCACATTTGGGAATGTTCTTATCTTGAATTTGGGAATGGATATTAAGAAGTAGAGTATGGGGATAAATTTCCCAGGATTCAATCACTTCCTTTCTCTTCTCTTGGTCAATGGAAAACTTAGAATAGATAAATCATTAAAGATACTCAGCCCTGAAAATGGAGCAGCAGAGTCCTGGAAGTCTGAGGTAGCAAAACTTGGTGAAAAACACACACACACACACACACACACACACACACACACACACACACACCCCTGATCCAAAGGGTACCTTTTGTTGCCAGAATAACCACAGTTCAAAGAGTGTGAAAAGGCTAGGCCTATCAGGTAAGTTTCAATGCTAACAACAGAGTCACCCTGTCAGACCCTCTTATGAAGGTATATGACTTCTTGAGCCCCTGGTAGAAAGGTTCTAAAGACAGAGAGAAAGTGAAAGAATTCGGAGAATAGTGATGCTCCTAACCTTCCTAGCACACTTCATCCTAAAGCTCATTTGGTTTGAAGAAATTTGAGTCTATCCGAATTTCTGAATATTCTCCATTTCTAAATTTTCTTTAAAAAATGTTGTAAACACTGAACTTACATGGTAGATAATGAAAGCTCAGCTTCTGGCTAGTGCTTGGGTAGGGAATGGGAGAAGTTTATGAAGGAGAGAATACCCTACACTTTCTCATGTAATTGTATTTCTCTCTCCGCTTCAATATGGAGGATGCTATCTATGGAGGCAGTAGGCCTTTTCTCACAATGAAAAATTAAATGCCACCATCCTTTAATGAGAACAGATGGCTTTGTTTATATCTCAAAACAGCCAATGAGTGAAATGAGATTTATTAGAAACCTTTATTAGCATGTCTTTGTAGACATAGCATTATGGAGCCGGGGAACAAAAGTCAAAGCCAGCTGTCAGGAACTCTAATGAAGTACCTTTTATAACACTGCTAACAAAGTGGATCTCAAAGAACAGCCTTGATTTCTACAAAGCTGTTCATCCCTTACGCAGAAAGGACATTTTCTATAGGATACCTCGATTAGTTGCCAAGAGAACTGAGTGCTACAGACTGTCAAGTGACATTCTCCCTGATGTTAATTATTAATGGTTCCATTATTATCCAGGGAGTTGACAAGATTCTGCTTTCCTTTCTTATTTAGATAGTTTACCACTTACACAGTAAATGCTAGTCGACTGCACTATGACAATTAAATATCAGAAGTGTCCATTCTTAGCATGGTCATGTTGCAATGGTCCATGAAAATGGGTTGAAACAGTAGACGGTTGAAAGCACAGAGAAACACTGAACTTAACTAGTGGCAGGTGCCAAAGTCATCCCACCAGGCAAAAGCCAATGGACAAACCTGATTGACTTTTTCTTTCTGCTTTTTTTTTTGTTGTTGGTCAGCGGGATACCTGGAATGTGCTATTGGAAGGTTCGGCACATGAGCCAACCTATATCTTAGAGCCATGGCTTTCAGGGACTGATTTAGTTTTTAAAAAATAGATTCTTATTAATATCTTTTGTTTTGATCACCTGGATTTCCTCTTTTAACTCTCTCCCTGCCCCTCCCTGAGATAACTCTGTTTTATAACCAATATTTCTTTAAGAAAAGAGAACAAAATTCAACAAAATCAATGAACATATTTAAAGTTTAAAAATTCTGATGCTGCACGCAATTTCCCACACCCATGGATGCAAACAAGTGGAGAAAAGTATCGTCTCATTTCCATTCTTTAGGTCCTGGTTTGTTCTTTATCATTTTACAACAATTCAGTTTTGATAGTTTTGTGGTGGTTGTTCCTTCCATTTACATTGTTATGGTTATTGTGTTATTTTCCTCACTCTGCTTATATCATTTTGCATAAGTTCAAGTGAGTATTTCTATGCTTCTTTGTATTCATCATGTTTATCATTTCTTAGAGCTCATAATATTCCATGGCATTTATGTACCATAACTTACAGATAGTAAGTGGCTAAGGGCAAGCCTGGAACTCCCTCCAATGCATTATCTATATAGCTAATTCATCTTTCTAAGAAATGTTCTGGCTCAAAAACTTCAGTAGCTCCCTATGGCCTCTAGGATAAAAAAATCTAAATTACTTAGTCTGGCATTTAAAATCTCCCTTAAGTCGGAGTCAGTGGTTTATTGGAACAAAGGAACAGGGTTCCAGTGTTGGTTGTTACATGTATAATCACTTCATCTCCTCACTTAGAAAATGAGGTTATGAGGGCAAGGTATCTTCTTCCCCCTAGAGCAATGATCCCACTCTTTCCCAGCACACACTCTATTTCCATCCAATCCAGCCTCCGAGTTAGTGCTCCCAGACATAATCCCAGACACTCCCAGAGTCCTGCACTCTGCGCTCTCAGGGTTCCATCTGACATCCCCGCAATGTTCTCTTCCCACCTCATCCCCATCTCTCAGAATGTTTACCTGCCTTCAAAGCTCTACCTAGGTACCACATGCTTTCTGTAACTGTCCTAGGATAGAGTGGTGGCTCTGGCATCAAAAAGTCCTAAATTGAAATTCAGCTTCAACATTTACTAGCTATGTGAGCCCGGGTAGCCTTGGTCTGCCTCATTAGCTGCAACTTTTACAAGGGAAGTATAATGACATCTACCTGGTAGTGCTGATCTGGATCCAAGGAGATAATATTTGTAAAGAAGAAGCACGGTGTCTGACATACCATGGGTACTTAATAAATGCTTTCCCCTTCTTTTGTTGCTTCATCTTTCCTGAATCCAATTCCCTCCACTTGACCCCCAATAAAAATATGTTTTCTTCTTCCTCAAGTATTCATGTCCCATTTTAGCTAGATCTCACCTTTGTTGCCATTAATTTGTAATATAATCTTTTATGTCTGCATGGTATATGCCATACTAGAGAATGTAAGTTCTTTCAAAGGGCAAGGCTTATTTCACTTTTCTCTTCACATACAGCACCTAATGCTGGGTCTCACACATAAAAGATGCTTTGTATGTATTAGCTGAGGTGAATTAAATTCACTATTTGGATTGTTTCAGTAGCCAAGTAGAATATCCAGTTCAAAATTAGAATTTAATTTTTTTAGTGTCTTTAAAAAAAAAAAACAGAAGAAAAATAATTAATGACCATTTCGAGGAAGGGCTCAAGTTTGTATACACAACCATTTAATGGTTGCAAGGAATCGTCTTGGCAATTTTCAGATTGCCAAACCAAAAGAAAAATGTTGAAAAAATGCTTTTGATTCGTAAACATTCTCTCCTTAACAAGAATATAATATTAAACCTGGTGGATGGAGCAGAAGGAGAACCTGGTGTATTCTGAGAACCCCAGAGTGTGCAGTGCCAGCATGTACAAGCAAGATATTGGAGAGCAGAACTGCTTTCTGGATGCATATGGTCATGCATGTTTTCCAAGTAAATCAGAATTATATTAATGCTTAATACTAATATGAGGATGTTGGGCAAGAAAAAGTGATGAAAGTTACTAAGTTGAATTTAATGCGCCTTAATGTATGATCAACATTCATGCTCTTTCTATATCACATTTATCTCATTTGGCATGGCAAATAGCCCCTCAGCATCTGCCAATTGAGTTGAAAATTGTTCCTTATGGGATCCCAGCATCCCATAAAAGAAGACTGTTTTTGCTAGAGATGTATGAGCACGCTCATGCTGAAGAACATAGAGCGATAATTGGATATCTCCTTTTGGAAGGGACTTTCAGGGGCTAGATTGTCTGAATTTCTCTTTTAAGAGTAAGGGAAACTAAGGCGCAGAGATGAGAAGGGATTCAGATGTCAGAGTCAGAAGGAGCTTTAGAGATCATTATATCCAGCTTCCTCATTTTAGTAACTCAGGTGGAAGGAGTTAATGTGACTTGGCCAATGTTATACTAGTTTGGTCCTCCTACTGCACTGCACTGCCTCTCCTACTGACTAGCATTTCAGAGCTAGAAGAAGCATTAAAACAAATTAATATAAGCCCTTGTGCTGCCAGAGGAGGCACTTTAATTCAGAGAGGGGAACTAGAATGCAAGCCCCTTGAAGAAGGATCCATTCCTCATATTTTTTTTTGCTTGTCCCTCCAGCTCCTTGCACAGGGTCTAGGACATAGCAGATACTCAATAAAGGCTTTTGGGGATGAATTGCCCAAAGGAACACTAAGCAGTTCACCTCTAGGCTTCTGATGACATATTCCCAAAGGTTCAAACAGCACCTGGAAGTAGAAAGAGTTTTCATTTCAACAAACATTCTCAATACTCAATTCTACGGCACAAAGACGAACAGTTCTTATTCTCAAGTAGCTTTCATTCTGCTGAGTGCAGGAGGCATAGGACTGGCTTGTTCAGCTTGTTCACAGATAAGTGCCATCCAAGATAGGGCATGAAGTGGCAAAAGAGAGAAGGCAAAGTGTTTTAGGAACATCTGAGGAACACATCTTAAGTTTTACTCCAACAATACTTGAAGTTTCCCATAAATAGCATATCATTCCCCCACACACACACCCTGTGTCTTTTGCATAGGTTATCTTCCATGTCTTGAAGATTCTCTCACTTCAGGCAGAGAAGATATTGTATGACAAATGGGAAGAAGGATGATCATGGATTTGAATGAGAAAGTACAATTTGGGGCACGGTGCTTTGATCTTAACTATCTCCCATATGAAATGATCATTCAAAGAGTGAGGTACAGCCAAAAAAAGGTGAGGTGACAGGAGCTATGGAGTCAATAACATAGATATTGATTAGAAGAGGGAACTCATTTAGGCCTTTGAGAAATCATGTGTTCCATGAGGAACACAAAGAGATTTAAAAGGTACATATATAAGCATGTAGCCTATGAATCAAAGAATAAAAGTTCAGACTAGATGGAAAGAAAAAAGAAACAATAAAAAGATCAAAGTACAGAAATGCTCTTAGAAAAAGGTACAGAAAAAGAAAAAAAATCACAAACAAAAGAAGTTGGAAAGGAGAAGGGGGATTTTAAATTAACTATTTAAGAGATGGGAAAGAGGAAGAAAATGGAAAATAATTAGATAATGAAATGTAAAATAAAGAAAAAAACTACTAAGTTAAATAAAACTCCAAAATCAGAGGAAGGGTTGACAAATAAGAGGTGGAAGATTAAAGGGAATAGAAGAGAGACTGTAGGAATATGATCTGAAGCAAAGTCAATTAAGCAAAATTAATCATAGGGATAAATTGCTTACTTAAAAGAGGAAGAGGAACAAAAGCAAATAGTAATTTTTAAAAATACTAAAAACACAAATAGAGGACATACCAAGCCTAATTCGTATAACTTTATATGTAAATAGTATTATCAATTCAATGGAATAAAAGAGGGATACAGATTGGCTTAAAAAATTCTTTCTTGTTGAAGCTGTTTTCCAAATGTTTCTCTGGTCTATGCTCTTTCTGAGAGTTATCAGCACCAAATAATATACTTCTGTAGTCTTAAGAGATGGATTCCTTTCACTAGCACACGTTGATACTTCATAGGCAGGTTATTACATCCTTGGAATTGAGCCTCTCTGCTCCACCAACCTTTTTTTCCAGTTTTATATGTCTATTATTATTTACAAAACTTCACAATGTAAGTCATCACTGTTTATATGGTGCAACTTAAACACACCTATCATGCATTTCTTTATTACTCTGTGGGGTGCGAATAACTGATTATATTGAAATTATGTTCTTCCATAATTTACCACCATTGAGCATCACCCTGAAAATACTGGTGTAAAAACACAAGCTCACTAGCTTTGTGACTCCAGGCAAATCCCTTAAGAACTCTGAGTCTCAGTCTCACTTGTAAAATGAGCAGCTTTGATTATAAGACTTCTAAGGTCCCTTCCAGCTCTAAATCTACGGAGCTATGAGCTTTTGCGGCACTGAACATTTGAGGATCACTGGAGAAGTTATGGAGCTCCTAAAATGTAACCTTAATCTGCTTTGTTCCTCTTATTCATTTCTGGGCCTGGCTTATTGTTCATTTTCAAGTCCTGGCCAAGATACTAATAAACTAGTTTAATGGGTTAGCTATCTAGCTATGTCATAATCTGGAAAATATGTGTTTTTATCTAGTTTGTTTTTCCAGCATAACTGACTGAATATTTATCCCTTAGACATGAGACATGACCAGCCTACCTCCTTTGACAGTCATATGTATCTTTAATGATGGAGGCTAAGCCACTTCTAACATATATTTCATTGTTGTTAATATGTCACAGCCTGCTTTGATAGTTATAACATCTTTACATACCCTTTGGGAGAACCTGAACTTTTGTTTTTCTAAGTCGTGGTACTTTATTAACTTCATCCACAGAGCATGAAAAAATACTGGGGTTTGTACGATTATAGATTTAGAGCTTCAAGGGATATCAGACATGGATGGAAATTGAGGATGATTAGAAGGAGTAAGTGATTGATCCAAGTCACACAAAAATCGGGTTAGGGGTAAGATTTAACCCCAGCTTTGCTGACTCCTAAGCCTGACACTTTCTACTTTATGATGTTGTTTCCCAAAGCATATGACTTTTTTCAGCAGCAAGTAACTTGGAATCATTGGAAGTGATGATATACAAACTTGCCGATGAGTAAAAATGGTTTCTCCCCAGTACCTGGAATAGAAGTAGAAGATACCTACTAGGGGCAGCTAGGTGGCGCAGTGGATAGAGCACCAGCCCTGAATTCAGGAGGACCTGAGTTCAAATCTGGTCTCTTAACACTTCCTAGCTGTGTGACCCTGGGCAAGTCACTTAACCCCAGCCTCAGGGGGGGAAAAAAAAAAAGATACCTACTAAGTACTTATTGACTAACTAATGGCAAGCTAGAGAATTGGGAGAATGGTATCTGGAAAGGGAATTCTTTTCTAACCCTAGACTCTGCACTGGATCTCCTCCACAATGATGATGAACAGCTTTGGGGAGCACATGGCCTTACTTCATATAAATGATCAGAGAGTTGTCAGACAAGGTTGCTTGTTATCATATCTGTTGAAGATATATATATATATATATATATATATATATATATATATATATATATATATATACACACACACATATATATATACATACACACACACACATATATATATATACATATATATATATATATAATAGGAATAATTCTGATATATTCATAGGAGAAACCTTGTAGAGGACAGTCATTAAATTTGTTCTAACAAATACAATAAAATTTTATTTTATTAAAAAAAACCTCCAAAAACCAAACTTAATAACCCAAAAGGAAAAAAGAAGGAAGGACTAAGTATACAAAGTTATCATCTTTTCTTTCTTGACTTGTTACAAATTTCCTTCCCTGTACTCAATGTCTCTCTCAGAATATCCCCAGCTAGCTTTTAATGGACCAGATCGCCAGGGCTGAACTCAAGTTAATTGGGCTTTTCCACTCTCCGCTCTGTTAAGAGCCACAAGGTCAGGAAGGCCTCCAATCACTTTCTTCTTTCATTGCCAGAATAATCAGCTTCTTCCTTCTGAAAAGATTTGAAGTAACCCTCATCTTTAACTAAAAGCTCCTTTTGATGCTTTTTTCCTCTGAAAAAGCCTTTCTCCCTCTCTGATTTTCACTAGAGGCCATCATCTCTTTTCTTCTAAGCCGCTCAAGATGCCCTTTTGGTGCTCAAGGCCCATGGCATTATTACTGACTCATAGAAGAAAAATACAAGAGCCAGAAAGAACTGGAGAACTCACTGACTTTTTTTAACAGAGGAGGAAACTGAGGCTTAGAAAGGCAATGGGACTTGGCCAAAATTATAGAGCTATGAAGCAGCAAAAACTAGAATTGCATTCAGCTCTTCTGACATCATACTCAACTCAGTACCCTTTCCATGATGTCAAACTGCCTTCAACCCTTTAAAATAAGCTTTGAGATATGCTAGATGGAGAGGACAGAGAGAGGGGGTGAGAGAGGAAGAAAGGAGAGCGAGAAACTGAGAAAGATAGAGAGATGAGGAAGGAGGAAAGGAAGTAAGAGAGAGGCAGAAAAAAAAAAGAAAAAGAGAAGAAGTGAGGAGAAAGTAAGAACGACAGAAAAGAAGGAAAGAAGGAAGGAAGGAAGGAAGGAAGGAAGGAAGGAAGGAAGGAAGGAAGGAAGGAAGGAAGGAAGGAAGGAAGGAAGGAAGGAAGGAAGGAAGGAAGGAAGGAAGGAAGGAAAGAAGGAAGGAAGGAAGGAAGGAAGGAAGGAAGAGAGAAAGGGAGGGAGGGAGGGACGGAGGAAGGAAGAAAGGAAGGAAGGAAGGAAGGAAGGAAGGAAGGAAGGAAGGAAGGAAGGAAGGAAGGAAGGAAGGAAGGAAGGAAGGAAGGAAGGAAGGAAGAGGAGGAAGGAAGAGAGGAAGGAAGGGAGGAAGAAAAAGAAAGAATACTTAAGTGCAAAGTGATCTTCCTAAAGTGCAGTACCATATCAATCCCATATTCAATAAATTCCAGTAATTCCCTACTTCACAATATGCCTCCCCACCTTTTTAGTCTTCTTACACTTTACACCCCCCTTACCTCTGAAACACACACATATATAGAGATGTATATGTATATGTGTATATGTATGTCTACATACATATACATGAGTGTATATAAAAATAAATAGTTGTACACACTCTGTGACCCAGGGACAGAGACTTCCTTCCTGTTCCTCAGATAACAGACTCCATGAGCCTGGAATGCTCTCCCTCCCCTTGTCAGCCTTCAGCTTCCTTTAAGTCTCAGCTCAAACCCCACATCTAGGAGGAGCTTTGCTGATCCTCGTAATCCCAGTGCCTTCACTCTGCTGACTGTACCCAACTGATCCTGTATCTGTATTATTTGTACACAGCTATTTGCATATTGTTCTCCTTCCCTCCCTGTTATATTGTGAGCTCCTCTAAGACAAGAACCATCTTTTACTTTTATCTGTTTCCCCAACACTTAACACAGTGTTTAGCACATCATAAACCCTTAATAAATGTTTATGGACTGAACTGACAGGGCACTGGGCTAAGGGTACAAATACAAAAAAAAAAGAAAAATCCTCCCCCAAGGAGCTTACGTTCTAATGGGAGAGGGCAACACAGAAAAGGAAGCTGGCAAGGGGTGAAGGGAAGGTACCCATTCTAGGCCAAGGTGGGAAAGTCCTGAGAGTTGGAAGTAGAGCTGAGAAGAGAGATCTAGAAGGATCCAGTAGTTGCCTAGCTGCCCATGTTCAACTGTGAATCATTAGCAAGTTGTCTTTTTAAAGTGCTAGACTTGGATGGAACCAACATATGTTATGTATGCAATTAAACACTGAATAATGATAAGCAATTGGAATTCCTTCCAAATGCACGGCCTTAAATTCACACCAAAGTTTAATTAAATGCTATCAGTTCCTTTCCTAAAGGGAAGTTTAGATAGGGAGGGGAAGGCTAGAGTAAAATAGTAGGAAGCTTTCATGCAGATCCTTCTTTCTGTTATAAAATGTTAGATACATCATCTCATTTGGTCACTGAAGTCTTACTGAGTAAACTTTAGCTCGGCATTCAAGACCCTCTATAGGCTGACACTGATCTATTTTTTAACCTTATCTTCTACCATTTCCTTCTTATAGTAGATGCTCCAATCAAACAGAACTCTTCTTGAGAACGCCAAAACAACCTTCATTTTCCTACTCCTTTGTCTTTGCTCAGATCGTTCCTTATTCCTGTAATACCCTAGCTCCGTCTCCTTCTCTACCTGTTGAATTTCCACGTATCCTTCAAAGTCCAAATCAAAATGCTACTTTCTGTTCACTCTCCTCTCAACGACCCAGATCAGACCCCAAGGGGAAACCGGTTCCTACCTTCCTTATTCAAAGGCATAAATGATGCAAGATTCACAAAGGTTTCCTTCTCCACTAAACTCCAATTCTGATATTTTCTCGTGAGGTCAAGTGATGATTTAGAATTGCCAGTGTCAACTGAAAATTAGTCCAAAAGGCAATGAAGTATGAGCAGCTTTTAAAATAGCCTTATGAGAAATGAAACCAATTTAGAAAAATGCAATTAATGTTCAAATAAGACAACTTTCCTGTTGATAAAGTTTTGATTTTATTTTTTGAAAAAAAAATACAATTGCCAAGGTCAGTTCAGTGCTAGCCTCAGCAAGTTCTACCAATCCATGTCGGTCAACTAAGGAATGGCCTGGCCATGCTCTGAAAGGTTCATCATTAGTTTGGCTAAAGAATGACCCATTTGGGGGCCATAACAAATCTCAAAGACTAAAGACTAAACCAGGGGTTGTAATCTGTATTGGTGGAAGGAGTAGTCACAGCAATGGAGTTAAAGACCCTTGATGTGGCAGAGTAAAGTAAATGAAGGAATCAATGAAGCATTTATTATTGCATACACCATATCTCCTTGCAAGACTGAAAGCTCAGAGAAGGCCATGGCTCCATCTTAGCTTAATTTTCTATCTCCCCCACACTTGCTCTAAACTCTACAATTTTTATTTGCTACATCTGGTCAAGATTCTCATTTCTCAGAAGATCATATTGAGACAGAGATTAGGTGAATTGCCCAGCTCTGACTATATGTCCGAAATCTTTATTACTGCACCATTGGGGATGGTGGTAGGGGGGCAAGTGGAGGGGGCAGAGACCATATTGCTGCAGGAATGAACACCCAAGCTACCAAAGTTGCCCCTTTGGAGAGGAAGTTGGAGCCAGGAAAATGAGATTTCCTTCTCTTTGTCTCCTAAGCTGTGGCTTTCAATATCTGCTATCTAGTGAGGGGGAAACAGTGTGTACAACATCTGCTAACAAAGAACTTTGCTGCATTATGGCAAGGAAAAGAAAGCACTACCATAGCCTGAGAGATTTTTAAAAGATTTAAATCTATTCCTGGTGAAATAAATGAGGCTGTTGAGCATTTTAGTGCCCATCCATCTAATCTTCTGCTTTTGAGATATAAAGCATACAGCCCAGTTGCTTATAAAACTGTAGACTGCTTGCATCCAATTTATGTGGCTGTAATTTGAAATAATGAGAATTTAAAATTCCTATCATGGCTATTTTGACAGGTGTATAGAACATAGCAAAATGGTACCAGGCTCATATTCAGAAACCTGTAAGGGGCAAGGGAAGATATAGGAGGATGGGGATTGGATGGCGGAATGATCCCTACTCCACAAAGGTTGATTTTTGCATAAAATTATTTGAGGTAATTATCTTAAAGCATTTTATCATATAAATCCCAAATCTGCATAAATGTTATTAATATCTTAAGCCTCCTATTAAGCTCAATCAATATAATGCACTTTTTTCTATGAAAAAATACTGTATTTAACACTTATTTGAATAAAGAACAACCTTTATTGATACTTCCAAGACAGGGAACCAGTCTCAGTTTCACAAATGTCCAGGTACAGGGAAAAGAAGCGGGGTGCATATGCTGACAATTGTCAGAGTGGCTTCTTGGGGTAAGGCCCTGCCCCTCCCACCCTAGAGGACAGGAAAAAATAAGACTTTATCTACCCTCAAGAGATTTTTATCCCATAAGGAGTGAAAAAAAAAACCAGCGTTAAAGGTAAAAGGGCAGTGATTGGAGTCCAGTGGAAAGGAAAATTAAGATCTCTTCTAGGGACAGAGGAAAGGAAGAATTGGGAAGGCTTCATGGAGAAAGCTGCATTTCAGGTTGACCTTGAAGAAATTAGATGGCAGAGCCACAAGTGTTCATGGAGAGGCAGAAAAAGAGGACAACCTCGTGAGAAAGTGGGGCTGTGCTCCAGGAGAGTGGGAGAAAGGCAGGTACCTAGGACTTGGCCTGTAGAGGTAGGATTTCCTCTATTAGAGGAGCAACAATAAGCCACAATAATGAGTTAAAACTTAATCTGTCCAGCCAAGGTAAACTTCTCCAGTTTCTCCATCTTACAATCTACCTCTATAACAGCTGCCCCTAGGTGTCCTGGCTCCATATCTCACCCCCCAGGCATGAGGTAGTATCCTGAAAAAAATAATCCTATGATTTTGTAAGATAGGAAAGAGATGCACAGAGAGAGAAAAGGACTTGCCCACAGTCATGCAGACAGTGAATAGAAAAATTGACTTTTGCTCTCAAATCTTCTAAACCCCAATTCAGTTCTTGAAATCCATGGGAGGCAAATACTCTCATCCATACAGGTCTGCCACAATGTGACTACTCACTTGTCACTGCTTCATATAAAACTAAATTCTGATAAATGGGAGGGGAGGCAAGGAAGAACCCTAAAATAGGCACTGGCAAGAGTTTGGTGTGGGAGATGGTACCTCAGGGAAGTCTTTGGGGGCCCCGAGGGGAATGCTGCTGCCCCAGACCTAGATGTGGCAGCCAGGAGCAACCGATCAGCTGTGATGAGAGGCAATCGCCCAACGCTCAGGTCAACAGATTTGCCTTTCCATTTACTCCAGAAGGCCTCCTTTAAAAGTGATCAGTGCCTTGGGGTGCCAATTGTCAAAGAGAAAGGAAGTTCCTTGAGAAAAGGGTCTGGTGAGTTCAGTGGCTTTGTAACTGTATCAGCAAAGCAGGGGCAAATACTGATGCGGTAATTGATTGGCTGGTTGATTAATGCATTCTAAGGATCTTCGGTGATGCTTTCAGCCTGGCAAGGCAGAAGAATTTGGAGCCACAGGCCCTGAGTTTGAATCCTGGCTTTTGTCACTCATTACCACGGTGACTTTCTAAGGGCCTCAGTTCCCTCATAAGTAAAATGAGAGGGTCGGTTTAGATGACCCCTAGAAGCCCTTCCAGCTCCACACCTATAATGCTGGGAATGGGCCCATGGACTCCATTTTTATCCAGTGTGGCCAAGGAGGAATAGAGAGAAAATCAGCCAGTTGTCAAGCTCTTGGGAAACAGTTGACGGGCTTTCCTCCAGCAGCTCCGACATCAGCTGGCAGCTGGCATATTTTATTTTACATCTGGATGTCCTGGCATTGTGGGCAATGGAGCAAGACAGACCATCCCCATCCAGGTAGTTACCACTTGCAGCAAAATCAGCCCAACACAAGCGGAAAGAAAAGGCACTATTAGTCTCACTATTTTGTGTCATATCTTGGGAGAAAATCTGCCAGCAACTGAAATGTTTACTTTCAAGTATTTCAGTCAAGTGTAGCCTGCTTGTCCTTGAAAAAATTGAGCAGTACCAAAGCTCTCCTTGAGTGGCCCAATTCCCAGCTTTGAGCAATGCTCCCCATCTCTGGCCCACTCTCGGGGCATCCTGCTGCCCTCATTAGCTTCCTGCTATCTCCCTTCCCTCAACCCCTGGGTGTCAATGGCCTAAGCCCTCCTGACCCCTAATAAGTTTGCAGTTGTTTCCCCACTACTCTCCAGCTTTCTCTTCCTTTAGGGGTTCCCACTCACCAGATTCATATAGAAGCAATGGCCTACAATGCCTTGACTTTGTTATGGTGAAGGAGATGGTGTCATAGGCCCAGAGAGTGGGAGCTGTACTGCCAAGGGCTCTCCCACCCCTTCTTCCATTTTACAATAGAAACAGGCCTAGCTAGAGAGGGCAGCTAGGTGGTGCCATAATGCAGCGAGCACCAGGCCTGGAGTAGGAAAGATTCACTTTGTGAGTTCAAATCCTTCCTCAGACACTATAGCTGTTTGACCCTGGGCGAGCCCCTTCATTGTCTGCCTCAGTTTCTTCATCTGTAAAACGAGCTGGAGAGTACAATGATAAAAACCTCCAGGATCTCTCCAAGAAAACCCCACATGGGTTTGGACATGCGTGAAAGGGATGGCAATAACAGTAGCCTGTGGCACAAATACTAGCTAAGCTAGGGGGTGAGGAGAATTTGAATCCAGTTCCTCTAAGGCCAAATGGAACACTCCAACTCTGTTGTCCTGAGATGGGGCAGAGCTGCCCAGATTCTATTGTGCTTCCATCCTCTTTGCCCAGGAAAATGATCTTTGAACAAGAAAAGACAGTCCCCAATGCTTGAAAGCAAGCTGAAAGCCAAAGGCAGGTCAGATGTGGGGACAGAAGCTGGGGAAGCCCTTGCCACCTAGCCTGGAAGCAGGACTCAACTACAAGGGTTCTGAGCCTTCTGCCAAGGACCTCCTTTAGCCTTCTCAAAATAATGTTTTTAAAATGCAAAACCCAAAATGCAGAGGGTTCCAAAGAAAGCCAGTTCTACTGAAATGATGATATAAGAAAAGTTCATAGACCCCAAGCCAGCAATAAGAGAAAAACAATACAAGACTTGAGAACTAGAGAACCTGGCGGGCTGAGAATCTTGCTCAGATGGGCATCAGAGGCAGGAGCAGAGGGAAGAAGGCACCCAACACGCACTCGCACGCATGTACACACACGCATACACAAGCCCTTCCCTAGGAATCACAGCAGGGCTCAGTGCTGAAGAACACCCGGGTCTGACTGTCCTCCCAATCCGTGCTCCTAACCGTAGTACTTTGCTTCTGGAGCCGACCCCAGGATCCCCTGGCAGTGGCTTTTTGATGCAGTTGTTTAAAAGCCTTTATCCGGGCTGACTCCAGAGAGGACTTCACAAGCCTTATATGTCCCATAAAGACCATTTGCTTAGTACGCCCAAACCTTCAGAAACAGAAGTCCAATTCCTTTGTACAATCTCATGAAATGTCAACTGAAAAACTCCAAGGGAGCTAGCGAATAATTAAAAATTAATATTAGAATCCTCCACTACTGGAGCTGGAGAGGCTCTTAAAGACCATCTAGTCCAAACCTTTAAATCAACAGGAAAGGAAACTGAGTCCCAGAAAGTCCCTTTCTGGGAAAGGAAAAGTAACTTACTTAAAGTCACAGATAGGCAGGAGCTGAGCTGGGACTGGAATCCAGGGATCCTGCCTCCTGATGTGGCGAGTGGGAAAATGTACATGCATATCATCACAAGGAATCTTGGTTCCAGCTAACCTAGCGAAGGTGGGGGAGCGTGGTCTGCACAATCACATCCACCCCATTGCTCCCCACCATCTTGCACACTGATCTCAGGAGCCCAATATCACTTTATGGAGTCTGGGACTCCTCCACACACTCCATTCCACCTTGTTCCTTAATGTGGGACCAACCCACCAAAGAACTGGAATCTCTTTCCCCTTTTCTCTCTTGGGGAAAGGGCCCTTTTGAGAGGAAGCATGTCCCAGGGAGATGGCAGCATCCTAGGGGCAAAGGTCTTCATTATCAGGCCAAGGTGTGGCTCTGCCTGCATGGCATTTAGGAGAATTTGGGGGACTAGCAAACGGGTACAAATGTGGACATGAGGATGTCACACACACACACACACACACACACACACACACACACACACACACACACACTTCTATATACGTATTCTAAAGTGGTTGCAAAAGAAATTGGACAACTGAATGTTTCATTTTCCACCTGACTAGGCAGTGGCACCTGCCTGAAATTTTTACATCACTCACTCCTTCAGGGGAAAGCATTAAAGGTCCCTATTAAAATTCAGCTGTTACAGGGGACTAAGAACCAATTACCCATTAGCTTATCAATTACCTTGCAAGGCCCTGGAGAAATGGGATACAAGACAAGTGAGTGTTGATTGCAGAAGGGAGGGAGGGTAAGAGCTGGGGAACAAGGGGGTTGTCTAGGTAGAAAGCCGGAAGGAGGCCTCTGGGCAGTGCAAAAACCATTCAGTCAAACTGGGAAACTGAGTTCCAGAGCGGTCGGATGACTTGTCCCAAGTCATCGAGGCAGTAAGTGGCAGAGCCGGGCTTGTCATTCTCTTACCACAAAGAATTGATGAATTATTCGTCATCCTTTCATTTGTTCATTCGCTCAGTCATCCAATAATCTGAGGATCCCAAGCTAAAAGTCAAATGCTAGGAGAATGAACTCCCATTCATTTTATCCAGTGGGATAAGGGCAAAAACAAGTCCTATCCAGAAGGTGACACTTATTAAACTGAGTCTTGAATGAAGCAATACATACTAAGGGATAGATGTGTGGAGGGGGAATGTCCCAAGCACAAGAACACAGCCTAGACAAAGGCATGGAGGCAGGAGATGGCATGCCACCTATGGGGAGCCAGTTTGACCAGGTAATAGAGGGGAGGAGGGGTTAACCTGGTTATGAGGCTTTACAAAATCTCCTACTCTGCGCCTCAGCTACCTCATTTGTCAAATGATGAGGCTCAACTTAATGATTTCTCTCTCAAGTCCCTGATTCTAGGATTTCAAGGTGGGATGGATACCACATGAACGGTTGGGGATGCAGCTCAGAGCTGGCTATCGAACACATGAAAGTTGTCTCGTCCAAATCTGAGGAAGTTTTCCCAGGAACTGTACTTCCCCCCTGGCTCAGCAGTATCTAGCTATGGCAGAAACACTTAGAATTGCATTGCCCCCAAAAGTTACATATCTGGGGAAGATAAAGTGTGTTCCAGAAAATGATTCATTTGAAAACTCAAGATACACGCACTAGAAATCAGATAATGGGTAGCAAATGACTTCAACAGCTCGGGCAAAAATTCTGCCATCAGCAAATCCTCTTTTCTAAAACTCATTTTTCTTCCTTAGATATTTTTTTTCCTCTCGGCTTCGATATCTGTGGAAGCGACACTGATTTATTAACTACCTCAAGATGTAAATCTAGGGACGCAAAGTACAAACACATATTTACAAGCCTTTACTGAGGTTCTGCCTTTAGAAAAGAGCAAAGATTCAAAGCAGAAGTAAAGGGAAACCTTACCTCCTGGAAGGTCAGAGCTGGGAAAGCCCTCAGACAACACTAATCCAACCCTTTGGTTTGGAAAAACTGAGGCCTAGAGAGGCCATAAGACATGCTTCCCCCCAGGGTCACACAGGGTGTGAACCTCGGTTCTCAGACTCCAAATGCAGTAATTAAGCAGCTATAATAGAACTTGGAGTTTTACTAAAATCTTCAATAAAGCAATCATCAACAATGCTGGTGCTGTAATGGTAACCCAACAAAGGAGGAAGTCTGCATTCGAGTCTCCTTTCATTACAGCTTGGCATCAATAGTATTCTTAAGAATGAAAAGATGCAATGTAGTCATTGGGCCACTGGGCTCAATTAGACTCTGTCCTTTACATTGAAACATGCTGGCATTAGAGACTCAGTCCAATAACTGAAGTCGGAGGGAGGGGGCTGGCGGGGAAGGCGGACACTGGCCACAATTGTTGCCCTCCTCCCTGGCCTCAGCGTCAAGGGCCACTTCAGCTCTTGGTTCATAATAGGTGAATTCCTTTCCCCATAGTTTCTGTACAACAGTGAAGTCCTTGAGACGGCCTTTCCTGCCTTCTCTTTCCAGTCTCCCCTCCTATTTCTTGTCCCTCTCCTCCCCACAACTTCCCCAAGAACCAGGACACAGTCTCTGTGTTGGTGTGTACATGTTATATCTATGTGTGTACACCTGCATGTTTGGTACAAGGTGTGACACCAGCTGGGAAAATGAGTCCCTGTAGATTTCCTTCCTCCCTACGGCAGCCGTCATCTACAGTTCCGATCTATCACCATTTCTGCTGAGTCGAGGGCAATTTGGGAATACTGTGGTTAGGCTGGCAAGGTGTACCCTTAGCCACTCTTCTTCTGACTATTTAAATCAGGGATCCTCTTTTCCCAAAACTCAACTCAATTGCCTTCATGGTCTTTAGATTTAGCTCCTCCTTGGTAGAAGCAAATTCCCATCAAAACCTGAAGGGAAAGTGTGGTGTTTGCATGCAAGTCTATTAATGAGGAAGGACAAAAAGAGTCAGAAGGATTGACATTCACCAAGAACCCTGAAATCAGTGACCAGGATAACACTGATTCTCAATGATCCTCAAATTCATTTCTCTCATTACCAAAATCCAAAGCTCAAAAGTGAACAGTTACTGTGGATTAAATGGCATCTTCTATATTATCCTCTTCTCATGTGAGCATCATGTACGGTGCCATATCAGAGATGTGCTAAAGTATGATCAAATAATGAGTGCTGTAATTAGACTTGGTGTAGAAAACTTTGGAAGATTTACCAGCTGAGAGATGGACGGGTCTTTTCACTCATCTATTTTTCATTCCAAAACAGAAATATTGCTTATTGATGAAGCCATAAAAGGCTTCATGTTGCTTTGACCAAGTTAAATAAAGATGGCTGCTCGATGGTAGGGATGGGCCGTAATGCTAACAAGCGTACAGATTGGGATGCTGCTATTTCTGACAACAGCACTCCTTCATATCTGTCATAGCAATAGATAAGCTTCCAGTGAGCCTGCTTAGCCATCCTCCTTAGATTACCAGCACAACTTCAGCCAAAAGTAGGCATGGGCCCCCAATGTGTACCCAGGGTAAGCTGTCAAAGTTGTAAAAACCCGTCTCTCAAAGGCTCTTTCCTACACAGAAAGAACTCAGATGCATTTTGGGGAGTTCAAAACTTTTATGGCTCATTTTTTTTTCTACCAAGATTGACAATGACAACTGTGGTTTCTAGTATTTCCCGATGGCATCACGAGTTCCCTGTTAAAGGAACAGAAGCTCACAACACAACTAAATATAGCACAATTTTAATCACACAGAAAAGTAGTAGAAAAGAGCCATATCTGAGCACTTAGCAAATTAAGATAACTTCAACCACTCCACCCTCATATTTTCTGATGGGATAACCCACACCCTGGGCTATGGAGTCTAAAGGGTTTAGAACTATTATGCTTGGGGATTCAGAAAGGAGAAAAAGATCTCTTTGTGTTCACTCCTCTGGAGTGTTAATATTACACTTCTGTTCTGTTTATTTACTAGCCTCTCCTCTGTCTTGCTACATCTTGAATCATTTCCCACCTCTTCTGTCCCTTCCAACTGCCCCAAGAACCAGGATAGGGTGTCTGTGTTTGAGCGGGTGTGTACATCTTGTGTCTATGTCTATATATGTGTAGGAATGACTGCAGCATTCCTGTCAGGGAACAGAGGCCCAGTTTGCCAAGTCACTGCCCTCTGCTCCCAGCTGCTGCTATCGCGGTCCTGAGTTGTACTTCTCTGTTTTCTAATGTTTGAACTCACTTCCAGGGAAGGATGCTAGCTCTCGATGCCAGCACTGGAACTGTGGACGGAGACTACGAACTTGGCATTCAAACTGAGTGTAACTTTGCTCACAAGTTTGGAGGCCATAACACCTTCCCTTTTTACAGCCAACACTGCAAAAATGTCTCTTTGGGTAGCTTTAAGAATCACTTTTCTCTTCCCTGCTCCAACAGTCTCCATTGGCCCTCCTGACTAGGTTAGCAGATGTTCAGTTCCACCTACCTTCATGCCTTATATAAGTCAGCTGTTTTGCTTCTTATTCCATTAATACTTTTGACAAAGTAGGAGAGGGGGCTCAGAAAGGCTCTCGTACTCTCTTCCAATTTGTTTTTCTCCTTTCCATTCTTCTCTGCTGTGGCTGACCCAGGCTAGGCAAATGCTTGCAGACAGTTCATCTGAGACTTTCCCAAGAATAGACAAAGGGAAAGGAGAGAGGTGATGGCCATGCCTACTCTTACCATTTACCCCTGTGATTCTGCAAAGGAGGTCCAAGCCCAGCACAGTAGCAAAGATTTACACTCCTGCTACCCAAAGGTATGAGAACAGGTAAATTTGCCAAGCTGCAATTCCTCTTCCTTTGGATTTGAGAGTTGCAGCTTGAAGAGTGGGCTTGATGATACTAATCTAAAGGATCTTTGGATAAAACTCTCTTTGTTGTTGCATCTGTCGAAGAACGTTGACCATATGGGAGACGTCTTGCTGGGGGAGTCTTTAAAGGACCATTTGATTCTTCTAAATAAGAAGCTTTTTTATTCAGTCAACAAGCAATGACGAGAAGGGGACCTGGTGTTCTCTATACCTTTTAGGCAGATGTGTGGCTGAAAAGATCTGCTCTGCTCTAGACAATCATTCATAAAAGTCGCCTTCTCTTTTCCTCCTTTCTTCAAGGATGCCCTCAATACACAAGCAGATTATTTCCCTAAAAGACTGTATAGGTACATGGATTGCTTGTTCCTGACATTTTCTCAAGTGCCTTTATTCCAACAGTCATAATATCTGTAATTTCCCTGTGCCTCTGGCATTTATTATCTTCTCCCCTTTCAGGTATCTTGAAAATCAGTCCCTTGATGCCCTAAAAAAGTGTGTTGCCTCCAACACGGCTCTCTTGCTTGGTTTAATCCAGCTGTGCTTCCCATATTTGTTTTCTTTAGTGCTACTTCGACTTCTTCATGCATCAGAGAGGAGACCATGATGATGCAGACCACATATGGTGACTCCACTGGTGTAGGTGGAGAAAATCATTTGTTATCACAATTGCGACAGATGAATTTTTTCAGTTTTTTGGTTTGTTCATTACTCTCCTTCCAGTTTCATTCTTAAATGTTCTCAAATGATCCGTTTTAATTGGGTTTCTGTAAATGTGTTTTTCCTTCTACCACTTCTTGCTGTTTTATGATGTGAGACTGCTCACAGTCTTGCAACCTCCTCCTCCATAAGATTTTACAAATGAGTTTAGAAACTCAATGGGTGTGTCACCCTTAGTTGATACCACTCCTAATTTGGCAAGATAAAATGTTTAGCCACAGAAGCACTTTCTAGGCTCTTTTGGCCTCCTCCTTGTGGCAGTTAAGAAATTTAGGACATGGTAATAGACTCTCCATTTAGCAATCCTTCTTCCCCCACCTCTCAAGTGAATAACCTACTTCTCATTTTGATTATTTTTCTAATTTGGTGCTGATGCTGATTTTTGCTCTAGCAAATTGGTCCTGTGACTCTACAGAGATTCAGAAATGATTTCAATCAACATTAGTAACCAGCCATTTACTCTCTGTTAAGATAGAATGATTGCATCCCAACTCTGTGCCTCAGTCTGTTCATTTGTAAAATGGGAACAATAGTACCTAACTTAGGAGATTGTTATAGAGACTGAATATTATAAAATCCTACATCAGTGTGTCTTTCTAATTTTAGCAATAATTTCTCAATTCTTGAGGGGGAAAAAAAAGGATTCCACTTTCAGTTTTGAGGACATTAGAGAGCTTTGGTCAAGGTGTTGAAATGGTTTCTACCTTGGCTTTGCTCTATCGAACAAGTTGTTTTCAGCTTCTCTGGCCTGATTTCCTTCTCTGAAAAATGCGAGAGCTAGATGCCATTTCTCTAAATCTGTGATCCCAGTGGTCCATGTGTCTCAACTAATTCAACTTGTCGCCCACTCAACCACGGTAAGAAAGATATCCTGGGGAATGTCAGAGTCTTTAAAGCACTTTGAAGCAACTGAAAGCCGCTTCAGAATCAAAAGACCCCCATAAAACAAACAAATCAACCCCACCAGGAAAGCAGGAAGATTGACAAGAAAAGTCGTAGGAGGAAAATTATTCATTACTTAATAAAATGGAATTTCCAAGTGGCTCTGAGAGTATACTTAATTGCAGATACAAATTTGGAGCCAAACTGGATAACTCTCTTAAAGTCCTCCATGTTTTGTTTACACTGTTCATCTAATGAAGTATTTGTTTATTGTAAACAATAAAGAAATATCTATTCCAGAAATATAATTTGCAAATTACTTGATGTGAATGAAAATTCTCTTCTTTTGACTTGCAGCATGTTGGAGAGCATACCTGCAAATCAAAGGGCAGCATTCTGTTTCAGAAATCAGCTCTGACATTAGCCACCATTCTATGTCTTTGATGTTCAGCCTCGGCATGCCAGTGGTTGACTATTTCTTTGCTGGGACTGACAAGCATGATGAATGGAGACAAAGAGAATAAACAAATCATTTTGACCATAGATTGCAAGACGGTTTGTTATCATCAAATGAGCCAATATATGTAAGGTGCTCTATTAAACCTTAAAATATGATATAAGTGCTTGCTAATGCTGTAATCCGGGAATTATTAATTTGGGGGGCTATGTGCTTTGCGGTAAGTGGTGGTAGCTTTTAAATTTAGATAAGCATATTAATGGTTTCACCTGACAGTTGTCTCCTACCCAAAGGGGGTTCAAGAACCTCTACTTTTGTCCAAGCCTCTTTCTTTTAGAGCTGAGGAAACTTTTCCAAAGTCACATAGACATTAAATAGCAACACTGGGATTCAATGGAGTCTTCTGACCCCAAATCTGGCATATTTCCCTTTCAATATCGCTTCTGCTCTTTAAAATGAGTTCTGCTCAAATGGATTCTGCCATGTTCAGAAGGATAAGAAGGATCACCTCTCTAAGAAGCTGTCTGCACTATTTATTTCAAGCTACTCTATGGAAATTTACCCTGATCTGACTCCAAAGGACTGAGAATTGGGCAGGAGAGGTGCCCAAGACTTTGGGAGTATTTAACTGTATTCTCTTCAAAGTCACTGCCAAAGGAACTAGTGCTAGAAATAACCATTAATGGACTCTTAACTTTAGGGAATCAGGTTTCAACTAGTCCAAGGATAAGATACATATCATGGCGGAGACTTTAAATGAGAGAAGAACTGGCAAGGTTAATCAGATTTCAGTTAGGATTTTTACAGATGTTATGGGCCAGAACTTGAGACAAGGTAATGTACTTGGTTCACATCTTGAAAGGAGTTCAAACCTTTAAAGTAGTTTACACCTTTAAAGGAGTTCACTCATTGGTCCACATGTTAGACTCACATCTTTAGAGAGCATATAAAAGCCCAGTCTCTGGGAGGAGATGGCGAGCCAGGATTCAGTCAAGGAGAGGACTTCCCGGGAGAACTTCAGGGGACGTCGGAGGAGAGGACTTTGGGAGATTCACACTTAGGATTGACTTCCAGCAAACCCACAATTCTACTCTCAGAAGCAGAGTCTGATTCATTCCATTTTCAACCTTTGTGCTGGCTGGAGGCTTTGGATTCAGAGGGAGCTAGAGGCTGAAGCTGGAAGAGACAAAGGACTAGCAAGCAGCAAGAGCTCGGGGGAACCAAGGAGAGAGGAAGGCCTCCAGAAAACTAGCCGAGTCCCAAGTGAAAGAGGTAAGATTTTGGAAGAGACAATATTTGAAGGACACAATAAGGATCTGGACTTTAACTCCTGGCTACATTTTGGGATTATTGAACTGAACTGAAACTAAGGCTGCCTCCAGAAGCCCTCCAAGAAAACCTGCCCCCAAGAAAATGATTGTAATTTAGAGAAAAAGAACATTATAGACTTCATCTCTGATTCCCCATTTCTGAGTTATTTCTAATTGACAGCAAGGCCTTTGGCCAGTCTGTGTATTTGGGAGTGGCCAGCTGTGGTTCTGGGTGTGGGGAATAATAGGACACATCTTCCCCTCCTGCATTCATGGTTCCCTGGTGCTGTCCTGTTAAATCAGCACTTTCAGGGCTCACTCCAGACACTGGCTGCCCAGATCGCCATTCAGCACAGCAGAATAACAAGTGAAAACCCTTGTTGAGCCACTCCCTTGCTCCTGTTTCTCATGTGTCCCTTTAGTATAAACTTTCTGGACGGCCACAGTACCCTGCTCCAGCCCTCCAAGTCACAGAGATGGTGTTCATGGAGATGTAGACAGATCTCAAATTCTTTCCTAATGGGCTACATCTCTTCTGAGTGACTTCCAATTGGTTGCCTGGCATCAACATTGTCAAAGGATCCATTCAGAGCCAAGCTTTTGCTAATGGGAATTTCTCTTCCCTTTCAATCAGCAAGTCTACTTTGCCACTTGAGCCATTTCCTGGAAAAATCTGGATGGGCCAGCAGCCTCCAAGTGGTACTTCTGCTTTTACTTGGCTCTTAGGTGAAGTGACATTGCTCTGAATTCTCAGGAACCCATCATTGTTGGAAAAGCGTCCCATTTATTCCTCCCAGAGTAGGCTTTGAGACAGGAGGTTTGGGAGCTCGGTCCACATCAATGACCTCCTGGCACAGGCCTGGCAACCCTGGGGGCATTGGATTATTCCCAAGACCCCACCAGGCATGGAAGCAGTGAGAGAGCGAGGAGAAAAATAGTCTTCTTGAGGATGGAAGAGTTTAGTGGGGTTCCTTCTGCTTTCAAGATGAAAGAAACCTGCTTCTTCAGTTAGAGTTGGAGAGGAACAGAGCCAGAGTTTGGGGAAATGGTAACAAAGAACCAATTGCAGCTAGAAGGCAGAGTCTTCTGGAGCGAGATTTGAAGAGTGTGGGAAAGGGCACCCACCCCTGCTCCCCCACCTCAAACATGCCTCTCCACAGACCTGCACTGTGTCTGGCACTTTTTAGGGATCATAGCAGACAAGTCCAACCTTGCATCTACAGAACACAATAAATTCAACCCACATTGATTAAGCATATTCTATGTACAGCCCACTGTGCTAAACAAGGAGGCTCACACACAATATTTCAAGACAAATTCATCAGAGAATCTTCAAATCAAGTTCTGGGTGACATATGAGGGAAGCTACTTTATCAATAGCTAGATATCTTTTTTTTGGTGGGGAGTACAGAGTGTGGAACAAGGTGATAAAGTGGCTAGAAAGTCAGGCTCAGAGGGAGAAGAACTGAGTTCAAATCCAGCCTCGGACAATGTCTAGCTATATGACTCTGGGCAAATTACCTCACCCCATTTGCCTCAGTTTCCTCATCTATAAACTGAATTGGTGAAGGAGGTGGCAAATCAGCCCAGTATCTTTGCCAAGAAAACCTCCAATGGGGTCATGAAGAGTTGGACAGAACTGAAATTACTAAGCAACAAACAGCTGTGTATGTGGAAGACAATAAAATGTAGAGAAACTCAGAGGAAAGGTTCTAGTATTAAGGGAGATAAGGCTTGTGAAAGCTAAGAGTTTAACTGAGACTTAAAGGAATACAAGGTGTAATGTTCTGATTGTCTCTCAGTTGTAATCCTTCTCTGGGAGGAGGTTTCTTTTCTGTATAATCTTTTCCTCTATGAGCGGGTTTCTTGGGAGGCTTCTGGGGCCTCCAGCCAGCCTCTTCTTCTTCCTGAATCCTGGCTCTGAATCTCCTCCAGCTCTTGTCCTTCCCCAATCCAGACTGCTCTACAGGGTCAATGTTGCCTCTTTTTATCCTCCCAGAGTATGGACTTGTAGGTACTCCCAGGGGCTTGTGGGAATTACTTACAACCAATGAACTTGTTCCTCTTAGAATTCCTAAGGTGTAAACTCCCTTTAAAGGCCTGAGCCAAAGGTCTGAGCCAGAGAACTGTCAAGTCAGCCTGAGTTCTCACCTTGTCACTGTCCAGACAACCTGAATTCTCACCTGGTAATACTAACACAAGGAAGCAGAGATGGGGAGGAAGAGTTCCATTATGGGAGAAAGAGTTGGGAGATGGAGTATCTTATACAAGGAACAGCAAGGGAGTCACCAATCCTGTATCATAGAACATGTGGAGGAGAATCTTACAAAGACCAGAAGGGTAGAAAGAGGTCACTTGTGAAGGGCTTTAAAAGACAAAGGAGTTTGTTTAATCCTAGAGGTAACAGGGAGAATGGAGTATATTGAATGAATAAATGTGACATGGTTGGATCTGTACTTCAGGAAGATCACTTTGCCAGTGGGGTGGAGGATGGACTGGAGTGGGGAGGGACTTGTGGTAGCAGCCCACCCAATAGCTATTGTATTAGGCTAGGGGTAAGGTAATAAAAGCCTGTACTGGGGTGGGGGGAGATTGGTGGCAGAAAACATATGGGGGATATATGAGAGATATCACAATGGTTGAATCAGCAGAATTTGGCAACAGATTGTACATGGGGCATAAGAAAGAACGAGGAGTGGCAGATGACACGTAGGTAGTGACTGGAACAACGGTGGTGCTCTAGACTACGACTTCTTAACCTTTTTTTTTCCATCTGTGACCCCTTTTTTACATGACTCCAGGTAAATACAAATTTCCTGATAATGAATCATAATTTTGTGACCTTCACATTCAGTTACGAGATACTATGTGGGTTGTGACTGGGCCCTAGACAGTAACAGAGAAGTTAGGAAGAGGGAAGGATTTTGTGGGTGGAGGGATGGGGAAGAAAATGGATTCATTTCTGGACATGTTGACTTTAAGATTTTTCTAAGACTTTCAGTCCAATATATTTATGAAGTAGTTGGAGATGTGAGACTGGAGATTAACAGAAAAATAAGCAGATTTGAGAATCATTAGCATCAAGATGATCATTGAATTCATAGGAATTTATGAGATCACCAAGCAGAACAGTATAGGAGAAGAGAGGAGGGCCCAGCAGAGAACCTTGGTGTTATCTTAGTTAGAAAGACGGAGATGATGTAGTTATCTAGAGAGATAGTAATTGAAGCCATTGGAACAACTAAGTCTGCCCAGGAAGACCACATAAGTGAGAAGAAAACAGGGTCATACACAGAAAATACCTACCCTAAACACTTAGTAAAAGAGAGAAAAGAACAAACAGAGATCTAGGGTTGAGCTGTGGAGGGGAAGGGGTTATCATCCTCCATGCTTTGTCCCATTAAACTTGCCCTGGGCATTAGAATTCCTGGTCACGATTGTGGGTATCGAAGAAGCACAACAATTGGCAATCTTACAGGAGTAACAGGAGAACCAGTGGTGGGGAGAAAGAAAGGCATCCAAAATATTCAGCTTGAGCTCCTTCTGTTAGAACTCATTATGGAGAAGTTTGCATTGACCTTTTTGGCAATCACAGCTGGACTACACAGTTGCCAGATGTCTCGATAGTAATTTTCTCCTTAATTACTAAGATATGAGGTAACAAATTCAGATGCCATTTCCATCAAAACAGATTAATATGCTTTTACACACAATGAGAAAACATTTGCTATGTGGGACAAGCTGGCTTCGAAAGATGACAGTAAAAGTCAGTTTTTAAGTCAGAAGTAGTAGTGTTCATCTGTCTAAATCACGTACCCATTTTTACCTTGTCTTGGTATATGGTGTTAGTTGTTAGCCTATGCCCCATTTCTTGTAGACAGCTTTCTAGTTTCCCCAATAGTTTTTGTTGATGTGAATGTTCATTTTTTCATGTAATTGGGAAATATTTAATGAAATAAACAAAAATAAAGTAAGTATATTTCTTAAGCTTTTTATGTTTTACTATTAAATGATTAATATATATATATATATTATTACTTTGTAGATATTTGAATATTAATAAATGTATGTGAGTGGGTATTTAGATACTTAACATAATCCCTGATACATAGCAGGCACTTGAAAATAACTGCTAGTAAAGTGCCTGACTGGATTACATTGGTCTAAAATTGACTAGGTAGTCAAAATCAGTCTGTGCCGTGTTTTCTACCTTCTCAAGCAGCCTGCTACTGCCAAATCCCATCTTTTCCGATGCCTATGGATGTGCCTATGAATCATATTATGCAAAGATCTCTGAGGAATCAAAATTATGGGGCAATGCAAAAAGTCATGATAAAACAAATAATGGGATAAATAGGTGACCGAGATGATTCTAGCAGCAGAGAAGGCTGAGAAGCCACTGGGAGCCCCGTGTGCCTCAGAAAGGAGGTTGGCTTCTTCACCAATAAGACAGAGAAGGGGAACGTAGCCGGGACTCAGCAGATATTCAGAGACCCAGAGGTAGGTTTACAAAGGGCCTAGATGAGAGTGACATGGGATAAGAATGTGTAGAAAGCTCATATTTGGAATGTAGAAACTCCTGAATGTAAGTCCTCGGAGCTAGAAACAAGAAGGGTCCATTGAGGGCATCAATCCAGCTCTAGAGAGGGCGAGTAATTTGCACAGATCACTAAGGTAGTAAATGATAAAATGAAATTCTACCCTCTGCTCTTTCCCCTGCTTCAAAGGTCAACATCAGCTTCCTCAAACAATCAAAGACTGGGTCTCAGTGATGGTGATTTGTTGAGCATTTTTTGGAACTTAAAACCTGATTCCATTATAAGCACAGGTATAATCATTCAGATTTGACAGTAAGGGAACTGAGACCTAGAAATGCTAGTCACAGACAAGACAATGACAAGAATTTGATACTCAGCACCAGGCTTCTTCCATTACACATGACCAAGAATTTTGCACTTGGGGGAGTGTCTATCTGTTTTGTGTTAACTGTATTTCAATAGAAGTGGTTTTCTTTGTAATCCTATGCATTTTATTTATTTGTTATTTAAAAGCAATATTCTGAGAAGTCATCCATAGGTTTAATGAGATGATGGCCTCAAAATAAGATCCCTTATGACTAGATAATTTCTTGTTTATGGAATTTGTACAAATCAGATTGTGGCTAAGAATCCATAGTAACACATGCATTTACCAGTAAGTCTGAGCAATAGTGGCTTTGGATTTTAATAGAATAGAAAAACTGACTGGGACTACTAGCAAGCCACGGTGCCCCTCAGAACTGAGAGTCTCAAAGAAGACTTTGTCCAAGGATGCTGACATCTGTACAGCATTCCTCTCCAAGAAGCCATGGTATTCAAAAATAGCAAAAGAAGGGATCCTAACCAAGCCATTCAAAGCAATAAACATGATCTTGATTCATAGATCAGGCAGATTTAAAACATAAAAAGAAAACTATAGACCAATATTGGTAATGAATACTGATGTAAACATTTTAAATAGAATATTAACAAAGAGAAAGAAAGAAGCCATGATATTGGCCCTCACCTTCTCATCCTTTCTCTGAGATGGCACTGCTTCATGGCACAACTCTGACTAGTGGACCACCGCTGGGGGTCCATCAGCATGCTACCCTTCTCTCAGGGCCTGCATCTCCACCTGAGCTCTGATTGGATCTATACACAGATTGTCTTACTGCTGCCTTACTGCTACTTGTACTTATGCTCTCTCCCTCCTGTCTTTGCACAGGTACCAAGATTCCTAGTGACTGTACTTTTGCCTCTAAAACCTTTCTTTACTCCAGACTAGGCCATCTCATAAGCCTTGGGCCCTTCGAACCTGTTTCACCCCACTAGGCCAGACTGCTAGCTTCCAAATCCAAGCTACCTTTAACACTCAGGAAGGTCTGCCACAGACTATCAGGACTGCTATCCCCCATCACTCACTGCCCTTCTCACATAGCAGGGGCTCTGAAGTGTTTTCCACTTTGGGAAGCCCCCCACCCTTTGTGGAAGACTCTGAGTGACACAAAGGGACTTAAATGCCCCTTGCTCCAAAGGCCTTATAATTTAGTATTCAGCTGGGCTTCATATAGCCAATGGCTTGAGGGAATCCTAAGAAGTATTGTGTTTTTTTGTTTTCCAGACCAATTTGTGAGGCTAGACCAGAGACTGATATCATGTGTGAATAAGTGTGTGTGTGTGTGTGTGTGTGTGTGTGTGTGTGTGTGTGTGTGTGTGTTGGACCCCTTTGACAGGCTGGTAAGACCTAGAGGGCCCATTCTCAGAATAATGTTTTTCAATGCATAAAATAACACAAGATAACAAAGGAAACCAATTCTTTTGCTATATAGTTAGCAGATGTTTTCTAAAAGCCAGTTCCCAGCCCCAAGTTAAGGACCCCTCACTAACTCCAGTCCTATTCACAGAAGAGGCCTCCAACTACCTCAGAAAACTAGCTGAAGGTCCGCTAGGACTAGGCCTGTGTAGTCTCAGCCTGGGCTGAGGGGGCAGAATGGTGTGGGCTAGCTCTTCTTGCACCATCTATCCCCAGCCTGAGGAGAGCAGCAGGGGCCCTGGGAAGCCGGCTCCACTGAACTTCAGTGGTCTTGAGCCTGTGGGACAGACAGGGCTCAGACGTTGAGAGGCTGCCTTGCAAAGAGAAGATGAGAGGTACAGGAAATTTCCATTCAAATGTGTTAATTGGCTGTAATGTAACATCAAGGCAGCTTGAAGGAAAACAAGCATTCCTCGTATCTCATGAAGTCAGGAAGTTCTGGCCAATGCTATTTTCTGCCAGATTGGGTTATAATGAACCCACTGTGCTTTAATGAAGGTAGTAACTGACAATCTTATTCAAATTTACTAGAATTCATCCGAGGCCGTTCGCTCTGGGTTCTGTTCAAAATATTTTATGAATTTCAGCATTGTGCCAGATAACAACCTAACTGCATTCCCTGAAAATTACTCCTATCACATCATTTGCTTGAAATGTTTGTCGGCATCTGATGAACTCTAGCCTTTCACCAAATATTTTTTCTTGCATTGTAATAAATTAGAGGGACTGCTGATAAATGGAAAGTGGCAGCCACCATGTTCTTTGCCATCACAGAGCCCGCTAAGCCAAACAGCAGCAGAGTTTTAATAAATTCTAGTCCAAGCTTCCAAAGAAGGGCAAAGCTACTACTGTCATCTTCCAAATGCAGCTAGGGAGCTTTTGCTAAGGCCAAGATAATTCTGAGAGCCCAACAGGTAAAATGACAGGGCCTGCTGTGATCTTTACTTAGGAGCTCCAAAAACTCAGTTCTCACGGCAGCTCTGCCACTGGGTGACCATGAGCAAGTGCAGTATGCTGGAAAGATTAGTCTCTACAATCCCACCTCTGACACATATTAGCTGTGTAGCCTTGGGCAGGCCTCTTAATTTTCCTGAGCCTCAGTTTCCTCATCTGTAAAACAAGAGAGCTGGACTAGATGGAATCTGCAATTCCCTCCAGTTTTGAAGGGGAGCTATACTGGGTGATCCCCTTAGGTCCCTGTGACATGCCAGGACTCTGTGGCTCATGGGCGTTATCTGGCAGTGGCTTTGGCTGAGGACTCTGTACTCTCTCTCATACCCATTCTTGCTACCTTCTTTGCCTCCTTCCCTCCTCCCTGGCACAAAGGTTTTTGGTCAATTCATTCAACAAAGATTAATTTGCACAATGCTCAGCTCAGTGCCTGGCACATGCATACTAGGTACTTAATAAATGTGGGAACCAAGACAAACCACATTGCTGCAATTAGGCTGTAAGCAAGGCTTCATCTCAGGCCACCCACAACACTGAAATAACTGCAGCTTAGTGTCTCATTTGCCAACTACTCTATAAATAAAAACAACACCCTATGGACCTCTAAAGGATAAGGACAGGAGCCTCCACCTGTTAATGCCTCCCCCTTTCATTTCCTTCACTCACTCTGTATACAGTTTATGTGGACCTAGATAATGATCTATTCTTTCTGAGAGCTTACTATCTAAAACCTGTAAGGGATAGCAAATGTGTTCTACTCCTCTTCCTTTACTCTATGACTGTATTTCAAAAGCCATATTAATACAATATTTTTCTTCTCTCCTACCTACCCTGAGAATTGACATTAAAAAAAAAACCCTAGTCAAATAAACAAACAAACAAAAGAAAATTATTTCCATACTGGCCATCTAAAAAATGCCTCCCGAGAGCTGGAAGAACTAGACGGCAAAACTATCCTAGTGGGGGATTTCAATCTTGCTCTCTCAGAACTAGATAATTGACCTATAAAATAAATATGAAGTTTAGGAGGTAAATAGAATTTTAGAAAAGTTAGGTATGATAGACCTTTGAAGAAAATTGAATGGAGACAAGAAAGGAGCATACTTTTTTTTTTCTCAGTGGTATGTAAAACCAACTAGGCCATAAAGACCTCAAAATCAAATGAAGAAAAGCAGAAAGAGTAAATGCAGCTTTTTCAGATTATGATGCAATAAAAATTACATATAATAAAGGGTCAGGGAAAAGTAGACCAAAAATTAACTCGAAACTAAATAATTTGATCCAAAAGAATGAGTGGGTGAAACAACAAATCATAGACACAATTGATAATTTCATCCAAGAGAATGACAATAATGGGACAACAAACCAAAATTTAGGGGATGCAGCAAAAACAGCTCTTAGGGAAAGTTTTATATCTCTATATGCTTACTTGCATAAAATAGAGAAAGAGAAAATCAGTGAATTGGGCTTGCAACTAAAAAAGCTAGAAAAAGAAAAAAAATTAAAATCCCTAATTAAATCTTCAATTTGACATTCTGAAAATAAAAAGGGAGATTCATAAAACTGAAAGCAAAAAACTATTGAATTAATAAATTAAACTAAGAGTTGGTTTTATGAAAAAAACAACAACAAAATAAACCTTTAGTTAAATCGATTAGAAAAAGGAAAGAAAAAAATCAAATTGTTAATATCAAAAATGAAAAGGGTGAACTTTCCACCAGTGAAGAGCAAGTTAAAGCAATAATTAGGAACTATTTTGTCCAACTGCCTGCCAATGTGTCTGATAATCCAAGTGAAATGGAGAAATACTTAGAAAAATATAGACTGCCCAGAATAACAGAGGAGAAAATAAATTACTTAAATAGTCCCATTTTAGAAAAAAGTAATAGAACAAGCTATCAATCAACTCCTTAAGAAAAAATCTTCAGGCCCAGATGGATTTACATGTGAATTCTACCAAACATTTAAAGAACAACTGATTCTAATACTACACAAAATATTTGGAGAAATAGGGAAAGAAGGAATCCTATCAAATTCTTTTTATGACAGACATGGTGCTGATACCTAAACCAGGGAGGGTCAAAACAGAAAGAAAGTTATAGACCAATTTCCCCAATGAATATTGATGTAAAAATCTTAAATAAAATATTAGCAAAGAGATTACAGCAAGTTATCCCCAGGATAATACACCATGACCAAGTAAGATTATATACCAGGAATGCAAGAGTAGTTCAATATTAGGAAAACTATCAGCAAAATTGACTCTATCAATAAGCAAACTAGCAAAAATCATAAGATTGTCTCAACAGATGCAGAAAAAGCATTTGACAAAATCCAACACCCATTTCTATGAAAAACACTAGAAAGTATAGGAATAAATGGAGTTCTCCTTAAATCAATCAATAACATCGATTTAAAGTTGTTAGCAAGTATCCCCTATGTAATGGGGATAAACTAGAACCATTCCCAATAAGAACCAAGGTTGCCCACTATCACCTTTACTATTTAATATTTTGGCAATAAGAAAAGAAAAAGAAATTAAAGGAATTAGAGTAGATAATGAGGAAACGAAATTATTCTTTACAGGTAATATGATGCTATACTTAGAGAATCCTAGAGAATCAACTAACAAACTCCTAGAATCAATTCACAACTTTAACAAAGTTGCAAGATACAAAATAAATCCACAGAAATTATCAGCATTTTTACACATTGCCAATAAAGTCCAGCAGCAAGAGATACAAAGACAAATTCCATTTAAAATAACTGTAGATAATATAAAATATTTGGGAGTCTACCTGACAAGGCAAAGTCAGGAACTATATAATCACAATTACAAAACACTTTCCACACAAGTAAAGTCATATCTAATCAATTGGAAAAATATCAAGTGTTCATGGGTAGGCCGAGTTAATATAATGTAAATGACAATACTACCTAAATTCATCTATTTATTCAATGTCATACAATCAAATTTCCAAGAAATTATTTCAGAGAGCTAGGAAAAAATAATAACAAAGTTCATCTGGAAGAACAAAAGGCCAAGGATTTCAAGGGAATTCATGAAAATAAATGCAAATGAAGGTGGTCTGGCTATAGCAGATCTAAAACTATATTAAAAAGCAGCAGTCATCAAAAGCATTTTGTACTAGCTAAGAAATAGAGCAGTTAGTCAGTGGAATAGGTTAGATTCACAAGACACAATAGTCAATGACTATAGTAATCTAGTATTTGATAAACCCAAAGACCTCAGATTCTGGGATAGGAACTCACTGACAAAAATTGCTGGGGAAATTGGAAATTAGTATGGCAGAAATTAGGCATTGACCCACACCTAACAACCTATACCAAAATAAGGTTGAAATGGGTTCATGATTTAGGCATAAAGATAAGCAAATTAGAAGAACATAGGATATTTGCCTCTCAGATCTGTGGAGAAGGAAAGAATTTGTGGCCAAAGAAGAACTGGAGTACACGATGGAATGCAAAATGGATAATTTTGATTAGATTAAGTTTTAAAGTTTTTGTACAAATAAAATCAATGCAGACAAAATTATAAGGGAAGCAGTAAATTGGGAATTTTTTTTTACATTCAAAGGTTCTGATAAAGGCCTCATTTCTAAAATATATAGAGAATTGACTCAAATTTATAAGAATGCAAGCCATTCTCCAACTGATAAATAGCCAATGGATATGAACAGAGAATTTTCAGATGAAATAAGAAACAATTTCTAGTCATATTAAAAGATGCTCCAAATCAATATTGATCAGAGAAATGCAAATTAAGACAACTCTGAGGTACCACTACACACCTCTCACATTGGCTAAGATGACAGGAAAAGATAATGTGAATGTTGGAAAGCATGTGGGAAAACTAGGACATTTATTTTTATTTTAATTGTAAACTGATTCAACTATTGTGGAAAGCAATTTGGAACTATGCCCAATGGGCTATCAAACTATGCATACCCTTTGATCCAGTAGTGTCTCTACTGGGCCTGTATCCCCAAAAAAATCACAAAAGGGGGGAAAGGGACCCAAATGTGCAAAAATGTTTGTGGCAGCTCTTTTTATAGTGGCAAGAAACTGGAAACCAAGTAGATGCTCATCAATTGGAAAATGGCTGAATAAGTTACTGTCTATGAATGTTATGGAATATTATTGGTCTATAAGAAACAATCAGCAGAATGATTTCAGAAAGGCTTGGAGACACTTACATGGACTGATGCTAAGTGAAATGAGCAGAACCAGGAGATCATTATACATAGCAACAATAAGATTCTATGATGATCAATTCTGACAGATGTGGCTCTTTCCAAAAATGAGGTGATTCAGGGCAGTTCCAATGGTCTTATGATAGAGAGAGCCTTCTGTCCCCAGAGAGAGAACTGTGGGGATTGAGTATGGATCACAGCATAGTATTTTTTACTGTTTTTGTTGTTTTTTGCTTGAATTCTTTCTCATTTTTCCCTTTTTGATCTGATTTTCCTTGGCCAGCATGATAATTGTAGAAATATGTATAGAAGAATTGCACATGTTTAACATATTAACTTGATGTCTAGGGGAAGGGGTGGAGAAAGGAAGGGAAAAATTTGGAACACAAGGTTTTGCAAGCATGAATGTTGAAAATTATCTATGCATGTGTTTTGAAAATTAAAAAGTTTTAATAATCCTGATTAAGTATTGGTCCTTTAAAATCATCCTTGCTCACAGGGGTGAACAGAATTCTTAAGGCTTTCAAAGTCGCTCAAATTTACACTATTGTTATTGTATAAATTGCTCTCCTGGTTCTACTTACTTTGATCTTCCTTAGTACTTAATCAACTTAAAGAACAAAAGAGGAAGAAAAAGTCAAGCAAGATCCTGAAAGAACAGTTTCTCAAGCCATAATAGGCTGAATGAGCTGAAGCTGGAAAAGTTAATTGAGGATGAGAAAAAGTACTTTTAAAATAGCTTTGAGAAAAGAGGAGGATCAAAGAAAGGATTTGTATATCCATTTATGGTAGATGGAATGACAGAGAAAAGATAGATTTGCTCAACTTTTAATTTGCTTTCTGTTTTCTTTGCTAAGAAAATGATTGTTGAACTGGAAAGGTCAGAAGAAATCAGAGGATGATGCTAAGGGGGAATTGATGCCCAATAAAAGGAGGGTAATAGTAAGAGAACCCTTATCTATCCTTGGTGAGTTCAAATAACCAGGTCCAAATTAACTATTCTGTTGGGTTCTGAAGTAATAAGCAAATGTAATGGTTGTGGAACTATGGGTAGTAAGATTTGAAATAATGGATAGTCTTAAGTGCCATAGGACTGAAGGACCCATAATGTCCTAATTTTCAAAAAAAAATTACAGGTCAGTAAACAACTAAATTCCTTGAAAAATTTATTCTACAGCATATTGTACAAAGGATGAGGAGTGACCATAGAGACAAAGAAGCAGTGGTCATGTGGTGCCTAAAGAATAAGTCCAGCAACTATGCTCATTGCCATGACTTGACAAGGTTACTGGGACAAGGAGATCTAGACAATTCAGACCAGATAACAGAAAGAGAATTTATCTGGATGTTAACAAGGCATTCAACAAAGTCTCTCATGTATTTTTTAAGAAAAAATGGGGGGTGGGCCAAGACAACAGTATAGTTAGGTGGCTTTGGAACTATCTGAATGGTTGGGTTCAATGAGTAGTTATTAATGGTTTGAGGTCCATTTATAAAGAGGTCTCCAGGAGAGTGACCCAGGGATCTGTGCTCAACCATGCGTTATTTAACACTTTTGTTATTACTTTCACCAATTGATATCTTAGGTCAAATGGATGTGAACAGGCAGTTTTCAGAAGAAGAAATTAAAACTATCAATAGTCACTTGAAAAAATGCTCTAAAAACTATTGATTACAGATAAGCAAACTAAAACAACTCTAAGGTATTACCTCACACCTATCAGGATGACTAATATGACAGAAAAGGAAAATGACAAATTTTGGATGGGATGTGGCAAAATGGGGTCCTGTTGGTGGAGTTGTGAATTGTTCTAACCATTCTAGAGAACAATTTGGAACTATACCCTAAGGGGTATAAAATGGTATATATACTTTGATCCAACATACCATGTAACCTAAGAGAGAAGACCTACTTGTAAAAACATATTTTAGCAGCTCTTTTGTGGTGGCAAAGAATTAGAATTGGAATTGGAAGGGATGCCAATCAATTGGGGAATGACTGAAAAAGTTGTGGCATATGATTTAATGGAATACTTTTGTACTATAAGAAATGACAAGCAGGACAGTTTCAGAAAACTCTGGGGAGGGGGCAGCTAGGTGGCGCAGTGGATAGAGCACCAGCCCTGAATTCAGGAGGACCCAAGTTCAAATCTGGTCTCAGACACTTCCTAGCTGTGTGACCCTGGGCAAGTCACTTAACCCCAGCCTTAAAAAAGAAAAAAGAAAAAGAAAAACAAAAACAAAAACAAAAAAACAGAAAAGTCTGGGAAGATTCACCGGAACTCAGGTAAAGAGGGTGTGCAAAACCAGGAGAACATTGTACAGAGTCAATTGTGAAAGATTTAGCTACTATGATCAATGTAATGATCCAAGACAATTCTGAAGAATTCGTGATGAAAAATGCTATCCACCTCCAGAAAACTAATGAACTCTCAATAGTCATTGGAGTATACTTTTTTATTTTCTTTATTTTTCTTGTTTTTTTTTTCAACATGGCTAATATGGAAATATGTTTTGTATGACTCCACATGTACAATTGATAACAAATTGTTTGCCTTCTCAATTTGTGGGGGAGAGACCAAAAGGAGAGAGAAAATTTGTAACTTAAAAAAGAATGCTAAAAATAAATATTAAATGAAATCCATTTCAAAAAATAAATGATATGCTTCTCAAAGGGCAGATGACACAAAACTGCAAGTGAGAGCTAACATACTGGATGACAGAGTCAAAATCCAAAATGCTAGAACAGTAGATCAGATTTAATTAGATGTAATTAAGTGGTAAACATAAAGTCTTCCTAAGGGCTCAAAGATCAACTTGAACATTTTAAAAATTATAGTACCATTGTTATACATTACAATATACATTATACATATATACAACAATACGTTGTAATATATTGTTAACATAAATGTATATTATAACAGTGTTATAATATTATGTTACAATATATAATATTATATATGACATAAAGGTATATGATATAACATATATGAGGTAACAGAAATGTGACCCAAAAAGCAGGTCATCTAAAAGACCTGAGTTCTTATGGTAAATTGTAAGATAGTTGTTGCAGTGGATGAAGCCCTCACTGGAGTGAGAGTCAAGAAGACTCATCTTCCTGAGTTCAAGTCTGGCCTCAGACCCTTAATAGCTATATAACCCTAGACTAGTCACATCCCGGTTTGCCTCAGTTCCTCACTGTAAAATGAGCAAGAGAGGGAAATGGCAAACCACTCCAGTATCTCTGCCAAGAAAACCTCAAACGGGGTCATGAAGAGTTGGAGATGACTGAAAACAACTGAAAAGCAACCACAAAGCTCCATATGAGGCAATACTTATCCCCTCTCTTGTGTCCTGGTCAACCATAACTGACTTCTTTTCAGTTGTCAGCACATTTTAGGAAGGCCATGAATAAACTGGAGAGCATCCAGGTAGTAGCAACCACAGATTCCAAGCTGGAAGGGATTTCAGAGACCATCAAGTCCAGCCCCTCACTTTATTGATGAGTAAAATTAGTTCCATTGAGATGAAATGATTGTCCCATGTCAGGCAGCTAGGAAGCAAGTGAGTCACAATTTGAATCCAAATTCATAGCTCTTTCTTTACATGCTGCTGAAGAGGAGAGGCCTCAGTGGTACACAACATGAGGTTTTTTTGAAGGGACTGGCTACGTCCGTTCAGATGAAGAGAAGGCTGAAAGGGGAGATGCCAGTTGGCTAAGTACCTGAAAGGGCTATCACGTGGAAGAGGGTTTAATATTGTCTTTAAACTTTGCCAAAGACGGCAGAAGAAATGGGTGGAAGTTTCAGAGAGGCAGATTTCGGCTTGATGCAAAGAAAATCCTCCCAACAATTAGACTGTATCTTGAGGGTAGTTTGAAGTGCCTTTTGACATGAGCTTAGGATCTTGGGATATCTTCTCTTCTGCCTATGGGTAAGGGAGCCTATGGGTTTCTCACCTGAACCAGTAACAAAGTTTGATATAGTCTCACTTCCAAAGTTTATAAAGAAAACTTCCCTGAGAGAAGAGATGGAGATCTGTATCTCTTCCCTAACAATCACATTCTGCCAGGATCCTGACAGACAACTGGGTACTTTTTAGGTCAATACAGTTTAGTCAAGGTCAGAAGAGGGGAGGGAAAGAAGTGTTTGGCAATTGAGCCCAAATAACCAGAAAAGAGACAATTCAGTTAGCTACAGACACGGAGAGGGTCTCCAGCGGCTGAGGTCATGCTAAAGCTGAGAAGTAGCAGAATCAGATAGATACTATCAACAGAGGTAGCAAATAGATATAAACTGATTTCTATTTTCCCTGGAACGTTTGAATGGAGCAAGTCAATGTGACCATAGAAATGATCAATTCTGCTCATCTAGACCCAGGCACAGTCCAAATTTTAAGTGACAACAGCATCATCTGCTAAGCAGTAAGAATGGGGAGAGTTGGAACAAATCGGGTCGAAAAGCTACAGCGAACACAATTCAGGCAAACGAGCTGTGGCCTGGGTGAATTGGCCCATTTGTTTTGCAGACACTTAAGGCTGCTCCTGATGTCCTGAAATTTGATCACACACTACAAACAGGCGGTTTAGCTCCCCATGGCCTTTGACTTATTTATTCAATTTGAGCCCCCGGTCTTCTAAGGCCTCCATAATCAGATTCATTGGGCCCCCAAAGACATCTCTCACCTCACCACCAACTCTTTGTTCCATACAGGCCAGTCTTCTCTCAAACACAGGCTACTTTCTGCCCAAACGACCGAGAGCTTATGTTCATTCTAGCTTTAAATGTCCTTCAAGGTCCAGTGGTCCATCATCTGAGGAGGAGCATAGATATGCTTCAGCAGCAGGTGGGCCACACAGGCATCCCGTTCATTCATTCTTGCCACAGCATCTCTCATTGTCTCATAGACAATCTTCCAGGTTTTGGAGGGATTATGACCTTGAGGAACTAAAAGCCAGCTTTTTTTCAGGAGAGTTAGCGGTGAGAACATAGAACTGACACACTGAACACTTACTGATTTGACTTTGCCTCTGACACAAACATATCTACAAGCTAAGCAGATAAACAGATGAGGGTCTCAGAGTCTGGCAGGAGACATTTATGAAGTACCTATTATGTGCCCAGCACTCTGTTAAGTACTGGGGAATTTAAAAAAAGTTGAGAGACAGGCCCCATAATTTAATGGGGGAGACTACAAGAAACAAATATGTACAGCCAAGCTACAGACAGGATGGGCAGGAAGTAACTGAATGTGGGAAGGCCCTAGAGTTCAGAGGACTTGGGAAAGGCTTGCTGGAGAAGACAAGATTTTAGATGAAACTTAAAGGAAGCCAGGAAAGTAAAGCCCAGGAAGGGAGGGAGAGAGAAAAGAAGAAAGACCAAGGGAGGAGAGAGAAAGAAAGATGGGGGGATTGGTACTCTCACCACAATCAAAGAAAAGGGTTTGGTTTTGAAAAGCAAAAGAAGTGGGATAGCAATAGATTATGAGCAGAGAAGGGAATTTCAGTTAATGATCATGGTGGTGGTGCATTTGGGTGATGACAAGATCAAGGGTAAATGTATTGTAAGGGAAATGACTTGTGCAAGACGCTAATGGTAGTAAATGGCAGTTCCAGGATTTGAAAAATGGTCTGCTGTCTCCAGTTCTGTCCACTGCTTTACATTGTCTCTTTGTGTGATTTTATACTAACGTTGATCATTGGAAAGCTTTGTATTTCTGTTCCAACTTCAAGGATGCAGGGAGTATCGCCTTCGATTCTATTCCATTACTTCATTTCACTTCCTATCATCATTGTATTTCAGATGTTTCCTACTAATATAATATCCATTCTCTTTGTGGGCAAATCACTGGCCCTGCTTTTCTATACCTATGGGTATATGGTGTGATAATAGGGTGATAATACCTATAATATCTACCCCATGAGGTCAGTCTATTCACAGATCAAATAAGTTAATGCACACAAAACTTAAAGATTTGCCTAAATGCTAGTTATTATTAAAATAGAAATAATAACTTCATCTTGTTCGCTGGAGTTCAGATAGCAGTGATGCTGGGATAAGTCATTATGCTGTTGTTATCCTTCTATACTTTCTGTTCTGAGCATGAGTGCATGGTGGATAAAATAACTACCTTTTGTGGCTGGATAAAAAGCCTTAGGATGTAAGCTCATCTTTGGGTGGATCATTGAAAATCCCCTCGGTACAAATCCAGGAGCAGGCAGGACAAATGAGGTGATACAGACCTCATCCTGGTCCCACAGAATTTAGAGGGAATCAGAGCTCTGTATTTTGAAAGCTTTTCCTTACACGTAGCCAGGAGATTATGAGAATTGTATAGGGTGACATCTATTGAAACCGTCGTTCTCAAGTTTTATAGATCAGGGTTATATCAAGGAGATTGTAGACAACTGTTCTGTCAGCAATAATGGCCTGTTTCCAGCATAGTTGATTGGCTGGGATCTCAAGGATATTTCCAGGTCTGTACTTGGGGCATCAAGATTTCTCTCTACTTTAAGGCACACAACAATATTTTATGGACCAGTGCAGGGCAAGTCGAAGAAAAAACCTTCTTCTCTAAGCCTAGATTAGATAAAACAAGAGATGAAATTGAGAAGATGCTAAACTCTGAAAAGGGAAAACTGAAGAAGCTGAGATCCCTGAAAATCTTTACCTAATGTAAACTTCAGAAATGACACCAAATAATGAAATGGATGACAGAAACAACACTGACATTTTGAAGTGATTTTGAAAAGGAAATGAGTGTAAAAGGACTGCAATTTCAAGGTCTTTTTGAGTTCCAGCTAGCAGACCAATTAGGCCCAAACAGACTAACTCAGAAATAGCCAGCATTTTCTTTAGCCATTATGAATGAAAGCATTCTTTGACAATACCCAAAGGAACACAAAAACTCTTTCAGAAGATACCATAATACAGAAAGAGGTCATTGCCGTAGTAAAAACTACAGGAGAAAAGGTAGCATTATCAAAGAACAGACCTGGATTACAGGCGTCCACCTCTAATCATAGCAGAAGGCATTTGAGAGGGCAGTTCAAGATCTGGGGAAAGGCACTGAAGATTAAGGCACTAGCCAGTCATTACATACAGCAGGAGACTTAATTACCTATTAGTGGTCAATTGAACATGACAAAAATGAAACATGCAAAATGAGATCCAGAAAATGAAAGTTCATTAAAATGTCTAGATTCTCCCTAATAATTAAACACAAGTCAAAAGGATGAAGTGATAGAGAAAGCTAAATGAATATCAAAGATCAACTAAATCCTCAAATACAGAGGCTTGCCAAGCAAAGCAATCAGAGAGAAGAGAGAACTAAAAAAGGAAGACATGGAAAAATTCTGGTCTTCTCTGTGGTCTCAAGAAGTCTGTTTCAATTAAAACAGTGAATCTAATAAGAAAGCCAAAACTTGCATGTGATTAATATCATAAATGATAGATTAGTTATATCAAGGGAGGTGACTAAAACACTAGCATCTCAATAAAACTGGAAGGCAGTGGGGCTGGGTATTTGCCATAGTTATTAGCTCAAATACTTCCCAGTGTTGTGTAAATTACTGACAGAGCCAATCACCTTATCGTTTCTCATTGGGTACTTTTTAGTTCGTTAGTCTTGTCCAACTCTTCATGAGCCCATTTGGAATTTTCTTGGTAATGACACTGGAGTGGTTTGGCATTTCCTTCTCCAACTCATTTTACAGATGAGGAAACTGAGGCAAACAGGGTAAAGTGATTTGCTGGCAAGTATCTATCTGAGGATGAGTCTTCCTGATTCAAAGATCTATCCACTGAGCTACCTAGCTGCCCTATTAGGTAATTTAGGTACTCATTAGATACATTAGCATTTTACCAACTTCCTTTCAGACATACGACTGATCCCACCTTCCATTACAGAGGGTACCACAATCTACTACCCAAAGAAAAGAACAGCGATAGAGGTCTCTGTATGTTCATATACATCATATAGACTGTATGCAGCACTAACTCACACACATATTTTTTTTTACATTTTTTTCTTTTATTTAGAATTTTTTCCACAGTATATATACATGAGTAATTTTTTAATAATATTATCCCTTGTATTCATTTTTCCAAATTTTCCCCCTCCCTCCACACCCTCCCCCCGATGACAGGCAATCCCATACATTTTACATATGTTACCATATAACCCAGATACAATATATGTCACACATATATTTTTAATAAAGCTGAGGAGCAAAAGGAGTATGCCAAAAAGTCCAGTGTGTATAGAGCAATATAGTATCGATTCAGTAATTGTTGAATAGGCTGCCTGAAACAACCATAGAATCTATAGTGCTTTTACTGATTATGACATTGTCTTTGAAACAGTTCTTCACTTGTTGCTTATCCATGTTCTCTGCAACTACGTATAACAGAACCGAGTCTCCTAAGAAGGCTGGAGTATTTGATGTCTTCATGCAAAACCATTTAAAACACACCCCCAGCATATTAATGTCAAGAATACTTCAAATCGAAGTAATATTCTTCACAGAGATTATTGACGTCCATTATGTTCTTATCTACCCTTAAATCCATTATTCTGTCTCTTATATAGGACTATATATAGCTTCCAAATGAAAAAAAAAAGTTCAAACCCAAACATCTTATTAATCACTTGACATACATGCTGGATGACATCAAGTTTTGTAAATGCACTGGGGGGTTGCAAACACATGAAACAGCTTCCTTACGGATTCTTTCTCAAGTGATATCAAAATCTCATTTGAATGCAATAAGAGCCAATAGTTACCCTGTACTGTGGAAAGAGAAAGACTGCGATCTTTCTGGTTGAGCCAGTGGACAAAGGCAACATTTACAAATACCTTAGCTTCCTCTAGGCCAAACACATCAATCAGAAAGCTAACAAGTAGGAAGCAGTGGCCAACCACTCAAAAAAATACATACATACATATACATATATATATACACACACACACACACACACACACACACACACATACACACACACACACACACACACACACATACTGGCTGTTATATATAACAGGTTTTGTTTTTCTTGCTCTCTCAATGGAGGGGGAGAGAGAGAATCTGGAACTGACAATAACATAAAATTGAATTTTATAAAAAGTATATATTATCTGTGGTTAAAGTCAAAAATTAATCAGAAGGATATCCTTAAAGCAATTAAGAACCAAACAAAGCCTATTTTAGCATACATTTGAGAAACCGTCAAATGGACCATCATTGATCTGGAAAAGCATCTGAACAAAAACTTGTATGGCATTAACAAAAGACAAGGAAGGACCTTTATCCCGAGGGAACTAGAGAAAGGTTAATTCTTCCTCACCAAAATAAGAGGGAGAGGATTGGTATATTCAGAACCCGTGACATATAGGTCAGAAATCTGCAGGCATCCCTTGCAACAAGCAGACATCTCTTCATTAACCAATAGAAACAGCTAATTATTACATGTAATTGAATTTGTGGTCCTTTCATCAGCATAATCATCTTGTTAAAGTTTCTTTTTCTCACCTTTCCAATGGAGTTCAGATAGAAATGGTCTTGGGACAAGCTGCTATCCTATAAGAATTCTTTTATATTTTATGTTCTATGGGGAAATTGTTGAGGGACATAGCTGACTTTTGTACTTAAAGGCAGCACCAAGAGCTTGTACATTGGTACATTTTTAGTAGTAAGAAAACAATATGGATCTGATTCTGTTCCCACATGGTTTTGATCATCTCTAAGTTTTTCAATGCAGGTAGCTGGGAAGTTATGAGTTTTTGTTATAGTGACATCTATTAAAAAAATTGTACATGTATTTTGGATCAATGTTATAGGTAGATGATTGTGGGCAAGAGTTCTGATAACATGCCCTGATTCCAGTAGAGTTTATTTATTGAATTTTGAAGGATGTTTGGGAGTTTGTTGTATTGTTTTATAAAGGAAAGCAAGTCTTTGAGGTATATTCCCAGTCACTTGATCATGTCTCATTAGGTGTTATTTTTTTGCAATCTGTAATGATATATTACACAGTTCATTTTGACTATTCTTTGTTGATATAGCGTTGATTGAGTTCAGTTGGATAAGACCCTCTCAAGGTCCGTTGATTCACCCTTGGGTCTAAATGTTTCATAGGTCTATCTAGAGATCTATCATTCTGATTACAATTGACAAATCCCGTTTTATCCATTACTTTCATTTAATATAGTGCTTCCAACATTGTAAGCACTTAATAAATGCTTGTTTGCTCCCTTCTTTTTTCCTTTCTCTTCTCTTCTTTTCCTCACTTTCTGTTCCAAAAGCATTTTGGTAGCTTTTTGATCTATTTATCATATGCTCTGTTAACATCTGTCACTCCCCTTCCTCCTTCTAATCAAGAGAAAGTTAATCTTTCTAGATCTGTTTGGGGGCTTTTGTCACCATTGTGTGAATACCTGATAGATCTGTAAATGTCCATTTCCCTGTACCCAAAGGATATGCTGAAAGTGGTGTCACAAAGCCATTAAAGGGGAAGAAAGAGGTACAGTGAACAGAGTGCTAGGCCTAGAGTCAAGAATAGTCTCAGACATTTACCAGCTGTATGACTCTGGGCAAGTTACTTAATCTCTGCCTCAGTTTCCTCATTTGTAAAATGGGGATGATGATAAAATCAATTACCTCCCAAGGTTGATGTGAGAATGAAATGAGATAGTAAGTGTAAAATATTCAGTACAGTGCCTGGCATGTAGTTGCTTTAAATGAGTTCTTTTTTCCATTAAACTTTGGCTCCCTGGTGCCAGTCAATCTTGATATCCCCTACTGTAGCCTTCTCTTGGTAACTTTATGGTCACTATGTATGAAAAAAACAATGTATTTAGAGTATTTTGAAATTAAACTTTATTTTATGTTCAAGTTCATCTTAATTCATCTCATCTCCTTCTTCCCTACCTTCCCTCCAATTGATAATGCAAGAAAAACAAAATTCCGGTTACAAGTATGCATGACCAAGAAAAACATACTCCCCAATTGGTCAAGTCCCCAAATCCTGTTTCAATCTGTGCTCTCTCTTTCCCCTCTATCGGGAAGGTGGGCAGCATGCTTCACTGTCAGTCTTCTGGACTTGTGAAAACCAACAGATTTGTAAGCCTTGCTTTCACTTCCTGTTCCATTCTGAACTCTAGATTCAAACTCAGACATTCTCATTTTAGTCCAAATGACACTCTGACAGAGTTGGAAAACATTTCCACAAAATAAAAGAGTTATTTAATGTATTTTTCAATAGAACCATCTATCTTGATACCATCCATGTATATCAAGTGATTAATATAGCATTATTAATTATTGTTGTCTTTGAAAATGATTAAGAAAAACACTTCACCATCTGTAATCTAACAAGCATTTCCTTACTCCCTTTGGCTCAGAGGGTACTAGCTAGCCATATTCCCACTATCTTGCCCTTACCGGCTTGCTTTTTGAACCCAAGGATAAAGCTTTGCTTTTTTCTCTATACATTTCATTGGATTAGAATTAGTTCAAGTTTCTTTCAAGCTCCTTTTGGATACTGACTGCTATTTAATGTGTTAGTCATCCTTCCCAGAAAAAGGTTATGCTATAGTAAAATCTTCCACACTTGACGCATATGCATGGAAACAGGAGGTTGGTGGTGATCATTAATGCTGCATTTTGCTCCACCAGGTCAATTTCCCTTCCCTGCTGTATAAGCAACCCACATGGAGGCATCTCACAGTCGCTCCATTTCTCAATTAATTGTGTGACTGTAGGCCAATCTGCTGTCAAATATCATCTGTGAATGACTATTTGAGTACATGAATAGATCATCTCAGAAAGATTTGATAGTGAGGAAAGAAGGAAATATGGAATAATTTCTCTAATCAAAAGTAGTCAAAGGAGAGGAACCAATTGATCAATATTGGGAGAACTGGGAAAAAGATTTTTTCCCAATCACAAAGGATAAGAGATTGGAATTAAAATAACTCTGAACTTTATCTACCATGTAGCAAGCTATCAAGGACAGAAGCAGAAAGAGTCGATGGCAGAGCAGCCATACCATGTACTAGAGGGAAGAGCTAGCAAGTAGTTATGGCCATTCTTGGAGGAGGATTTTGGAATAAGTCAGGCAAAGTCACTAACTTTTTGACAGCAAGCCTAGCACTTAGCATATGGCCTAAGGACGTCAAAGACCTCTGGAAACTTTCCATTGACCAAAATATTCATGGCAGCATTTTTTTTTTCTGTTAGCAAAAACCTAAAAATAAAGCAGGAAGCCAACAAAAATGCTCAAAACAAAAAGAAAACCAAAACCTTGCTGTTTCTGAACAAAATAGAATATCATTGCACTTAAAGTTGACAAGGATGTATTTTTTGTTGTATTTGTTTGTGTATTTTACAGTGATGCCTAAATTGTCAAATCTAATGGTGTTCTCTCAATCTCAGTCTTTGACACTGCTAATCATCTTCTCTTCCTGAATATTCTCTCCTCTGGGTTTTCTCTCATGGTTCTCCTATTGCCTGAATGCTTCTTTTCTGTCTCCTTTGCTGGATCTTTATCTGCTACTGACCAACTAACCATGGCTGTTCTGCGGATCTCTGTCCTGGATTCTCTTCTCTTTTCCCTCTATACTATTTCATTCAGTGATCAATTCAAATCCAAAGGGTTCAATTAGTATCTCTATAGAGAGGATTCCCAGAGTATATCTGACCTACTCTCTCTTTTGAGATATATAGCTTCATCACCAACTGCCTTCTGGACACCTCAAACTGGATGTCCCCAAAGCATCTCAAATGCAAGATGTCAAAAACTAAACTCATTACATTTCTTCCCAAAGCCTCCCCTCTTTGGAACTTCCTTATTACTGGCAAGTGCCCCACCATCTCCCAAGTCAATCAGGTCCCAAACCTCATGTTATCCTCAACCTGTCATTCTCACTTGCCCACCACCAAATCTTGCTATTTATCTTCATAAAATCTTTCAATTGCCTGCCCTTTACTCCATTTACATAGTCACTATGTTAGTCCTCTCACTGACACCATTGCCATATCTTCCTAAATGGTCCCCTGGGGTCCAGTCTTTCCCTTCTTCCATCTATCTTCTACTGGCAATGGAATTTTTTTCTAAAGCATAGGCCTGACTCTACCCCATCCCCCAAATCAATGAACTTCATTGGCTCCCTATCACCACTTGGAGCAAATAGAAATTCCTTTCTTAAGCAATTAAAGTCATTCAGATCCTGGCCCTAGTTCCTTTCGTCCACTGCTTCTCTTCTTGCACTCTGCAATCCAACTTGCCTGTCACGCTCCCTAGAACACCACCCTCCATCAATCGTCTCTGTTTTCACCCCAGCTGCCCCCTCTGCCTGGAATGTTCTCTCTCCTCCCCTTTTGCCTCTTTTGAGACTCATCCCAAATGCTGCAGGATGTCCTTCCTTCCATTCATTTATGACTGCCTCCTCCCTGGCCACTGCTAGTGTTTTCCTTGGAAGATCACCTTTCCTTTGCACTCTATATCCCTTGTATCTGCCTACTTACTTACATGTTGCTTCTCCCATTAGAATGTGGACTCTTGGAAGGCATGGGCCATTTGAACCTTTATATCCCCAGCACTTACCACAGTCCCTGGCATATAGGAGGCATTTACTTTTTTTATTTTATTTTATTTTATTTTTATTCATTTTTCCAAATTATCCCCTCCCTCCCTCCACTCCCTCCCCCCGATGGCAGGTAATCCCATACATTTTGCATGTGTTACAATATAATCTAGATACAATATATGTGTGTAAATACCTTTTTCTTGTTGCACATTAATTATTAGCTTCCTAAGGTATAAGTAACCTGGGTAGATAGACAGTAGTGCTAACAATTTACATTCACTTCCCAGTGCTCCTTCTCTGGGTGTAGTTATTTCTGTCCATCATTGATCAACTGGAAGTGAGTTGGATCTTCTCTATGTTGAAGATTTCCACTTACATCAGAATACATCCTCATACAGCATTGAAGTGTACAGTGATCTTCTGGTTCTGCTCATTTCACTCAGCATCAGTTGATGGAAGTCTCTCCAAGCCTCTCTGTATTCCTCCTGCTGGTCATTTCTTACAGAGCAATAATATTCCATAACCTTCATATACCACAATTTACCCAGCCATTCTCCAACTGATGGGCATCCATTCAACTTCCAGTTTCAAGCTACAACAAAAAGAGCTGCCACAAACATTTTGGCACATACAGGTCCCTTTCCACTCCTTAGTATTTCTTTGGGATATAAGCCCAATAGCAGCAATGCTGGGTCAAAGGGTAGGAGGCATTTACTAAACACTTGTTAGCTAATTGGCCAAAAGAATCAATAGATCAGAGAAACAAGAAAAGATGTGTATGAATTAATGCAGAGTTGAGCAAACAGAGCTGCTGGGAACAATAAATAAAATGATGACAATACCATAAAGGGAAAGAAGATTCCCAAGGAAGACAACTTCTGAGTAATCATTAGGATGAATCTCAGTCACAGAACTTCATACAGAAGGGAAGGAGCCAGGTCTGGGAAGCATAAAACAGAGACTGACTGACCTCTCTTTCACGAGGCATTTTAGAATGAGGCTAGTCCGGTTAGACATGTGGCTAATGTCCAGACCCAAAGATGTTTCATGAATAGTTGATATCAGCCTGGAAGGAGGTCTCTGGCTGAGTGTTCCAAGGATCTCTGCTTGACCGAATGTTGGCCAGTGGTTCTATCCATGGTCTGGGTAAGGGCAGAGCCAGTGTCAGATGATGTGACAAAGCTGGGACTGAGAACCATGTGACAGTCAGTACTTCCCAGCTTCTTGCTATTAGAAAGCTAATAAAAAGAAATGAGCTGGGATAAAAGTAAAGTACTCTACTTGGATTAAAAATATTAGCTTCCAAAGGATGAGAAGACAAGATAGGATCTTGGATGAAAAGGATCTGACTTTTGGTGGCCTTAAATTAAGCCCAAGAGGGCTTGCTGCCAGTCCCTTCCCTGGGCCAAGCTCCTGGTGCTCCCACGTCCTGTCTGGCCCGCCCAACTAGCAAGGAGCAGATTTCTTCAAATGCTCAAGAGGAAAGACTGCTGCTTATGCTCCGCTAACATATTACTCTGCCTTTCTTTACTAAATGTTCTTTTCAAATATTTATGTGATATTAAAAAGACTTTCTCTCTTCTGTTGACTTGTAAGCAAACTCCAGGAACCAACAACTTTCCTGGATGATTTCATTCTGTGATAACACTGCTTCTGCAGGGTAAAAACACATACGTTGCAACCAGAATAGCCTACAGAGCAATGATTTCTATTTAGGAAGGCGATCTCACTTCTGCTACTTACTGGTTGTGTGATACTGGCCAAGTCAGATAACCTGAGCAGCAAGCAAGTCTAAGACTTGTCTACCAAGTTGTAGAGGATCTCACAATACCACAATACCAATGAAGACTCTGCTGTCCTGGTGGATAAGGGAAGTTCAGAGAAATCATTTCACAAGAACTATTCATCAGGATATCTATACCATGTCCTGAAATTATAGGATATGAATGTGGCCTGGGGCCACAACCCACAGACTGGCTTCTGCTGAGCTGCAGTTCTTCTTGGATACCCGACAGCAGCCTTGTTATATCTAGGTGCCAGGGTCCCCACCATTCAAGCAACAGCTACAGAGCAACTGGGTGCCAAGGTCTGTTCTGGCAGCTGGGGATATACAGAGCTTCTGCCATCACGGAGCTTCTGTTCTATTTCAGGAGGAACGTGCGATCTTAATCAGAGAAATAGGGATGATTTATAACCTTCTCTGGGAAACTGAGTTACTTAACAGCTCTGAGCTTCAATGTTCTCATCTGTGAAATGGGGATAATTCTAAGATGAAATAAGATTTAAATAAGATATGAGATATAAAGCTCCTTCCAAACTACAGAGTGCTATCCAAGGTGAATTAGCATCATTGTTACTTAAATATATCTGTTGCCATATTGTTTCAATTACCATACCATACTATTTATTAATCATGCTATCTTGCAATTTTTCATTCATTATCATCATCTTGTGGCTCTTTCCACCAACACTAAAGGTGACATGACTCCATTTTTACTGGCTCCATGTCACAGATGTAGAAACTGAAGCATCAATAAGTTGAAAGTCTTGCCCAAGTTCGTAATAGCTGAGACCAAACCGGATGATGTGCTTACTGCCAGCTCTGTACCCTCTGAGCTGATAGAGCCCATAAGGTGGCGCAACCTCTACTCCTGACCCCAAGCTGGGCTGCACTGGGGGAGAAGGATGCTGGATGGCAGGAGGAACACTCTTGCCACCTATTTGCATGGGGCCATGCTGTGCCGTGTGAGCAGTGCTGGAGTTTTAGGCTTGCGGGTCAAAGTGTCATCTCCTGATGAGGGCAAGACTGAAGAGCCCCTTCATAAGGAGGGAGGAAGGAGACAAGAGAGGTAGCACTGGTTTCACCACTGAGCTAAGACAACAGGCCTGTACTATCCCTTTCCATTTCCTATTTGTAGGCACCTAATTCATTTCAGAGTTTTCTTTTCTTCTCAGCAGTTATACCAAATTGTGTTGAACATAGATTAGAATTTAATATTTAAAGAGAGAGACAGAGATAGTGAGAGAGAGAGACACAGAGAGAAAGACACAGAGAGAAACAGAGAGACAGAGAGAGACAGAGAATGAACATTGCCCTGAACATGCCAAGATGATGAGCAGGGTCTAGATGAGGCAGAGGAAGAAAAGGACCTACCCAAGTTTCATGGGACTTGGAGCCTTCAGATCACTGGGAGGGTGCTTGGTGATGCAGGAGCCAGCACAGAGGCCTCGGCAACAGGAAGTCCTGGGTTCAAACCCTGCCTCTCCTATGTCCTCATTGTATGCCATAGCCAAGTCCCTCTGTCTTTTTGTGCCTCAGTTTCCTCATCTGTAAAATACCATGCATATTAGCTTCCTCACAGGACTGAGAAGAGCAATCTGCTAGATAACAGATGAGGGAGATAGCTTTGTAATTGAGAAGGCATCATATAATTTTATTATTTTTATCACCAAATTAATTACAAGAGCTGGTGCTTTACTGCTTCCAGGCCAGTATTTCTCAATCTAGGAGGTGGTAGCCCTGGACATTGATCAGTTTTTCTTCCCGTCTTCCCTTTTTTAATTTCTCAGGGCTTTTGTGTCCAAGTCTCCTCATTCTGTATTCAGGCCATTTTTTCTCTTCTTTTCCCCCAGCAACTATCTGCTCTTTTCCTAGAGGGTCTTAGTTTTAACCAGACAGTACATGAGAAAGGAAGATGTGGGCAAATTTATGCTGAAATGTGAGCAAACTGATGCTGCCTTGGTGTGTGCTACCCTTTCCAGGATGTTTGCATCTCCACGAGGCCCACAGGGACAATGCCCTGGGCCCTCTTGATGCCCAAGATGAGAGAACTTTCTACTACTGTGTCTGGGCAATGGAGATGCAGGGGAGTACTTCTGAGGCTCATCAAATCCCATTGCTTTTGGATTTCTTTCCATTCACTTTTGGTAATTGCTATGAGTTTTGCTGAACTGAAATTGGAATTTAATATTTAAACACCTGAGTGTGACAAAGAACCAAAGAATCATCACATGAAGTAAAAGGCGAAGTCTGAAACTCAATAAAATGATAAACACAACCTGGGCTTGCCAAGAGAATGGAAGCGTGTGTAATGTAAGGCTGCCCATTTTCACCTCCTCCCCCCTTTCTTACTTATCTTTCCCTGTACTCAGGCCTAGGCCTTAGAAGCAGATCAGCAAAGCATTGGGGAGTCTCTGATCACTTCTTTATAAAGAACCAAGGATAGAGATTCTAATTGCTGTTTCCTGAAGACCAGAGAGTTCTTCTTGGGAAGGTAGCATAAGTGGGGCATCAGGATTAGAAAGCTGGGTTAGTGATGTGACTGAGTAGGGAAGGCCGGGTTTATCATGGAAACTTCAGGAGGATCACAGGAAGAAAACATTCTGGATACCGGGAGAGATTGATTGCCCACCACCAAATTCTATGCTCTGCTAGCTAAGGCAGGAAACAGAGTCAGGAGGATTGACAAGATTAGCATAAATGTGAGCCCCATGATACACTCACATTTGAGACTCATGTCTTCTGGTGAACTCATTACTAAAGAGCTGGTTCATTTTGCTGCCTCTTTATTTCATTTTGCTATTACAAATATAAACTTGAGAGAAATTCCCGAGTCCATGCCAATGGAGAAGTTAATTACTAAGACACAAACTGAGCTACATATACGTCACCTGATTTCTAGAGCAAATATTCTCATACTGGTACATCTGCTATTTATACTTTCAATATTGAGAAGTTGACTTTAAGAATGTCTTTAAAAGATCGACTTTTAACAATGATTTTGGGGGTAAAAAGCGTCTACAGACAGCTTTTAGCAAAGAATTTCATCTAAATATTTTGATGGGCTTAAAATAGGAAGAGATGAAGATTTCTGCTACCTAAGTGATAAAGCTAATTAGTTCCAAATTGCTTTACCACCCTGTGCCTCCGCTTCCTCACCTTAAAAATGGAGAGAATCCCTGCAGAATCCATCTGGGGTGGTTGTACCAATCAAGGAAGTTACTGGATACAAAGTATGTGGGAAACTTTCACATGCTATAAAATGGCAGCTGGTAGTAATGTCACTGTTCCAACTACTGGCACCATCACAATTCTTATGAGGTTTTCATTACAAAAACACTGCAGCTCCAGAAAGAGAAGGGACGTGCTTTCACTGGACAGCTCACAGTTTTGCTCCACAAAGGCACGGAAGGACACTGCCTAGAACTACTTCTGGAGAGCAAAACAAAGAGCACCTTTTAGGTGCCTCTGAGGTCACTGCCCACAGCCTCTATGTGTGTCCCACAATCCATCCTTCCCCGGCTTGCTTCCTACAGCAATGGATGGCTATGGATCACTTCCCACCGGTTGCACATGTAAATTAGTCTCTATTGTTATCAGAACCCAGACGGATCTTGGGAAATGTTGGCTCTTCTCAAATTTAATAATCACCTACTCTATCCAGGTAAGGTAGAAATGAGCTCGATTCAGTTGAGACTTGCACAGTCTGCAAGTCCTTACGGAATGAGGAACATTGAGTCAAGCTGAATGTGGTTAACTCCAAGCCCTCATCTTCCCTGCACTATCCTCTCCCATGATCCACTTGTTCATTTGGATTCAGGTCTTTCTGACTTTAAGCTCAGTGCTTTTTTTTGGGGGGGGGGAGGGTGAAGGAACTTCAGGACACTGAAGCCCTGATAGTTTGAGGAGGAGATCTGTTAGGGAATTTGCTATTCTAACAGGTTAACTGAGAGAGATGGATCCCTGCTGTGTCATGTCAGGTTATAGGGTATGGGCTGTGTTCTGTGCCCTAGCACCCCATACACACTCAGTGATGGCCAGTCCCTCTGCTGAGCCACCCATCTGAATGGTCTATTCATTACCCTTGGTAAGGTAAGAGTAGACCAAGACAAGATGGGCATGAAGGCCAATGCAGAAGAGTGGAGCCCACACTAAAGGTCAGGGAGCCAACCCTGACTCCAGTGAGCCTTGCATGTCAAGCTAGTCAATGATTGCAGTTGTTTAACATTTTCTGTCAGTGGTTAGGCTGGAGAGTTTGATCCCTTTGGGAAATAAAGTCTCCAACACGAAGCCAATTTCTTTAGCCTGCCCGTGTGTGTTCAGTAAGCAGGGCCCCTTGATGCTTTGGTAATAGCCCAAGTTTCACCCAGCAATTTACCCAAAGTAGGCATTTAGGGAGTTAGCTTTACTCAAGTGGATATAAGCAACCAGTGTTAGGTTTCCTTACATTTGCTACTTTTCTTAAGTGTTTAAACAACTACAAAAAAGCTTTTTGGAGCTGGGAGAATTACTTGATAAGCAGGTACATTTGATTCCCCCATAGGTGACGTGTCCAATTGCTTTCACCTATATTGGCCCAAGTTCTGGAGGCCAGAGCCACATTTGTCCCCTTACCTTTCTACCTGTCTAATTTCCCCTGAAAATGAGAGTTTTGCATGAATGTTCACAAAATGGGATTTGCTGGTTTCTACCTACTTGTAAACACAGTTCTGGTTTGGGTTCACAGGCTCTGAGGTACGATCAGAACTCTTGGGTCCCTCTCATTCTCTGCCTACCTGCTTGTGACAAACTGGCATATCTTCCATATCATTTGCAATTCCCTTGGGTATTCCTTCTCCCTTCTTTGCTGGCAAACTTGTTCATTCATTCATGCAACCAGCATTTATTAAGCCCCTATTATATACCAAGCACTGCACTGGGTGCTGGGGATAAAAACATAAAAAAAAAAAAACCAGACTGATTCCTGCCCTAAGGAAACTGATGTTCTAGTGGTAGAGGGGGTGACATATACAGATTCATATATGCAAAGTACATGGAAAATGATTGGGGGAGGCTAGTGACTGAAGGTGGGGTTAACTTGTAAACCAGAGTTGTCAGATTTGGAAGCCTCTGCAAAGCCCCTAGGGAAGCCAAACCAGATCAAACTGTAATTGGGAAATGTTTCACAAAATAAATAAAAATACAGATCATAGATAATACTAAGTCCTGGTTTTCCAAGGCACTATTGGGAGATCATAGGGTGCAGAAGTCCAGAAAGAGGCTAGAACCAGGCTGTGAAGCACTTGAAGTACCACATAGAGTCATTTACATCATATCTTAGAAGCAACAGGGAGAAAGTGGAGCAGAAGGACTGTGGAATCAAGTACTTAGTCCAGTACTGGTCTTTTGGAGTCCTGGCTCCTCCAAACTTCCTAACTGGCTCCAAATAGGTGGTTCCTTCCCACTTTGCACTAGGCAGGCCTTCAGCCTAAGGCCGACTCTACAGGGATCTTCCCATCTTTGCACAGGCTGGATTACTGAACTTTCTTTCACTAACATTAGAAGTCTCTTGCTTCTTCCCAGGTTGGGCTTTGATGAGTGTAGCAAATACAGTGTTGCTCGGGTCGGAGATATATAATGATGAAGAAACTCAGGAAGGCAAGACTGACATGGCTTCTTCTAATAATCATAGAAATTAGGCCAGTTCACCCAAAAAAGGAGGCCGCAGGCGAGGCAAACTCTGAGGATACTGTGCTGGCTGCTTCTGAGGCTTCCTTCCGAAGTGCCAAAATGAAGCGCCACTTGGTGGGGTCCTTTGGGGCCTCTCTGGAGGACAGTGACAGATTCACAGCCAAGATGACACTCCTCGAGGCAGCTTTGAGGTAAGTGGCTGAATCCTTCAATGGCAATTTTCATGTGTCAACTTTCTTGGGGTTCGACCTGAAATTTAACACAATCACCCATAAATCCAAAAGAACACGGAGAACCTCAAGCTGAGAATACCAAGAGTCTAGTCCTTTGGGAGGTGGATTTTGTTCTCCCTCCTCATACACAGTACCATCACAAGCAGGTTTAGGTGTTTTCTATGTACCCAGCATTGTACAAAGCACTGGGGAGTAAAAGAAAGTCAAACAAATGCTCCCTGCCTTCAAGGAACTCCCTCTCTAATGAGGGAGACAGCATTGGGAAGGTCTACACAACACAGATGCAAGGGAATATCCAGAGGTGGCTGAAGGCCTGGGGAAGGTCAAAGGGAAGATCCCTTGCCAGAAGGGGGATTTGAATCGAATCTTAACAAAAGGTGGGCAAGTCAGGAGGCAGAAGTATGGGGAGAACACTCTGGAGATGGAGGGCAGCCAATGGAAAGGCGTGTGAGCTGAAGATGCCTGGTGACTACTGAACTAGATATTTGAGAAATTAAAAAAAAACACACACAAAGGAGATTCAAGATGAGGGATCAAACTATTCAGAGGGAAAAGAAGAACAAACTTGAGCTATGGGAAAATAAGTTAAAGCTTCCCCATCCCAGCTCATCAGGCTGAGTTTTCATTTTCCCAAAGGTTCCATTCTATTCTTAGCTCATGAATATGCTTTTGAGAGCTTCCCAATAGATGAAACCACAAAATCATTACTTTTTAATATCAAGCCATGAGTCTGAAACCGAGGGACTAAGAGCTATTGTCTTTGTTCAGAGCTCACCCTCAAAGCCCCTAATTCCTAGGAGAGGCTTTTTGTATAATGCCAAAGACAGACAGCTCATCTCCTCTGCAGGTGGAATCGATCTCAACCTGCCAGCCTGAAGGCAGAAGGGTAACGAGAAAGTGCTGGATTTTGGCTTCCCAAAGCAATGCTGTAGCACAGAGCTGGGCTTGAGTTTTCCCATGGTAGGGACACGATTGAAGTTTGTCTGAAAACGGCAAGGGTGGGGTTGCAGGGATACTGCTGCAAAGCCCATTAGGAAGCCACTCTCTAATTGTGGGGTGCTGCATGGATCCATAGATGGGGGTCCTGGGACCGTTTTGGTGGCTTCATTCCTTGAGAAAAAATCCTTAGTGTGTTGGTTTGTCCAGTCCGAGCTGCCATAGTTATATTTCAAGGGGTTCCTAGGATGGGTATAGGCCCCGTCAAAGGCTCACAAGTCAGGAGTGAGAGGCAAGGGCTTTCGATTTGGAGTTACAAATCCTAACTCCACCATCTGGGTGACCCCAACCAAGACCCTCCTCTCCTGCAGGCCTTGGCCCAGATGACCTCTGATGTTCTTCCCAGGTCACATCTGTGAGCTTGTGCCGGTCTTTAGTCTTCTGCTTATCTCAGGTCTGTCCCTGATAACCGATTCCAGTGCCTATAACAATACCTCAGCAGCTATTTAAGTGACAAAAGAGTCGAGACAGACGGCAGCTGTCTTACCTTTGGAGACTGTGGCAATAGCCTCCCATTGGTCTTTCTGCCTTCAGTCTCTTGTCTGCCCAATCCATCTTCTACCAAAGGGATATTCCTCAAGGAAGAGTCTACGCCTTTCACTGGCCCTCTCAACAAGTCCCAGGGACTCCCTATTGCCTCTTGGCTAAAATGATTCCTTTTTTGTTTGGTATTCAAAGACCTTCACAATCAAGCTCCAGTCTATATTTCCAAGGATCGATGCATGTTCCCTTCCACCCCAGACATTCTACATGGCTTGTTTGCTCTTCCCCATATTGTACCTCCTGACTCAGTGCCTTTATCCAGGTTGTGCCCCACGCCTGCAATACTCTCTACCTAATATCATTTTGTATTCAATGTGTAGGCTTTGTGGTTATTTCAGTACTTGTCATTCGTCCCCAGAAGAATGGAAAGCAAAGCACAGAGGGAGAAACTGTGTGTTTGTATTTGTATCCCCAGCAGCTAGCACAATACCTGGCACATAACAGGCATTGGATAAATGTTTGTTGGCTGGTTAGGCCTAAATTGGTTGGTACAACATAAGTAGCCTGGTCAGACTCTTCTAGAGCATTATGTTCTTTTTCTCCTGACCACATTTTAGTAGGGACATTGATAAGCTGGAAAACAAAATGACCTGGAAAATGAAAGAAAAGACCAGGCTATACACAAATTGGTTGAAGGAAATGGGCTTTTTAAACTGGTGAAGGGGAGAAAGGTAATAGAAGCGGGGACAAGACAGCGGAAGAATGATCATGATGACAAAGAATTAATTTTCTTCTGAGGGGCCCAGAAGACAGAACCAGGCCCAGTGGTTGAAAATTATAGGGTGGTGGTTTTCAGCTCAATAAAAAGATGTTTTTCTCACAAGTAGAGCTATTCTCTAAATGCAATGGGCTGCCTTAGGAAGTAGTGATCATCTGTCACTCAAGGCATCCTGGCTGAAAGAATAGAGGGAGCTCTCCAATGGATTGGATGACTGGACCAAATGACCTCCAAGGTCTCTAAGCTCTGGGAAGATTATGACACAATGAACTAAAAAAGAAAAGAAAGAAAAGAGAAGCAACAAAACACTCAGAAACACGGAAGAGAGCAAAAGGAAGTTCAGGAACATCACAGGAAGTCAAGGAAGTATTGGTACTATCAACATTCAAGAATACAGCTGTAACCTTATTTCTGCCCACACATGGGATGGTTTTGAGGTCAAGAAACATGATGTAGTTGGCTCCCATACATATCTTCACGGCTGTGAAAGGCCTACTCCATCATTCAAATATTTCTTTCAGTTTTCTGTCTAGAGATCCTTTCTCCATGTTTATTTCTGAAATCTCTCTCCAAAGATTGAAATAAAGTGAAGTTAAACCCCCTTGTTAGGTATTCTCTCATTCTCTCAGCCAATCTAGAGTCACATGTCCCTCCATACTTGGTTTGAGAGAAATCCCCTTTGGTAGGGTTACATTCAATGAAACAACCCAAAAACCAAACTGAACTCTCCAGAATGGAAAGACAGTTTCATACACAAGCCTCTTTTTCACTTCTTTTTTGTCTATGGAAATCCTCATATTTGTTGATGCTGTCAAATTTATAATTAAAAAAATTAAAAACTGTTTCTAAACTTTTATTTCCTTAGGAAATTCCTTAAATCTGGAGTCAGAAGACCTGAGTTCAGATTATAATTCTATCATTTATTACAAGTATGATCCTAGGCAAGTCACTTAGTCTGTCTTGGTCTTTATCCTTTATATAAAGAGGAGACCGGATAAGATGACGTCTAAGGTCCTGTCACCTCAAAATCTACAGTTATGGACTCTATGACATGCACAGTCATGTTATTCTCTGATGAAAAATCTGCATTTCTTTTCTATTGCCAGCAGAACAAAGTTCGAACTGCTCTGCCAGACCTCGATAGTGTGGTTCCATCTTACCTTTTCAGCTTTGCTATCCCCTAGGTACTCCATACAGCTACTGGATTGCCAAGGATTGTCCTTCCTCTGTGACTTTGCTTATATAACCCTTTTATGTAGCTAGACTGATGACAATAATGTAAACAAAAGGAATAATCAAATGAATTTTAACACTTTCCTCCTTTCTTTGAAAAGTGGGTTCAGAAGGCTGAATATTATGTTAGACTAATTCAAACACAGCTAATGTCTCGATTAGATTTGCTGAACTATCTGAAAAATGTAATAGCAAAAAAAAAAAAAATGAAGGTACAGTTCCCTGGGTTTATTGAGGGTAGAATGGAGGAAAAGGGATATTCAGAGATGAATATAATATCAAAGTCAAAGTTATTGATAAAGTTTTTTTAAGGGATGAGTTTTCTCAGGGATTCCTTTTTAGGTTCAGTGGAAATAGATGGTTTTTTCCTCAGTTCTTAGATTATGTTATAGCCAGCTCCACCCCGTTCTCCCTGGCCTTTTGAGTGATCCTTAATGTTGATGCTTTGGAAACCATAGCACCCTATGCCTCACAATCAGACAAGAGCCACAGAACAACCCGGTAAGTGTTTAATACAACTTTTTGAAGCGATGTTCCTTTTTAAAACACAGCCCCATAGTTTTAGCTAGCATTAGAAAATTCCAGATAAACTGTTCATCAAAGCATAACTGACTGGGTCTCATGATTGAAAAGCATGCTATATACTTGGGACATAGAACCAGCCTTGGAATCAGGAAGACCTGGGTATTCTTGCTGCCAATATTTCTTAGCTAGGGGCTACCTGGGTAAATGATTTTATCCCTCCAAGCCTTAGAGGCCTGCTCTCTAAAGGGGAGTCATTGTAAGGATAAAATAATACGATGTCTAGAAAGTAATTTGCTAGCCTTCAAATTCTATTTAAATACCAGCTATTATTGCAGGAAAAAAGGGGAAGAATAAAAAACAAAAGATCTCAAACCAAGTTCCTCTTCTGTCCTGAGGCTTTTGTGTTGTAGCATTCTGGGACTGGTTCTAATGAACTTGGAGGCAAATCAGAAACCCTTGTTGATGTAAAAAGCATCAGCCCAGTGTGGCGCTGGAACAAAGGCTAGGCCCTGGGATAGCGCTGATCAGTAGGTCTTGGCTAAATTAAAAATTCTCACAGGCTGGAGAATGGAGCAAGTACAGCAATTAGACCTGGGATGTGGTGAGTAATTGCTGTTCTGTTTGGTCTTGCTGGCTTTCTCTTAACAATGGAATCTGTGTGTATGTATGTATGTATGTATATGTGCACATATATGCACACATACACATACATATCTGAAATCTAATTGGTTGAAAATTTGGATTTTAAATTCAAGAGATATTACAATATTCAGATTCTTATAGAATATAGAGCTGAAACTCAGAATTTCAGACTCAGTGCTTAGCGTTGAGATTAGCACAAAATATCCTTTTGAGATAACACATGGAAAAAAAGAGAAGTTGTGGGTAATTAGTTCAAGAGACAATTTCTTTTTCAAAGTGCCCAAGGAACTGGGCTTTGACGTGTGAGATTTTCTTACTTTCACAAAAAGCCAATATGAGTTGTATTATTGAAATGTAAAAAAATAAGTTCAGTAAGAAACAAATCTATTCAGCTCTTCAAGCCTTCATTAAGATCTCACTCTGTGCCCAAAGCCCAATAGTGCCTGCCCTTGGGGAGCTTCCTTTCTACTGAGGGGACATAATGCGTATGCAAATATATAAATTAAAAGTTATTTCAAGAAGAAGATGGTCTTGCTATTCAGCAAAGGGCTCAATGGGAAATGGCATCTAGTGGCTTCTGCAAAGCAAGGTCAAAGGAAGGGGAGGGGAGACAGGATGATATGTTTAGAGTGCCAGCTCTGGGGATACGAGCGATTTTTCCTATCCAGCTTTGCCAGAGTATGTGCTTTGAGAACCTGGGATCAGCCCCATCCTTCAGATGACCTCTAAAGAGACTGCTGAAGGATGTGTCACGAACCTGCCACAAACCTAGAAGTTCAATGATGCAGGTGGTCTGTCTTTGGAAACTTCTCTCCCACTGCATCCAGTATCATGTTCTACACGCAGGAGGTAAATAATCAATGGTCATGAAATCAAACTCTGAATAGTGTCCAAGCTGGGATGAAGATAATAAGTAATGGTGAAAAAAGGAGAACTTATTTTGCTTCCTTTATCCCTACCAGGGAGAAGGATGCCTGAACTGGACAGGATCAAAGATGTTTAGTGGGGAGTTAAAATCTAGGCAAGGAGATGAGAGTACATTGTTACCAAAGATCAGTTCAAACAACCATGTTTCAACAACCAATATCCTGAGACTGAGAAAACAAACTGGCAGAATTATTGGAAATATTCTGCAAAAAACACAAGGGGCCCAAAGACCAGACAAGGGCAAATATTGTTCTGGTTTTCTGAAAAGTTAAGACTTTACAAAATGGAGGCCAATGGGCTTAACTTCAATCCCTGGCAAAAAATACAAGAAAACATTATTAACAGGATAGTTTGCATCCCTTACAGGGATAGTTTGAAAGGGAAGCCATGATCTGCAAGGGCTTCTTCAAAAGCCACCTAATCTAGCCTAAAAGAACAGCCTATGTCAGGATAGGGTTACAAAATTGGTGGGTAAGGAGAAGCTGATGCCTTCTCTGGATCCTAGGCACGTGCCTGGGAGCTGTTGCCTCTTCTCCCTTTGGAGATCTTATACAAGCATTCTGGGGAGAATTGGTAATTAGTTCTGAGGGAGGCTTTTGGGAAGATGGCAGAGTAGGTCAGAAAATTCTAAGTTCTCTAGATTTCCCCCACAAGCAAAACAAAATTGAACCTCAGGGCAAACATAGATGGGTGAAAAATAAATGACTTGGGCCAGAACAAGGGTCCTCCTGAGAAAACCTGAGAAGACCTAAAGAAAGACCACAGGATTGAAGAAAGACTTCAGGATGATGAACCATACAAGTCAACACCTCCAGACTAGCTTTGCAGCCCTGAGACTGCTGAGTTCTGAGAGATACTCAGCTTGAACCACAAGAACTCTCACCTCCTGGGGGGTCTGAGTCCAAGAAGACTTGAGGGAACCTTTCCTGATAAGGAATGCCAGGCCCAGCTGTGCTGCTAAGTTGTGGCCTTGGGTGAAAAGGAACCAGCACACTGAGAATGCAGAAGCAGTGGGGCAGGGACACCGATGGCTGTGTGTCTTGCTTTGGGGTTCCAGGTCAAAGGGGAGAATTGAAGTGAAGCCAGAGGAACTACCTTCACAACCCAATATTAGAGGTGGTTAGACTAACAAATTCTGATTTTTAAAAATGAGCTTGCAAAGGATAAAGAATCCAACCATAGAAACTTACTGTGGGATTGGGGAAGACCAAAGTTCATTTTCAAAGGAGGGCAGTGAATTAAAAAAAAAAAGTCTCTTCTATCCCAAAGAGTAACATTAAATGGCTATCTGTCCTGAAAGAATTTATAATAAAAAAAACTCATAAAAGTTAAAAATCAGATGAGAGAAGTTAAGGAGAAATTAAAAATTAAAACAACCATCCTAGAAAAACAAGAATATTATGAAAAAATGTCAACAAACTAGAAACAGAGATACAGAGTTTTAAGGAAGAAATAATAAAATAATTCTTCAAAAATTAGAATTGGGCAAGAGATGAAGAAAGAACAAAATAAAATATAAAGATTTTCAACTGTTTGGTTCTGCACACATATATTATATCTAGGATATACTATAACACATATAACATGTATAAGACTGCCTGTCATCTAGGGGAGGGGGTGGAGGGAGGGAAGGGAAAAGTCAGAACAGAAGTGAGTGCAAGGGATAATGTAAAAAATTACCCAGGCATATGTTCTGTCAATAAAAAGTTATAATAAAAAAAAGGTACCAAAAAAAAAAGAATTTTCAAAAGAAGAGAATGTGAAACATCTTATCAGAAAAACAAAAGATCTGGAGAACAGATCAAGAAGAGAAAATATAAGAATAATTAGATTACCTGAAAGTTGTGACCCCAAAAAGAATCTCAATATATAAGAAATATTCAAAGAAAATGTCCATGTTATATCTACATGAAGGGAAAGTAGAAATAAATAAAATTCATCATTCACTTCCTCAAAGAAGGAAAATCCACAAGAATGTGATTGTTAAATTTCAAAACTCTCAGATCAAAGAGAAAATTCTACAAGAAACAAACAACAAATTCGAATATGCTGGAACTACAATTAGAATTGTACAGATACATTAGGAGCTACATCAAAAATTGGAGGTACTAGAATAATATACATCAACTATCTAAAGAACTAGGGTTGTGATAAAAAATATCATATTCAGCAAAACGAACTATAATACTGAATGAAAAAAATGGACATTCAACAAACTCACAAATTTTCAGGACTGTTTGAACTCAATTGAAAATTTAACATATAAGAGTCAACATCAAAATTTGATTTCAAGGGACTAAACAAGGGCTAAATATATATGGTTTTCACATGGAAATGTAAACATTATGTTTAGGATGACATCAGTAATTGGACAAGTCAAAAGAAAGATTGGGGCAGAGCTGAGCATGATCTGACTCTAAAAAGCAAAACTGCCTAGAAAAAGGTGAAATAGTAATTATGCTATACAAATGAAGTGTGGAGGAAGAACCAACACAGATGCATGGGGAGGGGAAAGGAGGGCTAGTATTTCTGAAAACCAATTCACATCGGGGATAAATTAAAATAAGGAACAATAGATATATGCATATACTATGAATGGTATGGCACCCTCCAAAATCTATAAAGAATAAGGGGGAGAGAACAGGATAAAGTGGGATATAAAGCATGTGTAGATTTATGGCAGTGGGACAAAATGTATAAATTAATCAGAATAGTATAAAGAAGGAAGGAAAGTATGGGGGGAGAAAATAAGGGAGGAATCCATGGATGGGGGGAGGTTAGGTAATTGCAAGGCAAGTTACGGAGTAGAATTGAAGTAGAAAAGTTAGCAGAGATAGGAAATGAGAAGTATAGACAAATATTGTAATAAGGATCAGGACTAGAATTTATTAGGAAAAAAATAGGGCTAGTAATCATTGATCTCAAGCAAAGGCAAACAGATTCAAGCAAATTAATATTGTTTTAGATGCATGTCTACATATGAATAAATGTATATTTATATCTGTATATGTAAGCATGTATGTGTGTTGTATATAGATATATGTATGTGTGTGAATATATATATATGTATACAGATACATATATATATATATATGTGAATTTATATATACATATATGTGTATATATGAATATACCAATGATTTAGCATAGTCTGCTTGGGAGAGGTGGGGGGGATGAAAGGGGAAAAAAAGAATAAAGTAAAAAGCACACAGCAGAGAACAAAAGAATAACCTATAAGGAAGCAAAGATGGACAGTGATGAATATAACTTCTTCTATTACTATATATGCCTTCTTGAAATGAAAATTTTATTGTTACATATTTTGAATTCTCCCTCAGGTTCTGCTGGGCACATGACAATGTTTAGCTTGTTTTTTTTTTTTTTAATTTTCCTTTTCTGTCTTTCTTTTTCTATTTTGTTTTTACTCATTTTGTATTTCATTTTAAATAAATAAATATTTAAAGGAAAAAAAGAAGCAGTTCTGATGAATTTATAACTTCTAAAACTACCTCCTCTAGAGCACAAGCCTTTCAGTCAGGAAGCCCCTTCCAAAAATATCACTCTGTCTCTCCACAACAGCTTTGGGACTAAGTGTCCCACAATTCATTTCTCTTTCTCACTGCCAATCAAAGATTGTTGTGATCCTCTAGGAGACCGTGAAACCCCAAGTGGACAAACAGAACAGTGCCAGTTGGAATCTAAAGTAGCCTAGAGAATCCAGGTCATTTGCTGTCTGGAAGACAAATCATGGACTCTTGTCTTATTCTAATAAATGCCCTCAGCCTGTGGGCAATTGGAGTCCCTAAACGCCCATGTAAATGGATCCTTTTCATGTTGCTTGGATTTGATTTGAGAGCAGTATGCTCTGAGAATGTTTGGGAGACTGAAAATCAGGGCTTAACTTAACATTTCCATTTATATTCTATAAGCCTAATGCTAGTGATACAATTCCGTTTATACACTGGGAATAAGAACGCTATCTCTGCTTTGAACAGCTCTTCAACATATTCTTAAACTCTGTCTACTCTTACTTTTTAATTGCTTGGGGTTTCTTAGTTAAGGGAGCAACTCATTCTTCCTAGCAGAGCACAGTGGAAAGACTCCTAGATGGGGAAGCCAGGGGAGCCGAGTTGGAGGCTGCCAGCTGCTGCTGCTGCTATTTCCCTGGTGGGCTTCTTAAACTTTTTCCATTTAAGACCTTTCCCCTTAAAAATTTTGTACTTGACCCCTGTATACAAGTATATAAAAGAGATCTACAAATCAAACATTTACTGATAATAAATCATAAGGAAATTTATTTTTAAACAATTCTTTGGAATACACGTAATTCTACCATTTATTAAAGCAGAAAGCAAATTTGCATACTAATAAACTGGATGTGCTTGTTTATTTTTCCATAAAGAATTTTATTTTGTTGGAATATTAGATACATTTCCTTGTTGTTAAATTGTTGTGACCCTCCCCCACATTCAGTCATGGGATCCCATATGGGGTTGTGATCCACAGTTGAAGAAGCTTTGCTTTAATGTATGACAGATGCTTGCCTCCACACAACCCACTGGCTGCTCCCTGAACAACCTTCTTCTTTCATGACATTGCCCCCAACATCTGGAAGGCCCCACTTTCCACACCCAAATTCCCTTCTTGTTCCAAATCTATGGCTCTACACAGGCTTATGATTGTCTTTGTATGATAATTTATAAGCTAGTCATACTAGTAGGGGCATAATAAATCAGAACAAGAATGAGGACTGGATCTGGAATTCCAAAGATATAAGGAACTCCCAAGTGAAGAAACTTCCTCCACCAAGACAGAATGGTACCTCCTCTGCAATTTAAGATCCCTTTAAAGTTACCCAGAGTACAATGGTGAATGAACTTGGCTAAGACCACACAGCCAGCAATAGGTCCAAAGTAAGACTCTCATCACATCTTCATTGCTTTCAGGCAAACCTTAAGTGTAGTTATTAATGTTAGCAACAGCCAGCAATACTAATAATAATAACAAAAACAATAGAAATAAATATCTAATCTAATATTTCACTAGCAAATGGAAATCACTTCCTAGGAGCTCTTTTTGGCCCCTCCTCCCAATCTTGTATCTCCTCTTTCACTCTTCTCAAAGAGGTGGCCATTGTTCTTACCTAGGTAAACTCTCTATTTGTCCTTGATTCCATCCTTTTCCATTTTCTTTAGCAAACTTTCCTCTTTATCATTCTCATTCTCTTTCTTCATTTCCTCCCTGACTACTTCCTTGCTGTCAGTAAACATACCCAGGTTTCTCCATCCTCAAATTCCCATCTCTTGATCATCCCCATCTGCACTGGATCATCCTATTTCTGATCTTTATAGGTACCTAAACTTCTTGAGAAAGCCTTTTGTAGGATAATATCTAACAATAAAATCATGGGGTAAGAAAGTAATGTACTGGAAAAAAGGGAAAGGGAGATGTGGAATATCTGTTACAAAAGAGGCTAAAGCTTTTGTTGTGGAGGAGAGCTGAGGAAGGAGAGGGGGAGTGAGTGAACCTTACTCTCATCAGAATTGGCTCAAGGAGAAAATAACAAACACTCAATTTGGGTATAGAGAACTATTTTAGGTTGTAGGAAAGTAGGAGGGGGAGGGGATATGAAAAGGGTAGAGATTGACAGAAGAGAATGCATATTGGGTGGGGGATAATCAGAAACCAAACATTCTGGAGGAGGGGCAGAGAGAATCGAATGAGGGGGGCAATACAGTTAGCAATAGTAACTGTGAAAACAATTTTGAAGCAGGTTTCTCTGATGACGGTCTCGTTCATCAACAGTATAGAGAACTGAGTCAAATTTATTTTTGAAAAGAGCCATTCCCCAGTTTATAAATCATCAAAAGATATGATCTATGCCCAGAGTGCTATAAAATCCTGCATACTCTTTGACTTAATATCACAAGTAGGCATGTATTTCAAAAGAGATTTTAAAAAAAGAAAAAGGACTTATATGTACAAAAATATTTACAGCAGTTCTTTTCTCAGGGGAAAGAACTGGAAAGTGAGGGAATTAAGAAGGAATGGGAAAAGGTTTCAGTAAAAACAAGGGATTGTAGCTGAAACTTAAAGGAAGCCAGGTTAGGTGTCAGAGTAGGGTGGGGAAAAACTTGGTCCTGAAAAACAGATGCTGCAGAGGAATGGAGGGCTAGGGGAGAAGAATACTACAGACATATTCAGACACAATTGGATTATTGGCTTGGTTTGGTTAGCTGAAGGTTTTGTTTTGTTTTGTTTGTTTTAAGGGATGGTTAAAGGGGTAGGGATACTGGAAAGTAAGGATAGCATAATAATAACATGGTATCCCCAAAGTATTTGCTTTCTTTTTGAAAAAAACTGGACAAAAACTGCATGATCTTATGGCCAATCCTCAGGCACCACTGGGCAGATCCATTGGAGTTTAAACTTCACTGGCATAGTCTTGGAAAGTGAGGGTCAGCTTCCGACCATGGTAAGGTGGGGGAGCAATATGTGAGGTGCAATGTGTTGGTCCCTGAACTGGCCCTAGGATAAAAGGGTTCAGAATCAAATCCTGATCACGTCATCTGTGTGATCTGGGGCAAGTAACATGTCTCCTTTGGTCATCTATGGACCAAGCCAGTGAAGTAGAGGAAAGAGGATCTGATATGGTGGGCAAAGGACTTCGTTTGGGATTCTAGCTGAGTGACTTCGGATAACTTATCTGAACTCTCTCCGTCTTATCTATAATATGGAAAGATTGGAATAAAGAATCTCTAAGATTCCTTTCTGCTCAAAATCTGATCTTATGGCCAAATCCAGCCCATTTCCTGTTTTTTGTATACCCACAAGCAATGAATAGCTTATACCTATACCTGAAAGAAAATTTTATTCTATTATTGTTCTGTAAGAAATGACCAGCAGGAGGAATACAGAGAGGCTTGGAGAGACTTACATCAACTGATGCTGAGTGAAACGAGCAGAACCAGGAGATCATTATACACTTCAACAATGATACTATATGAGGATGTATTCTGATGGAAGTGGAAATCTTCAACATAAAGAAGATCCAGTTCACTTTCAGCTGATCAATGATGGACAGAAACAGCTACACCCAGAGAAGGAACACCGGGAAGTGAATGTAAAATATTAGCACTACTGTCTATCGACCCAGGTTACTTATACCTTCAGAATCCAATACTTAACATGCAACAGGAAAATTGGATCTATACACATATATTGTATCTAGGTTATGCTGTAACACATGTAAAATGAATGGCATTGCCTGTCATCTAGGGGAGGGAGTAGAGGGAGGGAGGGATAGGATAATTTGGAAAAATGAATACAAGGGATAATGTTATTAAAAAAATTACTCATGCAAATGTACTGTCAAAAAATTATAATTATAAAATTAATTAAAAAAAAGAAAATTTTATTCTATTTCAATTGTAAAAGCCATTCTTAGTCCAGAATTGATCCCTGGTCAATATGAGTCTTGGCTTCGCTAGGAACTGAGACATCTGTCCAACTTCAAATGTAACCTTGAGTGAACTCTAAGGTACTTTCCCACTCTGAATCTATGATCATATAAATACCCTCTTAATCCCCAGCACTGGGCCAGAGTCTGCCCCCGCCAGCTTGCTGTTCCAAGAAAATGGAATTGTTTTTAATGCATGCTTTAATTTGGGAACTACAGCACTTGTGTGTTTAGGTCTATCCTTCAAAAAGTCATTAGCATATATCTTTTCTGAAGCACTGTACAGATTGAAAATTATTGTTTGCAGTTGGATGCAAATGGTGAACTGTTTTGCAAAGTGGTGAGTCTAGAAAAGTTAAGAAGCTGGGGATGCTGGCATTCAAAAAATTTTTTTTTTTTAATTTTTTTTATTATATATATATATATATTTTATAATATTATCCCTTGTATTCATTTTTCCAAATTACCCCCCCTCCCTTATTCCCTCCCCCCGGCGACAGGCAATACCATACATTTTACATGTGTTACAATATAGTCTAAGTACAATACATGTGTGTGAATATCATTTTCTTGTTGCACAATAAACATTAGAATCCGAAGGTACATGCAACCTGGGCAGACAGATATTAGTGCTAACAATTTACATTCCCCTCCCAGTGTTTCTTCTCTGGGTGTATCTACCTCTGTCCATCATTGATCAACTGGAAGTGAGTTGGATCTTCTTTATGTTGAAGATTTCCACTTCCATCAGAATACATCCTCATACAGTATTGTTGTTGAAGTATACAGTGATCTTCTGGTTCTGCTCATTTCACTCAGCATCAGTTGATTTAAGTCTCTCCAACCCTCTCTGTATTCCTCCTGCTGGTCATTTCTTACTGAGCAATAATATTCCATAACTTTCATATACCACAATTTACCCAACCATTCTCCAACTGATGGACATCCATTCATCTTCCAGTTTCTAGCTACAACAAAAAGAGCTGCCACAAACATTTTGGCACATATATGTCTCTTTCCGCTCTTTAGTATTTCTTTGGGATATAATCCCAGTAGTAGCGCTGCTGGGTCAAAGGGTATGCACAGTTTGATAACTTTTTGGGCATAATTCCAGATTGCTCTCCAGAATGGCTGGATTCTTTCACAACTCCACCAGCAATGTATTAGTGTCCCAATTTCCCCACATCCCCTCCAACATTTGTCATTATTTGTTCCTGTCATCTTAGCCAATCTGACAGGTGTGTAGTGGTATCTCAGAGTGGTCTTAATTTGCATTTCTCTGATCAGTAGTGATTTGGAACACTCTTTCATGTGAGTGGATATAGTTTCAATTTCTTCCTCTGAGAATTGTCTGTTCATATCCTTTGACCATTTATGAATTGGAGAATGGTTTGGTTTCTTATAAATTATGGTCAGTTCTCTATATATTTTGGAAATGAGACCTTTGTCAGAACCTTTGTTTTTAAAAATATTTTCCCAATTTGTTACTTCCCTTCTAATCTTGTTTGCATTAGTATTATTTGTACAGAAACTTTTTAGTTTGATGTAATCAAAATCTTCTATTTTGTGATCAATAATGATCTCTAGTTCTCCTCTGGTCATAAATTCCTTCCTCCTCCACAAGTCTGAGAGGTAGATTATCCTCTGTTCCTCTAATCTATTTATTATCTCCCTCTTTATGCCTAAATCATGGACCCATTTTGATCTTATCTTGGTATATGGTGTTAAGTGTGGATCCATATCTAATTTCTGCCATACTAATTTCCAGTTTTCCCAACAGTTTTTTCCGAATAATGAATTTTTATCCCTGATGTTGGAATCTTTGGGTTTGTCAAAGATTAGATTGCTATAGATGTACCCTTTTTTGTCCTTTGTATCTAATCTGTTCCACTGATCTACCGGTCTATTTCTTAGCCAATACCAAATGGTTTTGGTGACTGCTGCTATATAATATAGCTTTAGATCAGGTACACTTAGACCACCTTCCTCTGAGTTTTTTTTCATTAGTTCCCTTGCAATTCTTGACCTTTTATTCTTCCATATGAATTTTGTTGTTATTTTTTCTAGGTCATTAAAATAGTTTCTTGGGAGTCTGATTGGTATAGCACTAAATAAATAGATTAGTTTGGGGAGTATTGTCATCTTTATTATATTCGCTCGGCCTATCCAAGAGCACTGAATGTCTTTCCAATTATTTAAATCTGATTTTATTTTTGTGGCAAGTGTTTTGTAATTTTTCTCATATAATTCCTGACTTTTCTTTGGTAGATGGATTCCCAAATATTTTATACTATCAACATTTGTTTGGAATGGAATTTCTCTTTGTATCTCTTGCTGTTGCATTTTGTTAGTGATATATAAAAATGCCGAGGATTTATGTGGATTTATTTTGTATCCTGCCACTTTGCTGAAATTTTGAATTATTTCTAGTAGTTTTTTAGCAGAGTCTTTGGGGTTCTCTAAGTATACCATCATGTCATCTGCAAAAAGTGATAGTTTAATTTCCTCATTTCCTACTCTAATTCCTTGAATCTCTTTCTCGGCTCTTATTGCTGAGGCTAGCGTTTCTAGTACTATATTGAATAGTAATGGTGATAGTGGGCAACCTTGTTTCACTCCTGATCTTACTGGGAAAGGTTGCAGTTTATTTCTATTGCATATTATGCTTACTGACGGTCTTAAATATATACTCCTGATTATTCTAAGGAATAATCCATTTATTCCTATACTCTCAAGAGTTTTTAGTAGGAATGGATGTTGGATTTTGTCAAATGCTTTTTCTGCATCTATTGAGATGATCATATGGTTCTTATTAATTTGATTATTAATATGGTCAATTATATTAATAGTTTTCCTAATATTAAACCAGCCCTGCATTCCTGGAATAAATCCTACTTGATCATAGTGTATTATCTTGGAGATGATTTTCTGAAGTCTTTTTGCTAATATCTTATTTAAGATTTTAGCATCAATATTCATTAAGGAGATTGGTCTATAATTTTCTTTCTCAGTTTTCGATCTACCAGGTTTAGGTATCAGTACCATGTCTGTGTCATAAAAGGAATTTGGTAGGACTCCTTCATCCCCTATTTTTTCAAATAATTTATATAACATTGGGGCTAATTGTTCTTTAAATGTTTGGTAGAATTCACATGTGAATCCATCTGGCCCTGGGGATTTTTTCCTGGGGAGTTGATTAATAGCTTGTTCTATTTCTTTTTCTGAAATGGGACTATTTAAGCAATTTATCTCCTCCTCTGTTAATCTAGGGAGCCTATATTTTTGGAGGAAGTCATCCATTTCACTTAAGTTATCAAATTTATTGGCATAAAGTTGGGCAAAGTAACTCCTTATTATTTCTCTAATTTCCTCTTCATTGGTGGAAAGATCCCCCTTTTCATTTGTAAGACTATCAATTTGATTTTCCTCTTTCTTTTTTTTGATCAAATTTACCAAAGGTTTATCTATTTTATTGGCTTTTTCATAAAACCAACTCTTGGTTTTATTTATTAATTCAATAGTTTTTTTACTTTCAATTTTATTGATTTCTCCTTTTAATTTTTGTATTTCGAGTTTAATTTTTGGTTGGGGGTTTATAATTTGGTCTTTTTCTAGCCTTTTAAGTTGTAAGCCCAATTCGTTAATCTTCTCTTTCTCAATTTTCTTCAAATAAGCCTCTAAAGATATAAAATTTCCCCTTATTACCGCTTTAGCTGCATCCCAAAGATTTTGATATGATGTCTCATCATTATCATTATCTTGGGTGAAATTGTTAATTGTTTCTATAATTTGCTCTTTCACCCAGTCATTCTTTAAGATGAGATTATTCAGTTTCCAATTACTTTTTGGTCTATTTACCCCTAACTTTTTACTGAATGTAGCTTTTATTGCATTGTGATCTGAGAAGAAGGCATTTATTATTTCTGCCTTCCTACATTTAATTTTGAGATCTTTATGTCCTAGTATATGGTCAATTTTTGTATAGGATCCATGAACTGCTGAGAAGAAAGTATATTCCTTCCTATTGCCATTCAGTTTTCTCCAAAGGTCTATCATACCTAGTTTTTCTAATGTTCTATTTACTTTTTTAATTTCTTTCTTGTTTGTTTTGTGGTTTGATTTGTCTAAATCTGAGAGTGCAAGGTTGAGATCTCCCACTATTATAGTTTTACTGTCTATTTCTTCTTGCAGTTCTCTTAACTTTTCCTTTAGAAAGTTAGATGCTATACCACTTGGTGCATATATGTTTAGTATTGATATGGCTTCATTATTTATGCTACCTTTCAGCAGGATATAGTTTCCTTCCTTATCTTTTTTAACGAGATCTACTTCTGCTTTTGCTTGATCTGAGATAAGGATAGCTACCCCTGCTTTTTTGGCTTTACCTGAAGCATAATAGGCTCTGTTCCAACCTTTTACCTTTACTCTGTATGTATCTCCCTGCTTTAAGTGTGTTTCCTGTAGGCAACATATTGTAGGGTTCTGCTTTTTGATCCAATCTACTATCCGTCTCCGTTTGATGGGATCGTTCATCCCATTTACATTTACAGTTAAAATTACTAATTCTGTATTTCCTGCCATCGTATTATCCCCAGATTATGCTTTTTTCCCTTGACCCCCCTGATCCCCCTCCCCGATATTTAATTTACAGACCCCCCTTGTGACGCGCAACCCTCCCTCTTTTTTTTTTTTTTTTTTTTTTTTTTAGGATCCCTCCCCCCTCCCTCCAAGTCCCTTCACTTATTCCCCTTTTCCTTTTCCCTTTTCCTCTCCCCCCTTTTAATGAGGTGAGAGAAAATTCTCTGAAAAACAAATATGTTAATTATTTACTCTTTGAGCCTCTTCTGATGAGAGTAAGATTCACACAATGATTCTCCCCCTCACTAAGTTCCCTCAGATATGGTGTATTTTCTATGTCTCTTCCTGGGATGTAGTTTCCCTCTTTTTATCACTCCTTCCCCTTTTTCTGAACCGACCTCCTTCCCTTTACTACACCCCCCTTTTTTTCTTTTATATCAGTAAAATCAAATTATCCTTGAGTATTTTTTATATACCCACAACAGAGTTACAGTTCTCAAGGGTTCTGTGTACCTTTTTCTGTTTCTCTTCAGTCTTGTGGATGTAGATCAAATTTTTTGTTTAAGTCTGGTTTTTTTCTTAGAAACATATAGAATTCCTCTGTTTCATTGAATGACCATCTTCTTCCGTGGAAAAAGATGCTAAACTTAGCTGGGTAGTTCATTCTTGGTTGCAGTCCTTGATCTTTTGCCTTACGGAATATCAGGTTCCAGGCCCTTCTATCTTTTAATGTGGAGGCAGCCAGATCTTGGGTGACCCTTATTGTGGCACCTTGGTATTTAAATTGTTTTTTTCTAGCTGCTTGCAGGATTTTCTCCTTTGTGTGGTAATTCTGCAGCTTAGCCACAATATTCCGTGGTGTTCTTTTTTTAGGGTCTATTTCAGAAGGAGTTCGATGAATTCTTTCCACATCTACTTTCCCTTCTGTTTCTATTATCTCTGGACAGTTCTCTTTGATAATTTCCTGTAAAATAGAATCTAGGCTCTTTTTTTGGTCATAGTTTTCTGGAAGTCCAATAATCCGCAGATTATCTCTCCTAGATCTATTTTCCAGGTCTATAGATTTTCCCAGTAAGTATTTTGACGTTGTTCTCCAGCTTCTCATTTTTTTTTGTTTTGTTTGACTGATTCTTGGGTTCTCTGTGAATCATTCATTTCTATTTGTTCCATCCTGACTTTTAAGGAGTTATTTTCTTCTTTCACAGTTTTTAGTTCTTTTTGTAAATGCCCAATTTCGTTTTTAAATGAATTATTTTGCTCTATTGAATTTTTTTCCATTTCCCTAATTTTTTTTTTTGAGAATTATTTTCTTTTTCCAATTCAGAAATTCTATTTTCTGAGACTTTTTTATCTTTTCCAATTCAGAAATCCTACTTTCCTGTGTTTTTTTAACCTTTTCTAATTCACTAATTTTGTTTCCCTGCATCTCCTGTGAATTCTTTATTTTTTCCAACTCCAATTTCAGGACGTTGTTATTCTCTATCATAACTTCCCTTTCCTTGCCCCATTTTTCCTTCGATCTCCCTCAATTTCTTAAGAGCTTCTTCTAGGAGAGAGTTATGTGATGGGGGGCAGGAATCGTTCCCCTTTAGGTTGTTATCTTCTGAATCTTTGCTGTTAACTTCCTCGGGGTTGGATACCCGCTCTTTCTCTGTATAGAAGGAATCTATAGTTTTTCTAGCTTTTTTGCTCATACTTAAAAAATGTTTTGGGGTCTGTCCCTGGGGTAGGAAATTATTTACTTCTTTACCAGCTTCCTCCCAGACCGGATGGATGCAGCGGCCCCTGCGCCCGCGCTAAGAGAGAGCTCTGGGAGAGAGTTCCCCACCCCCTCCCTGGAAGCGCCTCAGAGGTGATTAGCACTGCTGTGCTTTGAGGGCGTAGAATAGTGAAGACAGCAAGAAGCTCAGCCTATGTGTCCGGGTGGGGAGTGGATGTCTGCAGCAGGTGACGTGAGAAGCCCCTGCGCTCAAACTGGAAGTGTCTGCCAGAAACCGCGGTCCCTAGTTCAAAGGTTCCGCTTCTCTGGGACTTCCTGGAGCTGAGTTCCACTCCCTCCAGCTAAGCTAGGCCGTGTGTGTTGCCTTGGGCCGTATCCACCCACTTGTCAGTCTCTTAACTATTCTCAGGAGGTAGCTGAGGCCACACCCCCTGGTGCCGAGTCTGGGGGGGGGGGGAAATCTAATCTGAGTTTTAAAATATTTTGGCTTTCTCTTCTGAACTGCTAAATAATTAGCAGAGAAGAGCTAACAGCCTGTGCCAGATTCCTTTACCTCAGTGGCTTCTCTGATCCCAGAGCCCTTCCCAGCGCAATGGGCGCAGTGTGCCCCTACCCCACCGTCTGTGCTGGTCTTTCTTATTCCTCCCCTGAGAACTGACCTTTCCTGTTGAAACTCCAGATTCTCTTCAGCTGGTAAGTCGTGCTTCCAGTCCTTGTGGTATCTATCAGTCCTGAGCTAATTTTGAGACTTAATTTATCTAATTGGTTGTGAGGGAGTGAGGACGTTCACTGAGTAGTGTGTTTCTTCTCCGCCATCTTCTGGCATTCAAAAATTAATGAATTCTTTAAATCGTTTGTAATATTGCAAGGTGAAAGTAGCACTAAACTTTTCATCCAATATTAACATTAAGTGTGTGTGTGTGTGTGTGTGTGTGTGTGTGTGTGTGCGTGCATGTGTACACCAGTCTGTTACACATGAGGAAGGGAAACTTATACAAGTTGGCAGGAGTCAGCCTTGATCAGGAAGGATAGCTGGCTCCTAGACCCCACTCCCCTCCTCCACCCCTCTTTGCCTTCCTCTCCTCAGAGACCCATATGTCTGGGTGGGAGGCATGGAAGGACCATTATGCGGCAGGACCCATTCTGCCTTTTGGTAATTGCTACTGACACTTCTTACCTGAACCTTGATTTCTTACTCCCAAACTTTCTATTCTAGATCCCTGACTCTTTGGTCCTTAGCCTTCTGGGTTCTTTTTATGGATAGCTTCCTATAAGGAAGCAGGAATGAAAGGCAAAGAAAAAAAAATGAGTAAAGGCCTAGATTGAGGAATATAAAGAATTTCTTTTGATGGGCAAAAAAGTAGGAGGATGTCACAAACAAATAGTGAGGCGAAAAAGGAGCAGGTTTAGGGGAAAATAAAGCGCAATTGGTTTTAGCCATGTTAACTTAGAAGTGTTCTTAGATGATGTTCTCTAGGCAAATGTGGCTGGAGATGACTATCTTGAATTTGGAATAGAGAGTGATTTGAGCAATCATCTGTATACAAGGCATAAATGGGAGTGAACTCACCAAAGGAGAGGATGGTTTGAGCTTCGATAGGTCTCAGGGAGCATGTCCCAGTTCCGTCCTTTTGCCCGCCACACTCTAACTTACATTTTAGTGATCTGGAAACATCTCACATCTGAGAGGACACAAAGGAATGGTGCTATTTGTGCCTTCCTAAAACATTGTCAACACAGAAGTGTTTCTTATGTGTCTGTTATGTGCCAGGCACTGTACTAAGCATTAGGGAGATGAAAAAAGACAATGAGATGGTCCCTAGCCTCCAGGGAGTCAGATTCTCATGGGGGAAGCAAAACATAAATTCCCAAGTCTGTGTAAGACAGAGTGGGTAGAAATGTCTTGCTCATATGGGTACATAATATATGGACCCTCAATTAAATTTCCCATAGTGAAGGTGCTACAGTTATAGAAAAAACACCTTTATGCACATTAATTAATTGCTGATATCCTAAATATAACATATTTTCCCCATAACCAAAGTGGTAACATAGTTGTACAGAAACTGAGCCATGTCAATATTAACGTTCTTGTTCTAAATGAAATCTGAAGATATAAAACCCCCAAATTTAGGGGCCTCTCAGCAAGGCTAATCCAATTTCTCATTTGACAGAAGAGCTAAAGAGACTCGAGTAAAGAATAAGATTGGAAACCAGGGCTTCTTTCTCTAGAAAATGTTCACTTTCCTGAGCCATGTTCTCAATGGAAGAATGATTTACAGGTTCTCTCTGGAGAGGCAAAGCAAGGAAGTGGTATAAAGAGTTTCATCATCCCCTAGAAGCAGCATGGAACATTATTTCTGGGGGTATTGAGTCAACTCATCTTTCCAGATAAGCAGAAAAAAAGACCATTATAAAAGAAGCTTATGTGACAACATCTGTTAGAAAGGTTGAGCAGGTAAAGCAAACCTAGTGAAGAAAAAGCAAATTTGTCCCCTCGCCAAGCCAATCTGGACGTGAACACTCAGGGAAAAGCTGTGCATAAAGAATGGCAAATAAGTGTTTTAAAAAATACTTTGTTTGGATTAAGGACAGAAGACAGAGGCTTATGGGCTACAGGAAAAGCCTCTCACTTGGATATAATAATACTGTTCTTATGAAAGAAAAAGAAGGTCCTAAGTTTCAAACATTATCACAAAAAGATCATTTGTTTTAATTTTTATTTTGTGTTATTCCGTACTTTGTAAACACCAGAAAATATGAGAGTTTCCATAAACAAAAAAGAACAAAGAATATTGTACCTGAAGCCATGAACTATCATTACATGCAGCTTTACTTTTCTGAAGTATATAATTCATTCATCACATTAGTTCCAAGGCTGTCCTGATGGTTTATGTTCCTCTCTAAACATCCTTCTGTTCTGTTCTGTGCCCTTTTTTAAAGGCCTCATTAATTATTTCTATATTCTTTTTTTTGTCTCATCATTACTTCCAAAACAAAACCAAGAAATGCCCCCTGTAACCAAAAAATATATAGTCTGGCAAAAGCAGATCCATATACTGTTGGTCAGTCATTTCCATTGTGTCTGACTTTTCTTGACCCTGGTTGGGGTTTTCTCGACAAAGATACTGCAGTGGTTTGCCATTTCCTTCTCCAGCTCATTTTACAGATGCAGAAACTGAGGCAAACAGGGTTGTGACTTTCTCATGGTCACACAACTAAGAAATATCTGAAACCAGATTTGAATCCAGGAAAAAGAGTCATCCTGACTGCAGGCTTCATATATTATCCACAGCAGCACTGCCACATTTTGACCATCTTTAGGAATGTATGTCTCATCCTTTACCTTAAAATTATGGGCAGCCCATTTCCTTAGTGGTTCCATGAAACTGTGGTTAGTCTTTGTACAAATTATGTATGTCTATTGTATTACTGCATGTAATCAATAAAGAAGTAATTTTATTTTTTCTATTCATTCTGCATGGGATTCCTCCCAGGTTTTTCTACACCAATCCCTTTTATAATTTCTTACAAAACAATAATATTCCATTATGTTCAAAACTGATTACATCAACACCTTAGGAGGAAACAACTAGGAATGGGTTTGGAAGTCATTTTTCAGCATTAGTCTATAAGCAATCTAATAACCTATTTGTTAGACAAAAAGAGCAAAATTAACACCAAATTAGTAGGAAGCTCCTTGGGATAAAAATGGGAAATAGAATAAGGGAAAAGATACTGGCCCACACTTTCATCATTCCCTTTGGAAATTTAACTAATGCAATACAACGGCCACATTGTAGACCAGTAACCAACTGGCCAATCGACAAACACAGTCTCCTTGCCAAGCACAGAGATGCAGCAGTCCTGGGTAATACCAATTAAGAAGATCAATTTGCTTTCTAAACTTTATGGGGGACAGAGGGAGATTGAATATTATCACAAAAAACCTCTAGAAAATTTGCAGAACATTTGACATCAAATGGAACAAAGCCATGCACACATAACTAAATGTAACTAAAAGATGCAAATGTAAGAAAGACAACAGATGGATAAAATAGGTAATGGAACTGTCAGCATCTCTATTACCTTCATCATCAGTGTTGAGGGAAATCATCGTGATTGGATGCAGTCCAGTCTCACTTATAGTTCATGTAAATGGCAAGAAGAAATCAAAGGTACAAAGTATGACCAGGAAGGCTGGTTGAACAAAGAAGAAATCTGTACTGGAGCAACATACTCTTTAAGATTATTGAAAGACTGATTTCTGGAAAGGGAGCAATATTTATAACTCTAACCCAAATAATGGGAAGAAAACCCCAAGTGGAATTGCTACGAAAATCAAGATGATCAATAAGGGATCGATAAAGCCAGACTTACTTGCCTACTTTCTCATTGAGTTTCCATAAAATCTGTATGATATCTATCTATCTATATGGAGGGTAGCCTTGATGAAGGTATGGAAAAGGAATAAGTAGGACTGAGCAAATGATATTCTACAATAGACCACATTTTTATAACAAGAAAAATGATGGAAAGGTACAAATTATACATAACTTCTTTGTACTTAAGTTTTGTTAAATATAAATTATCATCTGATTCAGGAGAGAAATGCTGCCATAAAAGTCCTCCCATGCAAAGATGTATTGTAGCCAGCTCATACTGACTCAGGAGATAGATGATTGTTAAATTTTCAGCAAGAGCATTAATACTTTAGAAACTGGCAAATACTACAAATCGCAGCTTGAGTTACTGTTTTGATTGTTTAGATTTAAAGTGATGGAGAAAATGTTAATAATGTAGATTAAACCTAAAAGCGTCATCCACATAATTTTTTTCAGAGAGCTGGTTGTTAAGAATTTACTAGCATATTCCTGCTCCTGTGATTATATTAAATTCATAGCAGATTTTTTAAAATGCAAGCCAAAGATAATTTTATTTGACAACTCTCTGATTATTATGAATGTGAGAAAAGACAGAGGAATGAGATGTATATCTGCTAAAGGATTTGCAATAGTTGTGGAAGACATCTAGTTCAGAACTCAAACAGAAGAGAAATTCCCAGTTTCGGTGGTGGAGTCAAGATGGTAGAGTAAAGCCAGGAAGCTGCTTGAGCTCTCTTAGTTTCCCTCAAAAACCACATGAAACCAAGCCTCTAAACAGTGGAATGAAACCACTCTCCAGCTCAAGATAGACTGAAAAAGCATCAAGAAAGGTCAACAAAAGCAAAGGGTGTTCAGCCCAGGTCAGATAGACTAGGGAAAGCTGGTGAGAGAATCTTAATCACAGCAAATCAGCAATAAGACCATCAGTCCTGGCCCAGCAGAGGAGCAAATTAGGGAGGTAGCTTAGAGTCCCAGATCAGAAGGCAAACTCTGGGAAACCAGGCTATTTCCTGAAAAGAGCAGGCAAAGCAACCCCCTACAAACACAAGGGGCCCCTGTGCTCAAAGCCAAGGCTGCACAGGAAGCTTGGGGCAGTGCCACCTTTACCCCAGGAACAGAGCTCTACCTTAAAAGTTTAAAAAAAAAAAAGGAAATACCAAAAGAAAAGGAAAGCAAAAGAGCAAGAAACAAAAAAAGAACTATGACCATAGAAAGCTACTATGGTGACCAAGCAGACTAAAACACAAACTCAGACAAGGACAGAAAGTCCACAGAAAAAACCTCAAAGAGTGAGATAAATTGGTCTCAAGCCCAAAGAGGCTTCTTGGAAATGCTCACAAAAGACTTCAAAAGGCAAATGAGAGAGAGAGAGGTAGAAGCAAAAATGAGAAAAAGAAATGAAAAGTATGCATTAGAGAATCAACAGTTTGGAAAATGAAGGAAAAAAATGTCTGAAGAAAACAACTCCTTAAGAAGTAGAATAAACCAAATGGAAAAGGAGATACAAAAAAAAATGAAGAAAATCACACATTAAAAACTAGAACAGGACAAATTGAAGCTAATGACTCAGTGAAACAGCAAGAATCAAACAAACTAAAAAGAATGAAAAAAAATGAAAGAAAATGTGAAATATCTCACTGGCAAAACAGTCGACCTGGAAAATAGATCCAGAAGAGAATTTAAGATGTATGTGGCTTCCTGAAGGCCATGACAAAAAAAAAATGTATTCAATAAAGGACTAGGGAAAGATGGACTAAAAACTAACTGGAAATTAAATAATCTAATTCTAAAGAACAAATGGGTCAAGCAATAAATCACTGAAACAATCCATAATTTCATCCAAGAAAAGAACAATTATGATACAACATACCAAAACTTATGGGATGCAGCTAAAGCAGTTCTTAGGGGACATTTTATATCTCTAAATAGGTACATAAATAAAACAGGGAAAGAGGAGTTCAATGAATTAGGCACACAACTAAAAAAGTTGGAATAAAAAAATTAAAAACCACCAATTAAATACCAAATTAGAAATTTTGAAATTCAAAGGAGAGATTAATAAAATAAAAACTAAGAAAACTATTGAACTAATAAAAGAATTGAGTTGTCTTTATGAAAAAAAAACTAAGCAAATAGATAAACCTTTGGTTAATCAAAAAAAGGAAAGAAAAAAGCCAAACCATTAGCATCAAAAAAGAAAGGGGGGGGGGGAATTTACTACCAAATAGAAAAAAAATTAAAGAAATAATTAGGAGATATTATTGCCCAACTCTATAGCAGCACGACTGACAATCTAACCGAAATGGATGAATATTTACAAAAATACAAACAGCCCATGTTAACAGAAGATGAAATAAAATACTTAAATAATCCCATTTTAGGGGCAGCAAGGTGGCTCAATGGGTAGAGCATCAGCCCTGAAATCAGGAGGACCAGAGTTCAAATCTGGCCCAAGACACTTAACACAGCCTAGCTGTGTGACCCTGGACAAGTCACTTAACTTCAATTGCCTCAGGAAAAAAAAAATCCCATTTTAGAAAAAGAAATTGAACAAGTCATCAATGAACCCCCTAAGAAAAAATCTCCAGGGATTCACAAGTGAATCCTACCAAACATTTAAAGGAGTCCTGCCAAATTCTTCTATGATGTAAAAAATGATGCTGATACCTAAACCAGGAAGAGCCAAAACAGAGAAAATAAATTTACATACCAATCTCCCCAATAATATTGATGTAAACACTTTTTAAAAGTTTTAAAGAGATCACAGCAACTTATTAGCAGGATAATAAACTATGACCAAGTGGGATTTATCTCAGGAATGCAGGGCTGGTTCAATATCAGGAAAATTAGTACTATAATTAACAATATCAACAAAACCCACAGAAATCATTTGATAATCTCAATAAATGCAGAAAAAGCTTTTGACAAAATACAGTACTCATTCATATTAAAAACACTAGAGATCATAGGGATAAAGAGAGCTTTCCTTAAAATAATAAGCAGTATCTATCTAAAACTAACAACAAGCATTATTTGTAAATTTACTCTCAAATAAGATAAAGGGTGAAACAATGATGCCCATTATCAACACTATTATTCAATTTTGTACTAGAAATGGTGGTTTTATCAATAAGAAAAGAAAAAGAAATTAAAGGAATTAGAATAGGCAATGAGCAAATAAAACTAATTCTCTTTGTAGATGATATGATGTTGTACATAGAGAATCCTAGAAAATCATTCAAAAACCTACTCAAAACAATTCTCAATTTTAGCAAAGTTGCAGGATATAAAATAAAGCTACACAAATGATCACCATTTCTATATATTATTGACAAATCCCACCAACAAGAGATTGAAAGAGAAATTCCATGTAAAATTACTGTAGACAAAATAAAGTATTTGGGAGTCTACCTGCCAAGACAAACCCAAGAACTATATGAACACAACTACAAAACATATCACACAAATAAATTAGATCTCAACAATTGGAAAAATATAAATTTTTCATGGCTAGGCTGAGCTAACATAATAAAAATGCCAATTCTGCCTAAATTGGTCTACTTGTTTAATGCCATGTCAAACAGTCAAAATATTATTTTATAGAACTAGAAAAATAATAACAAAATTCATCTGGAAGAACAAAAGGTCAAGAATGTCAAAGGAATTAATGAAAAAAAATGCAAAGGATGATGGCTTAGCAGTACCAAACCAAAAACTATATTATAAAGCAGCAGTCATCAAAACCATTGATATTGGCTAATAAATACAGTGGTAAATCAGTGGAATAGATTATTTAGACACAACACAATAAGCACAACCTATAGCAATCTAGTATTTGATAAACACCCAAACTTCAGCTTCTGGAATAAGAACTCACTATTTGACAAAAATTGCTGGGAAAACTGGAAAATAATATATCATAAACTTGGCATAGACCTACATCTCACTCATACCAAAATAAGGTCAAAATGGATACATGATTTGGGCATAAAGGATGATACCATAAATAAAGAGAAAGAGGGAAAATTTACTTATCAGATCTTTGGAGAAGAAGTAGAGGACATTATGATAGGCAAAAGGGATAATTTTGATTACATTATATTAAAAAGGGTTTGCACAAACAAAACCAACAAAAACAATATTAAAAGGGAAGTACAAAGCTGGAAAAAAATCTTTACAGCCAGTATTTCTGATAAAGATCTCATTTCTAAGATATACAGAGAACTGTGTCAAATTTATAAGAAAACACGTCATTTCCAATTGATAAATAATCAAAGGATATGAACAATTTTCAGATGATGAAATTAAAACCATTTATAGTTATATAAAATGCTCTAAATCTATTGATAAGAGAAATACAAATTAAACAACTCTGAGGTACCACCTCATACCTCTCAGATGACAGGAAAGGATAATGAAAAATATTGGAGGGGATGTGGGAAAACTGGAACACTGATACATTGTTTTTTTTTTTTATCTCTGCTATGGTTTTTCCATTTTGCTCTTATTTTTCTCTCCCAACATAATTCATAAAACAATGTATTAAAAATAGTAAGAAAAAAGAATTAGTAAGATTCTTCTCCAACTAGATATCTCTCACATATGTTAAAAATTATACAAATGTAATAATAACTGACCTCAGAGATCAAAAAAGAAAGAAGAGAAATTTCCTATAATTGGTGAGGTTTTACAGATATTCCTGTTTGCTAATACCATTATACTAACTATACCAATCCCTGGAACACTTCAGTTTCCTGACATCCAAAATCCATTCTCAAATACAGTCCAAGGCTTGTAACGAAAAACCAAGAAGATGAAGAATGCCTACTATTTAAAGAGCAATATGGAGTTAAATGAACAGCACATTCATCTGGTCCATCAGAATAAGATGAAAAGTATACACTAAATTTTAGTATGCTAAAATTGCAATGTACTTTGTTCCTAAAATCCTCTCCCAAGCAAAAACTTATCTTTTTTAACAGCAATATGTTTCCAGTGATTATGCTACTTGATTGAGATTCATGGAACAATAGAGTCTCAGAAGAATCGTGACTAGAAGTAATATATATGTATATATCCACTGACCTTTGCATGTGCTTCATATAATAAAATTATCTATAATATATAATTAATATAATATGAAATAACATGATTGATATATAATGTTATATATAAAAAACATATATATATGTATATATATACAGAGAGAGAGAGTGAGAGAGAGACTATAACTATATATCCATTTATTCATTCCTTCATTCATGTATTTATTTATTGATGAGAAAACTAACCTCCAGAGAGGTAACATGACTTGGGAAAATTTACACAGCAAGTTTGTACTAGAGTAGTACCTAGAACTTGTCTCTGTTGTTTGAAAACATTGCTACTAAAAAACTAGCAGCTCAGCTGCCTGCTTCCTGGGACCCAACAACATAGCATGGCCCAGGGACTCTCCAAGTGAGAATAACAGGTACAATCCAGCATAGAGGGCAAGACCTCTGAATTTGGAGTCAGAGGATTTAGGTTCAAATTCAGCCACTCCCACTTTACTATTTGAGTGACCTCGAGCAAAGTTCAAGTTTCAAAGAACTCAGTTTTTGCACTGTAAGATGAACAAGGAAAACTAGCTTGATGGCCTCTAACTCCTTTCTTAATTATCAAAATACTAGTACAGGATTTTCCTTGCAATCCATTCTCACATAAGAGAATTTGTCCCAGCTCTGTCTCACTATTAGATTTTATCAACCAATGAACACCCGCAGAAATGATCAGAGCCATAGACAAGGTCAAGTAAAAAGAGTGTTAGATGGGAAGCCAAGACACCAGAGTTCAAATCTGGGCTCTGGCCTACTAATGAAATCATCCCTTAGGGTTACTGTTTCTTCTTCTGCAAGATGGGAGACTGATTCTGAAAAGTGGGGAGGTTCCCCTCAAATTCTAATTTATGATTGCTTGTAGTTCAGAGGCTCTGGTACCAAGTAGAGCAATAATCAAATGGAGAACTGCCATGACTGTAAGAAAATGGACTTCAGCCAACTGTGGCTCTCTAGGCCCCTGACTGTGTCAAGCCCTTATGCAGTGAGTGATTCAGACAACAGCACCTCCCAAATGAAGCCGCTCCATCTCCTGGGTGGGGACTACATGCTCCTGTGAGAAGTAATGCAAAAAGGCTGCGCCAGTGGAGACGACATGCCATGAGAGTGGTCCAAGCAAGTACAGAAAAGAGAGACCCTCCTCAGAAATTCAACTCCTGGTTAGTGGAGCTGAGTTCATCTCTACAGAGTTCAGCAAAGCAAATACTGCCTCTTCTAAATTCACAGGAGCCACTAAGAGCCCAAGGAAAAAATATTAATGTTTTCCAATATAATATGAGATAGAAACAATTTCTGAGTGACTAGCTTTTATTATGCTAGCCTAATCTCTGCTGAAAATGAACACTTTCATTTCTTTCCCCTCTTCTGGGACCCTTTCTACCAGCTCAACAAGCCACCAATTAATTAATACCCCCAATGAAAGGCAAATAATATAATGAGCTCCAAAGATACTGACCCATCCCCTGTTCACAAAGGTGAAAATAAAGTTCTCCTTAAATCTAATGAGAAGGACCCCAATGACACGCCTGCCTATTCAACTGGGCCAGACGAGGAACCGATTTCTACAGAAACAGGCCATTCCTCATCATCACTTTTTTTTTCTTAGTGAAGAATATATTTCTTCACTAAGGGTGAAAGAAGGGAGCTTGGAACAAAAGCCTTCATTCCAATGAATAGGATCCCTTCTGATTATCTTCTACATAATGCCTTTCTTCCTGGATCTTATTAGAGAATTATATTTAATGTGCAAGCCTACTTCCAAACCAATCAGAAATCTGACCCTTTTCTGAGGTTTTCTTAGAGGGAACAGTAGTAAGAATAACACGAATTTCCATTCAGAGAGGGCCTCCTCCCTTCAGGCCAAAAACCTAAGGGGAAGGTCATTCAAAGCTTTTTTTAATCCTCTTTTTCATAAAGGGAAATTAAAGCTCAAAAGGAAAAAAAGTTGCTTACAGTTAATGAATAACAATGATCCTGTGAAGTTAGTGATATAATCCCCATTTTAAAGATGAAGAAACTGAGGATTAAAAAAATGAAGAGTCCCACAGCTGGTAAATGTCAGAGATGGGATTCAAAGGCAGTTATCCATGGTTCTAAGAGGAGCATTGAATTCACTAAGGCAGGAATCCATGTCAGGCCTCCTGCTTCCAAATCTATCCCTGGGAGGAGTGCCACCAGAATTTTTCGTCCAGAAGATGAACTCTTTGAATGGGGTAGCAAAGAACTACTAAAGTCAACCATGAAGGACTGGGTAGAGAAAAATAAGTTTCTAGCCCAAGCACCTGGCCCAGAATAAGTATGGCCAAATGCTTGTGTGATACTCAAGGTAAGCATCTATGAAATGCCTACTGTGAGCCAGCCACTTCACTGTGTGGAGGAGATACAAAGAGTTTATGAAAGGCCTCTGCCCTCTTCTCTCTCAGGAGCCTGTGCTCTAGATAGGGGAAACCACAAAGGGAATCCAAGGGATACGCAAAAAGTTACTGAAAATTAAAAATCATAATAATTTTAAAAGTTCCTGAGGATGGGGACTATAATTATGTTAGCCCTGGCACAGGGAACTTCCAGATGAGAAAACTCCCTCTCCCAGGGCAAGGTCACTCCCTCCTCAGTAAGTTCTAGTCCCAGAGAACTGTCAAGAGTACTGAGAGTTGAGATGCCTTGTCCAGGATTTTGCTGTCAGTAGGTGTCAAAAGCGGGACTCCAACTTAGGACTCCTGGACTCTGAGGCCAGTTATCTAACTATTTTGCCAGGGCTTATAAGGGAAGGAAAAGAAAAAGGAAAAAAGAAAAAAAAAACAAACATCTAGCCTCTAAGGGAATCAGGAAAAACTTCAGGGCATTGAGCTGAGCATTGAAGGAAGTAAAAAAAAAAAAAAATGACTAGCTAACTGTAGAACCTGGACCAAAGGAGGCTGCCAGACTCGGCCTGGAGGTCATCCCACTTTGCCCCATTGCTTCCAATGCACAGAAGGAAATCACAAGATTACCTTGGAAAAGATCAAAATCTATCAGTTTGTGGCCACTGATACCATTAAAGGGATTTCAACTGCATTTTCATGAGCTCCCTTACCCAGAACTAGCACTCTATGAAGAGATGATTGTGTGTGTGGTTGGAGAACAACAGGCAAAATTAAAGTAAAATAATTCCAGGGAAAATGGGTTCTGGCGGAAAGGGACCCATGGCTATTTCCACTGGCCAGAGGAGCTTGTTCTGTTGTTCCATTTCATACTGTATTTTCTCCATTTCCCTTTACCTGTGTCTCTCTCGCTCCACCCAGCTCTGGTGCTGTGCTGATGGAACTAAACAGAAAAATGAGGAGGGAGGAGAAAATGGAAAGGCAGCCCAGGGAACCTTTCATTTTCCTCTTGGTCTTTCAGCTATTTGGCAAAAACTGCTGCCCCCTCACTCCTCAGGAATCCAGCACAGAAACAGGAGGGTGATTTTCAGCACTGGACAGAATCTCCTTTTAATTCCATTCTGCTCAGCACAGAGAAATGTTTTGTTTTGTTTTGTTTTGTTTAATTAAATTGCCTTCAATTAACAAGCATTTCTTGCATTTCTTTTTTTCTCTTACTTCCTCACCCCTACTGGCAAAAAGAAAAGAAGAAAAGCAAAAACCTTATTACAATATGCATAGTCAAGCAAAACAAGTTCCCACCTTGGCAGGTCCTAAAATGTGTCATGTTCTGCATATTTAGTCCACCCTGTACTAGGAAAGACTTCAGCTTACGAAGGTCAAGGTCTTTCCCTGCAGCCAGGGCGTCTCTGCTCATCTTTACATCTTTTATATCTTATCTCTGGAGGGGAAAGTGAGGCAGGTGACTTTGCTCATAAGGGACAAAAAAGATTCTCTCCACTTTACAGATGAAAAAACTGGGGCCCAGTGTGGCAAAACATTGTGTCCACAGTCATGGAGCTGGGGTTCACACTCTAGTCAATGCCATTTTCATTATAGCACACCATTGAGTTCAATTTGTAAGGCCCTGGGAGGCCAAACCAGCCCCTGTGTGGTATATCTTTGCATCTTGTATGAGGCCTTTTGCAGAAAAGCTCCTTCAGGAGTGCTTGGGGAAAGAAGAGGGAGAGAGCCATTGGCGTAGCTCAGGGCCTGTGATGTTCTAGGAATGGAGGGAAAATGTTGTTTTCTGACTTGGTTGCCGGGAGATTTTGTACTTTTGCATGTACTTTTGTGAAGTGTTCAATTTGGAGACAAGCAGGCTGCCTCGGGCCACGGTGGGCCACACTGGGAGCAAGCCTAGTATCAGGCTGCTTTTTGTTGCCTGAGCTAGCTGAGAAACTATATTCCCTGACAGTGTTGTGATGACTAACGGATGGACCTGGCAGCACGTCCTAGTGATCCTGATGGTGTTTTCATCATTCAGAAAGAAATGATTTTATTGGGTCTGACTCATTTCTAGCCTTTTGAAGTGATACCATAAGAATGAGGGTATTTTCTGACTAATTAACACACTGAAGCCATCCCCTCCTTCTTTCCCACCTCCACACTTCCCCTTTTCTCAAGAAAACTTCAGCTAGACACTGTTCTTTGACTCCCTGAGAGGGGACCAGTGTGGAGACTTGATAATTACTCCCAGAGCTATTAGAGTTGAACTGTCTGTGCAGACACATTCCTCAGCCAGGCCACAGCCCAATCATTCTATGTGTAGAGTGAGATAGATCTGTACTTGTCTCCAGATTATCCAGAGGAACAGATGGGGGCCAAGAACAAAGGAGGATAGCATCCATGGTGACACACTAGTATGTGGCAGAGCCTCCAATTTGATCCTGAGCAGAGCCTCAAGCTTTGCTTTGGGCCTCAATGTAAGCCTTTAGTAAAAGGGCAGAATTCCCATGGCAACCAGATCAGAAAGGAACATTTTCCCAATATTCCTCGAGGACCTTGGAAATGTTGACCTCTGACCGACACCAATGGTCAGCCCTCCGTCCAAGAACAGCCTCTGAGGATCTCTCATACTTAGGGTCTCATGTGAGATACAAAGACAAATGAAAGGGAGGCTGCCCTTGTTTTCTGGGGCTGTGCAAAATGAGCTCATCAGAACATTATAATAGAAAGATCATTGACTTGAATAAAAATCCATCTCTATGACCATTAGAAAGTTGTTTCCCCTGCTATCCCTCAGAGTGCAAAGAGCACATGACTAGGAGGTACCAACACCTGATTTCCAATTCTGCCTCTGACACTTGTGAGCTCTGTGATGACCAGCAAGTCACTCAACCTCTCAGACCTCAGGCAACTCTCTAGAACTTATCCCCTTAGACACAGAAGATCCTTAATTTGTATTCTCATCCTTGGGGTACCCTCACTTGGAGCAAACCACAGATCCCCAATTTGTGCCTATTATTATATTCCCGTTCTTACTAAGTTCCTACTGTACACAAATCACCGTGTTAGGCTCTGTAGCTACAACAGCAAAAAGCAAACTATTCCTGCCCTCAAGGAGTTGCAATTCTACTGCAAAAAATATAACATGCACACCGAGATGTGTAACTATCGGGTGGTCAAGGTAGAGAGAGAATATTACCAAGGATGGGGACCTGGAGAGAATAGAGAGCTTCCCAGAGGAGAGAGCAGCTAAACAGAACTTGTCTGAAAGATAATCAAAGAAGGATGAAAGATTGTACCAATGCATTGGACACTGAATACTGTGGATTGGGAACACCAAATAGGTCTGCTTGATGATGTTGCAGTGTACATGAAAGGAATAAAGTGGAATAAAACTGGAAAGAGAAAAGGGAGCAGGGCTGGCAAGGGTCTGCAGGGTCAAGTGGAGGAATTTTTATTGTACCCTAGAGGCAATAGGGAGCAACTGAAGTTTCTTGAGCAAGGGAATGGGAAAGAATGAAAACAAGTAAAAGAAAGAAGAAATTAAATGCTCCCTACTTCCTACCTGTAAGCTTTTCTAATTCTCCCTCCCCAAAGAGACCATCTAAGATTTGGAAACTTCTGAGAATCTGAAGGGTGTTTTTGTCACTGAATTTTGGCTTTGTGGTACTAAAGAAATCACTGCTATGGATGATTTCAGAGAGGCTTGGAGAGACCTACATGCACTGATGTAAAGTGAAATGCGCAGAACCAGGAGATCATTATACATGGCAACAACAAAACTATATGATGATCAATTCTGATGGACGTGGCTCTCTTCAACAATGAGAAGATTCAAAGCAATGCCACTTGTTCAGTGGTGAAGAGAGCCATCTGTACCCAGAGAGGGGACTGTGGGAACAGAGTATGGATAACAACATCGCATTCTCACTCTCTGTTGTTATTTGCTTTGTACATTTTGTTTTCTTTCCCAGTTTTTCTTCCTTCTTGATCTGATTTTTCTTGTGCAGCAAGATAACTGTATAAATATGTGTACATACATTGGATCTAACATGTATTTCAACATATTTAACATGTATTGGACTACCTGCCAGCTAGGGGAGGGGTGGGGGGAAGAAGGGAAAATTTGGAACAAAAGGTTATACAAGGCTCAATGTTGAAAAATTACCCATGCATATGCTTTGTAAATAAAAAAGTTTTAATAAAAACCCAAGAAATCACTGCTATAATTTCCAAAAGATTCTTCCCAAACTTCTACCACCTCCGAACTTTAGCCAGTGGGAGTCAATAGCCAATCTTACTATAATTTGAGCAAGGAGAAGGCATCATAGAAGGGCTCTTAGCAGGTTTATGCATAATGACCTTGAGACACTCTCTGGGTATGTCTGAAAAGTGAATTCTGCTGCCACTCAGTTTCCTACTAAAGGCTGACAAAAACACAGAGCAGGAGGAATGGACTCATCAACAATGGACTATGGGGGTCAAGGTGAGGATGGCGATTGGTTCATGGTCAGCTTGTGCCTTGAACGTTACCCCAGAGCCTTGCACGTGATCTTGATATGTGAGCAACAAGGATTTCTCAGGTGCTGTCATAATAATAAGGATTCTTCTGAAGAACAGCAACAAGGATTCTGGAAAGGCTTTCTAAAGAAAATTACCAACTGATAGAAAAGTTTTATTGCACCTGATTGTGTAGCAGCTGTCACTGCAGGGATAGCTTAAGTGAACATGTTTTGGGAAAGACTAAACACATTTTCTAATGATTAGAGATAACTGAACTTGACACTAAAATAAATTAACACACAGGTATAGAGGGAGAAGTTGTTAGTTGAAACCTGGGGATAATTAATCAATCTTTCATTTGATATTAATTTCTCCTGTGCAAACCCACGCAAGTTTGATTATTTGGCTGGGGAAAGAGAACACAGTCGAGCTCTGCAGAATTAAATAGCAATGAAAGCAATCCAACCGTTCTCCACTTACCTCTTCGACTGATCCTTCTGTTTCCTCCGGTGAACCTCCTTCCTCCTGTAATCTAACTATAGGCATCTATCAAGGTTCAGATGTTATTCCTCAGTCTCCATGATGACAGTTCCCAAATCTGTAACATAAAGAAATAGAGTTAGAAAACACATTCAAACCCTAGTCCAATCTCAACTCCAGTCAATTCCCAAAGCACTGATTAAGCACTTACTTCTGACCTTTAACTAGCTCTTCAAAGTCATTATGAAAACTTCATCAAATATTCTCAAACTTTGTTGTTAATAATGAGCCCTTTCCTCAACCAAAACCAAAGGATGGAGGGAGAAGAGGATAAATGGACATTGGACGGAAAACGCCACGTGGGCTTCAGAAAGTTTCCCTTTATCACAAATCCTGTTCTTTGTCCCAAGACACTCCTACTCATGAAAAATATGCATAGATCATCAATCCTACATCTTCAGTGCTGCATTGTTCAGCCTAATTTAGGAGATCAGGTCTTTTTTTTTCTTATTTCTAATTCCCAGTGCTTAGCACAGTGCCTGGAACATAGTAGGTGTTTAATAAATGTTAACTGAATCAAATTGCCTTTAGGTACTTATGTTAGACTCAGAAAATATGTAATAAATAGAAAGAAATGACAATTTCTTCTAAATACAGAATGACAGGAAATAATACAAGCATAAAGGTAGGGGTGCAGAGATTGGTTATTTCAGGAACCCAATTCTCATGAGCCAGACAAAGCAAGATTTCAGGAGAAGAAATGAATAGTGGGCAGAAAAGCACAGTAAACAGCGAATGAAGCAAGGAGTTGGAAAAGAGGGGTTCAAGAGAGGTATAGAATTGGTAAGGGAATAATGGCAAACAAAACAAACTTCAGTTACAGAAGACTGAATGCCAAAGCAATGGTGAGGAAAAGAACCAAAAGATTTGGGCCTGTGGTGGCCAGAGATGAAGTGCAGAGGACTGAGATAATATGCTCAAATATATAAATTACTCATGGTAACCCCTTCTTTCTCTACCTTCTTTTATTTTTCTTTTAAAAGGGGGTGATACACAAAAAGAGGAAATGCCATGAGACTCTGATGGAGGGAAAAATAAATGTAACAGTCATAACTATGAATGTGAATGGGAAGAACTTACCCATAAAATTAATGAGGGTGGCAGAATCTAATGGGTTGGTGCTGTGGATTAGTGTTAGACCTCAGTTCAAATCCTGCCTCAGATGCTATCTGTATGACTTAGGGCAAATCACTTAATCTGACTGCCTCATTTTTCCTCATTTATGAAACAGAGATAATAGCATCTACTTAATTGGGTTGTGAAGATCAAATGACAAAATATTTGCAAAGCACTTAGCATGGTACCTGACATATAATAGGTACTAAAGAAATGTTTGCTACCTTCCCTTTCCCTTAAAACATAAGATTTGCAGAGTTAAAAAGTGGTGTTGAAGTAGAAGCTATTATTTTTTAACTGAATGCAAACAATAATAGCCACCACCCAGAGATTGAAATAAAAATATCAGACAATGTAAACAGACATGGTTAAGAGAGATAAAAGCAGGTAAACTAAGTTAGAGGGACCATAGATAATGAATATCAAAAAAATGAATAATAAACATATGCATCAAAAATATGACCACAAACTCCCCCTCTCTACTCTAATTCTGATGGATAAGCCCACCACCCTAACCCTAAGAACCCTGGGAAGGGAAATGCTTCTAGTCCAGCGCCTTCAGCCATCCTCTTGAGAAGTACCTCCCACTGAGATATGATCTGGTAACTGCTCCTATAAGGCTTGTGGCAGCCATAGCTCTTGAAGACAAAGCAAAGAAAATGTTTGCCCTCAAAGGCCTTGACACTTCAAATAGTTCGACCTCAGAAACTGATAGCATTTGATCAATAGAAATTATATCAAAGAAGAGACACGTTCATCTGCTTTGCTTCTGTGCCTAAAAGATCATGGACTTCTCCATCTGACTTGCAGCTGAAACTTCCACCTGTATTGTCTCTCTCATTAGAATGAAAATGCCTGACCATCCACCTTTTGTATTTGCATCCTCATCACTTAGCAAAGTGCTTTGCACAAAAATAAATTATTTATTTATTCATGCAAAAAAAAATCAAACTGTTTAAGTAAACACTAACTGGATGACAAGAAGACACAAGACAGTACAACAATTGGTGGGGGCTTCATAGTGCTCCTTTTTAGACTTGGACAAAACTATTGAAAATGTACAATAGAAAAAACTTAAAAGATCTAAATTGCATTATTAAAAATTAGTTGTGGTAAACCTTTAGTGATTATCAAATTGAATTCATTCAGACTGTATACTTACATATTTATGTGCAAAAAAAATACACACATTCAGAAATTGATTTTGTGCTACAGTATAAAAGTACTCATAAATGAAAGTAGAAAGACAGAAATACTAAGCTCACTCCACAAGATAAAAATTAATCAATAAAGAAACTTTGAAGAAAGAATCCTGATTTAAATGGAAACTAAATGACCTAATTCTACAGAATGAGTAGGTCAAAGAAGTCATAGAAACAATAAACATTTTTTATCAAAGAAAATGACAACAATGAAATAACACGTCAGAACTTTTGGGAGGCAGCCAAAGCAGTCTTTAGGGGAAAGTCTCGATCTTTAAATACTTTCATCAACAAAAGAGAGAAAGACTAGATCAATGAACTAACTAGGAATGCAATGTACCAAAAATTTTTCTGAGTTATCATGTAATTCTGTGTATTTGTCTCTTTTTACAAGCATTCATTATCTCTTTCACTCCCCCTTCCCTGAAGCAAAAGAAAAGAAAGCACTCATGAAAAATGTGCATAGTTCATCAATGCAATTCCCCATGTCGGCCATGTCCAAAAATATCTGTCTCTTCATTCCTCATTTTCTACCACTGCTCTGGCAGGAGGTATGGGATATGGTTCACCTTCTATGTACTTGTGGTTTATCATTGCACTGATCTAATTCTAAAGGCTTCCAAAGTGTTCTTCTCTATAATGTTGCTATTGTATACAATCTTTTCCTAGTTCTCCTCAATTCATTCTTCACTGGTTCATACATGTCTGCCTCTGGAACTGTCCATTTCATCCATTTTTATCAAGATCAATAAACATTTATTAAAGGCTTAATATGTGCTAGGCACTATACTAAGTTGTGCTCTTTCCACCACTCACATAAAGATGAAAGACATTTTCCGTCACAGTAGGTGGCACCATCAGGTGGCAGCAGGGAGAAAGCCAGGCCTGAAGGTCACTTCTCTCCCTCCCCCCACTTTAGGCTATCTGGTCTACAGAAATATGCTTGGGGTCTTGACTAGGTTCAAGTTCAGGGAAGGGAATGCTTTACTGGGAGTTTGGATCATGGAGGCTAGTAATTCAGGTCAGATATTAACAGCCCTTCCTCACCTCAATCCAATTCACTTGCATGTCATGGCATCGATTCCTGAAGTCATGGTCCTCTTTGAGAACAGGTCAGATTACAACAATCCAGCCAGTACAACAGGGAAGTCCTAGGTGAGAGGGGAGACACTTTGAATCTGATGAGGTTAATACTTTCTGAAAATGATTTAAACTATGAACCTAATTCCTCTCCAGAGATTGAGATGGCAAGAAAAGAATATGATCCTGGGATGTTGGGGGGAAACATTTGTATGTCTGTTCTTGTATTTCTCTGAAGTAAATATCTCTTTATAAGAGCTAATCTGTTTTATGACACAGACATGATACTGATATTTAAAGCAGGTAGGATGAAAACAGAGAAAGAAATTATAGACCAATCTCCCTAATGAATACTGAAGCAAAAAATCTTAAATAAAATATTAGCAAAGAGATTACAGAAAATCATCCCCAGGATAATACACCACGACCAAGTAGGATTTATACCAGGAATGCAAGTCTGGTTCAGTAGTAGGAAAACTATTAACATAATTGACCATATCAATAACTAAATTAACAAAAACCAAATGATCATCTCAATAGATGCAGAAAAAGCATTTGATAAAATCCAACACTGATCCCTATTAAAAACACTAGAGAGTATAGGAATAAATGGACTTTTCCTTAAAAGTCAGTACCGACTATTTAAAACCATCAGCAAACATCATATGCAATGGGGATAAATTGCAATCATTGCCAATAAGATCAGGAGTGAAACAAGTTTGCCCACTATCACCATTACTATCCAATATTGTATTAGAAATGCTAGCTTTTGCAATAAGAGATGAAAAAGAGATTAAAGGAATTTAAGGAATTTGGTTTCCTCATTAAGGGGAAACCAAATTATCAATCTTTGCAGATAATATGATGATTGATATACTTAGAGAACCCCAGAGAATCTACTAAAAAGCAATTAGGAATATTCTACAACTTTAGCAAAGTTGTAGAATGCAAAATAAAATCACAGAAATCCTCAGGATTTTTATACATCACTAACAAAATCCAATAGCAAGAGATGCAAAGAGAAATGCCATTTAAAATAACTGACAATAGTACAAAATATTTGGGAATCTATCTGCCAAGGCAAAGTCAGGAACTGTATGAGCAAAACTACAAAACACTTTCCACACAAATCAAGTAAAATCTAAGCAATTGGAAGAATATTAAGTGCTCTTGGATAGGTCAAGCAAATATAATAAAGATTCCAATACTCCCTAAACTAACCTACTTATTTAGTGCTATACCAATCAAACTCCCAAGAAACTATTTTACGGACCTAGAAAAAATAACAGCAAAATTCATCTAGAAGAACAAAAGCTTGAGAATTTCAAGGGAACCAATGGATTTAACATATACTTTAATATATTTAACATGTATTGGACTACCTGCCATCTAGGGGAGGGAGTGGGGGGAAGGAGGAGAAAATTGGAACAGACGTTGCAAGGGTCAATGCTGAAAAATCACCCATGCTTATGTTTTGCAAATAAGAAGCTATAATAATAACATATAAAAAGAGCTAATCTGATGTCAAGTGGTTAGATGGGGTGAATAGTGAACAACTGGGAGTTATTCATAAGACCCTAAAATCTAGAGCAACATAAACATAATATTTGGGGGCTCTAGCTAATGGCAGAGATGAGAGACTTCAGAGAAGAAACTTGACCCCAAGTTTAGACTTCAAGATTGGCTCTTTCCTACCCTCTGCTGCCTAGTCATACCCAATTACATATTAACAAAAATGATTACTTAAATGAAATAGATAAATATTTATAAAAAACAAAATAACAAAACCAACAGAACAACAGCAATTTACACTGTAATCTCAGCAACAGTAACTGAACAATCCATAAATGAAATGCCAAAAAAAACAAAACCCAGCTGTGAAAGCATCAATATCTACCAGCATTCCCTGTCCCCTGCCACATAGATTAGATTAGTTTCTTCTGTAATAAGCAAAGAAGTTGTCCTCAAGACAAGAGCAGATTGTCAGAAGACCTAAGGTTTCAGCTTAGTCACTGTCAACAGCTTCCTGATTTCCTCAGGCTGTATTGATATGGCCTCATAAACATTTAAGGGTGTAAAAAAAAAACAACAAACAACATTTCTTTATGGAACTGGGAACCTTAAGAAGTGATTGCAAGGCCATACAAGAACCACATCCTGCCCTGGTGACCAGAGCATTTCCACATGGAGGTGAGGGGGTTTGCAGCTACCTGAAGGAATGATGTGCTCTTGCTACTTATGGCTAAGAAAAACTGCTTTTTAAAAAATGTTGAATGGCCCATGACTGTTTCATTTTGTTTTAATATCAGACCTAAATGACCAAAAAAAGTATCCTATGTCAGGACTAGATTATTGCAGTAGCACAGATGAACATGAAAATGAAGTCACTTGGCCCAGGGAAGGGAATGGCAGCAAGCCCTCTTGGGGTCTACACCAGCTTAATTTAAGGCCACCAAAAGTCCCAGATCCTTTTCATCCAAGATCCGATCTTGTCTTCTCATCCTTTGGAAGCTATTATTTTTAATCCAAGTTGAGTAATTTACTTTTATCCCAGCTCATTTCTTTTTATTAGCTTTCTAGTAGCAAGAAGCTGGGAAGTACTGTCACATGGTTCTCAGTCCCAGCTTTGTCACATCATCTGACACTGGCTCTGCCCTTACCCAGATCATAGATAGAACCACTGGCCAACATTTGGTCAAGCAGAGATCCTTGGAATACTTAGCCAGAGACCTCCTTCCAGGCTGATATCAACTATTCATGAAAAATCTTTGGGTCTGGGCATTAGCCACATGTGAATCCACCTACACCCAGAAAAGAAACACTGGGAAATGAATGTAAACTGTTTGCATTTTTGTTTTTCTTCCCAGGTTATTTTTACCTTCCGAATCCAATTCTTCCTGTGCAACAAGAGAACTGTTCAGTTCTGCACACATAGATTGTATCTAGGATATACTATATCATTTAACATGTATAAGACTGCCTGCCATCTAGGGGAGGAGGTGGAGGGAGGGAAGGGAAAAATCAGAACAGAAATAAGTGCAAGGGATAATGTTGTAAAAAAAAATTACCCATGCATATGATCTGTCAATAAAAAAGTTATAATAAAAAAAGAAATTAAAAGAAAAAAAAAAAACAACTTTAGAACTGGGCAGTTAGGTGGCACAGCCCTGAAGTCAGGAGAACCTGAGTTCAAATCTGGTCTCAGACACTTAACCCTTCCTAGCTGTGTGACCCTGGACAAGTCACTTAACCCCAATTACTCCAGCAAAAAACAAAACAAAACAAAACAAAAAACCTTTAATATCGATTTATAACATGGAAGACTCTGGCACAGGATTGCCCAGCATGGCATGCCCTCTTTAGACTGCTCTCTGAGCAAATCAGAATTGAATTAGCTCAGAAGAAACATGCAATGTGCAAAGCTAGAAAAACCAAATGTTCACATGGATTCTTTGTATCCAATCTGTGGCAAAGCACTCTGAGTTTGCATTGGTCTGATCAGCCACAATTGAACATATTGTAACTTAAATCTAACACAATAATATCATTTCAGTCTCCTTTGAAAATGAAAGACAGATCAGCCACAATTGAACATATTGTAACTTAAATCTAACACAATAATATCATTTTAGTCTCCTTTGAAAATGAAAGACAACAATCAATTTCTTAGTTTCTGAATTCAAGTCTGTTCAGAGGAAACTGTTACAACAAGTAGCTCAGTCTCAAAACTTCGTCCTTTTCCTATGAATGGGTGATGTGGTTTGGTACCAAGCCAAGTTTTTCTGCTCACTTTTCTGATGTTGAAATTTTCACAAATAACATAAATGCATCATTAGACACTCAGCAACTCAGACCTCTTTACTGTCACCTTTCTGAGGCATAATTACCGTGATGTTAATTAACTTTATATCTCTATTCTGCAATATGCACTTTTCTAAATTATACCCTTGATTACATATGTGCACTTTCCCCAGAAATTTTCTAAGTCTGCTGAACTCAAGCTGAAGCACAGTTGTATTTGTTTGAGAAGATTATTCCCTTGGGAGGGGGGACAGGAAAAAGAGGCTATTATTGTTCCATGATATTGAGAAACTGATAGTTGCCAGTCAAATGTACACAGAATCTGAGCTATGCTCACTGATGGCAGGGAAATCTTGATTTTGGGGTTTGCAAATTCATTTTTACCCAGTCTAATCCATTCCCTGGAGTCTTGGTCAAATTTCCCAATGTTATTTCCAGGGCCGAAGATGTATCCTCTCCCCTAGCTTCCCAAAGGCTTCTGATTGTAATGAACAGTCCTCAATTGGGTCCAGGTCCAGGGTTCCAGACTTTTTCCCAGTCTACCTCACAATCCTAAAGTCCATACAGAGAAAATGGATTTAAAGCCAAATGGGGAGAGGGAGCTGAGTGGTGCTCATTGCCTCAGGGAAATCAGACATAAGAAAAAAAAAAAGATATTGTCCAATGGATGGACCTGTTTCATATATTCTATTCCTCTCAATATTTATCAATTGAAGCAGCTTGAGATATGGGTTTGGGAAGATTTAAGTTTAAATACGACTGCTGATACTTTATTTCTCTATCTTATTAATAATGGAGGGTGGTGGCAGTATTTATCTCCCATGGTTGTTGTGGAGCTCAAATGGGATAAAGTAAGGAAAGTCTTTTGTAAGCCATAATGTATTATAGAAATGTCACTTGTTATTACAGTCTATGGGAATTATGGTGGATATGATCAATTGTTAAAAAAAATTAATAAAAAACAAAAAACTGCCTGGAGGAACAGAAAACAAGTAGGGATGGTGATGAGTGACTGGCATTTATATAACTGAAGGCCACTGGAAAATCATTTTGCAACCATTGTCTAGTCTGATGCAAATGGCAACCTTGTAACAAGAGGTTGTCTGGCACTTTCCATATTCCAGATAAGGCCGCTGAGACCCCCAAAGGGGAAGTTCTTTGTTGGAGATCCCCCACCTAGTATTTAATTCATGCCTTCTTGATCCTGGGTTCAGGTGGCTCTCCAGATTTCCATGCTACCTGTTAAGTGAGTTGGAAAGTGGAGGACAGCTGGGGTCTGGCTCTGCTAACTGTCAGAGACAGCCCTTCTGCTTTGGGGGCCACTTTCTTCATATGGGAAACTGAACAGTGTCCACTTCGGGAAAGAAGCTTAGGCAACAGAAAGCCCATGATAGTGCTAAGATCCACTTTGGGTGCAAATGTCAATGATTTCACAAACATGATTTTGGTGCTTCCTCCATGCTAAATATTGGGTATCCAGAAACGATCAAGAAGGATGGTGGCCTCTTGGTGTTTACAGAACAACAAAAAAGTGGAAAAGCATGACTTTCTGGGCAAAGATAGTTGGGTTTTCCTACCGTCTCAAGTGTCCACTGGCTATATGGCTTGTGGATGACTCTATTCTACTTTATACACCTCCATTCCTTCCCATGTAAAAGGAAGGAACTGGAAGAATGGTTTTTATTGTTTATTTGTTTTTTTAAGTCAACCTTATTACCGGAGACAGGGGATAGGAGATAGGGTGAGTTTATGAGTTATAACTTCCTATGTCTGAAGACAGGAAGTACCTTATGACCCTTGAACCCTCTTCCGGTGCCCTCTGGATGAACTGCCACACCCAGTTCCTCAGAACACCATTTGTTGAAGGCTGCGCGCGCAACAGCCACTCCCGCCATCTTTAACTTTGAAGTCAACGCTCGCTTCTTAGAGGGGAAAGAGAGTGATTTGAGCCCCAAAAATGTTACAGCTACATCACCAGTTACCCCGAAAAGATTATCAGCACCGCAAGACCTATAAGTATGAAGCGCCATGGACTGTGTATGCTATGAACTGGAGCGTGAGAGCTGACCAACCCTTCCGCCTCGCGATAGGAAGCTTCGTGGAGGAATATGGGAATAGCGTACAACTTGTGAGCCTGGCGTCTGACTGGTGCGATAACTCGGGAGATTTCGTGTGTAGATACACTTTACAGCATCCCTACCCAGTCACCAAGATCATGTGGATGCCTGACCCTCAAGGCGACCACCCCGATCTGCTGGCCACGAGCGGCGACTACCTGAGGATCTGGCGCTGCCTAAATCCCAAGGATGTGGTTCCCACTGTGGGCAGGGCACGAGGATTGATCCACAGGGCCCAGGCGATAGGGGGCAGTGTCTTTCGAGGGCGGGGCCGTGGCATCATCGCGGCCGCAGCCACTGCCACAGTGGGGACTGTTCACCTTGACTTGAATCCCCGCCTTGAGTGCGTACTCAGCCAGAACAAGAATAATCGTTTCTGTTCGCCCCTCACGTCTTTTGACTGGAGCAGCGTGGACCCTCAAATACTGGCCACTTCAAGCAGTGATACGACATGTACCGTCTGGGGCCTGGAGACCCGTCAGATACTAGGCCGCGTGTCGGGTCACAGTGAGGCTCACTTTACCAACCACAACAAAGAGGTCTATGATATTGCCTTTGGAGGGAGCCGAGATGTATTTGCCTCCGTAGGTGCTGATGGTGCTATTCGACAGTTTGACCTACGCCGGCTTGACCGTAGCACCATTCTCTATCAGGAACCCCAGCGCTTTCCACTGCTGCGCCTCGCCTGGAACAAGTTGAACCTCAACTATATGGCCACTCTGGCCATGGAGTCCACTGAGGTAACTATCCTTGACCTGCGCAAGCCTGGCACACCCATGATTCGCCTTAACCGGCATGGGGCCTGTGTCAATGGGATCACCTGGGCACCCCACTCCCCAGGCCACCTCTGCACTGCCGCTGATGATTGCCAGGCCCTCATCTGGGATATTCAGCAGGCGCCCAATGCGGCCAAGGAGCCCATCCTAACCTACACTGCCGGTGGGGAAATCAATAATGTGCAGTGGGCCAGAAGTCAGAATGATTGGATCGCCATCTGCTATAAAAACACTCTGGAACTTCTCCGAGTCTAAGGCCGTCTCCTGGAGAGCAGGTCAGATTCCAATCCCCAACCAAGACACCCCCCCCCAAAAAAAGAAGCTAAGAGAATGGAAAAAGAAAGAGTTGTTACAAGACTGTTCCTTATAGTTCATCAGGCCTCCCCAGAAAACTTCTTACTCATTAAGACTTAACACTTTAGCCAGAATATTCCCAATTAAGACTGTTAAGATTTGCCAAAAAGTTCCTGAGACATGAAAACAGCCAAGACCTTTGCCAATCAATCCCACTGCTTGGCCTATATTCAGACTAACACCTTGGATATGAGAACTTCTACAGCATGAGTTTACGCCACTGGAACTCCAACTTGAAGTTGCTTCATCCTGCAGTTCTGACTTGAAGCTGTTTCCTCAACTTCCTGTTCTCCCAGGTTCATTATAAAATAAAAAATTATTTTACTTTTGACCAAATTCTTGGGCAGCTGTCATTTTGTTAATGAGCATCAGTAGCCTGAGTTTGAGCAGTAGCTGTCCCTATAAAATGGGGGAGGGAAGACTTTTAAGGCCCTCCTTTAATATCCCCAGGCAAATAACCTGCTTCCTTTCCTAGCTCCTGAAACAAAGGTCAACTTTCAAAAGGACAGTCCTCCATCCTGATTCAATCTTAAAGATGGTTTACGTTGTTACCTTATAAAAAGTTCAATTTAAGAGAAATGAATTTCACCTTCATTTACAGAATGGAAGGAGGGAGTTTCTTCACTAATACTGAAATCCCATCGCAGCCCTAGTCCCTATTCTAATTTAAAGAAAAATATTGACAGGCTTGGATTAAAAAAGCATGAGTACCCCCTTTCAGCTCCTCTGACAAGGACATCAAGGGCCATGGAACAAGGTCTTGGGGTGGGCAAATATAGTGGTAGCATGGGAAAATTTCAAGAAAATACAACTGCAGGTGAGAGGAGAAGGTGGAAGGTGAGAGCACAAGAAGTGGTTGAAAATAGAGATGGAGATGAGAATGCAGGTAGGGATAGAACATGGGAATAGAGATAAGTGTATGGGGTGGAGGTGAGACTTGAAGGCTGGAACCCTGGAAACCAAGCTAGATATTTTTTACATTTTTTTTTTACATAGCTTTTCATATACAAAACATGTGCATGGGTAATTTTTCAACATTGACCCTTGCAAAAACTTCTGTTTCAACTTTTCTCCTCCTTCCTTCCACCCCCTCCCCTAGATGGCAGATAGTCTAACACATGTTAAAATATATGTTAAATGCAACATATGTATATATATATATATATATATACATATATATATATACACACACACATATATATACACATGTATATATATACATATGCATATGTATATATATATATATATATATATATATATATATATATATATATATATATATCCATACAGCTATCTTGCTGCACAATAAAAATTGGATTTAGAAAGAAGGTAAAAATAACCTGAGAAGAAAAAAACAAAAATGCAAGCAAACAACAACAGAAAGAGTGCAAATGCTATGTTGTGGACCAAGCTGGATTTTTGACCTCACATAGGTCAAACTAGGCTGACTACTGCACTTATATGCCAACAAAATCATAAAAGAGGGAAAAGGACCCACAAGTGGCAAAAATGTTTGTAGCGGCTCTTTTTGTGGTGGCAAGGAGTCGGAAATTGAAGGGATGCCCATAGTTTGGGGAATGGCTGAGTAAGTTATGGTATGTGAAACTAATAGAATATTATTGTTCTAGAAAATGATGAATGGACTAATTTTAGAAAAGTCTAGTAAAATTTATATGAACTGATGCTGAGTGAAACTGATGCTGTTCTTGGTCAAACCCACATAGGAGACCTTGGGGCCAAGGGCTGGAGGGCCCCTAGTGGTAGCTGCCAGTGGTAGCTCCCTAAGGGAGGGAAGGGTAGGGCCAGGAAAACACTGTACACAGCAACAGCAAGATTGTGTAATGCTCAAGTATAACAGACTAGGCTCTTCTCAGCAGTTCAGTGATCCAAGGCAATCCCAATAAACTTTACATGGAAAATACCAGCTGCATCCAGAGAAAGAATCATGGAGACTGAATGTAAACCAACATGTACTATGTTCACTTTTCCCACCTTTTTCTTCTTTTTTTTTTCCTTTAATGTTCTGATTTTTCTTTCCCAACATGATTCATAAGGAAATATGTAAACAAATGAATATATATATATATGTATGTATAACTAAAAATGTTGTTTTTACATATAACTGGAGAAAACAAAAATTAAAGGGGAAAAAAAAAAGCAAAGATCCAAGGCTGAATATGGGAACAATATTGGGTAATAAAATTTAAAGGCCTTATCCTGAGTCACACAGCTAGGAAATATCTAAACTAGGCTGTAGCTAGCACCTTCCCCACAGGCAGGTATGGCTCAGTTTTCACAGCTCAAACCTTAGGCTCTAAGAAGGTATTTCAGAACATCTTTCAGAACATGAATCATATGGGTGGGGTACTTGAAAAGATAGGATAACTGTAAGGATGAGTAAGACAAAGGGCCAGCGGAAGCCATTTCTTTGCCTGAGGCTGGTATTTCCCATGAGTAGGAAGGATGTGAAAACTAGGAGTATGAGCTCCCACCTTAGGGAGTCAGGCTCTATTCTCTACAGATCCATGAAGCTCAGAGACTAAGGAACAAGATGGTGTGTACTGAAGAGGCTTCATATCAAAAAGTAGGGATGACTTTCAGGAAATTGAGAGGTGCCATGACCAAGAACGCATAAGAATACAAAGGGTTCCCATCCCAACACATCACGACAGAGAACATCCAACAGAGGAGGAGGAGGAAGAAGTGACATTTCTAAAGAACATTCAAGGTTACCAAGTACTTCACACAAATTTCTATCTCATTTGAACCTCACCTACCTATGAAGTTGGGATCTCAGGTAATTATTATCCCCATTACTCAGATGAGGAAACAAAAGCTCTCTGTCTGCCTCCTTTGAATCAACAAACTCTTTAAAATCACCTATTAAATCATAGAGGGTTTGCAATCTGTGTTGGTGGAAGGACTATTGTTAGACACAAAATTACATACACACTTCTAGTGGCTGAAATGATTTTGTGACCAGCTGGGTTCTGCAGTCAGACTCTTAGATTTTGTCTTTGTATCCCCAGGTTCCAAATTGTCCATTGACACCTAAGAGGTACTTAGATCCCATAGTGCTGAGTTCGGAGGTAACATTTCTTACATAGAGTAGCTGCCTAATCCATGCTTTTTGAGTTAGAAGGAGTTCTCAATTCTAAGTGAACATTCAGGGGCCCAACTGTCTTGGTAAATACAGACTGTTTTAATCTTAGTGGCTTCCTTTATTTCTTGGGCAGGAAACAATGCCATTTATTTATAGCTGTTCTTGTTCCTTTGATGCCAACCCCAAAGGAAAAGCTGCTTCCTGTGTGTATGCAGTCAAGCTCCTATCAGGATTTGTGGTTGAGAATGGGGTGCGAGGGGGTAAGGGAGGGACACAAAAACTCCTATATCTTCTATCTCCCTATTCAAACAGCCAAGACTAACCTTGGAGGAGGTCCCTTCTACAGCTGAGGACTGGGATTTAGAACTCTTCAGACTCAGAGATGGGATGGAAGTAAGAGATTCCCTCTCACTGATCAGTTAACTAATTCCTATGCATTAAGCACTGAGGAATAGAGGATTTTAGAGTTGGGAGACATGGAGGAGATGTAAGAATAATTGAGACAATTCATATAATGCACCATGGTTTCCAAAGCGCATTGGCTCACTTGTGGCCCAGTCAGATATGGCACAAATTTCCTCTGCTTAGCCTTCCCTCATGACCCACAAATCTATAGAAATAGAAATAAGAAGCTGAAAATACTCGCTCTTTCTCTGCAATATAAATCTCTCTCTAGAATAGACTGTCTGTAAAATGATAATAATTATATAGACAAGGTTCCTCCAATGGAATGACAAGGTTAATTGAAATGACAAGAAAGCTGAATGACACTTGGGCCCATATTGATGGCCAGGAGATCATAGGAAACAGCAAAGTTTGGGCTCATCAAACTAGGCTCAATCCTTGAGAGCAGCCGAGAGGATTGCAGACACAGTTCTCTCATCAGCCTCTTCTTTGCCAGGAACATAATGGGGATAGATGTTGAATTTGGGGTCACTTAAGTGAAACAGATTGGATCATACATTACACGACCTCAAGGTAATGGGGACTGGAAGGGAAAATTACCAGTAAGAGGCAAGAATTAAAATGAAGTATGGTGAGAGAGGCCCAGAAGTCAATGAAGCTTCTCCCAGTCAGCACCCGGCTCTGGATTGGAGAGGTAAGTAAAAGTAGAAGACTTCACCTTAAGCGATGAGCTGCAGCTATGCTGCCACGCAGAAGCAAAATGGGCTTCTTAGAGAAGAAAAAAAAGGGCCGTTTATTAAGGATACTAAGAAATACTCATAAAGCCTCATGGAAGCACAGAAAGCCTATTGGAGTTTTTTTTCTCTTTTCCGCTAGTGAGATGGCATTTGTCTCTGAGGATGGTCTTTTGAGAGTGGGACTATCGAGAGGGACAGTGCCAGTCCACTGGCAGCTACCACTAGGGGCCCTCCAGCCCTTGGCCCCAAGGTCTCCAATGTGGGTTTGACCAAGAACAGATGTTTCATCAGAAACCTCCACTGGACAAAGATCTTCTCCAAAATCGGAGAGGTTCTCTAACTGCAAAAGAATTTCCATTTTCTGTGTTCAAAACTTACTCTAACCTCAATAACAACAACAACACTGTTTTTGCCGTCACCCAAATAGCCTCCTGAAGACCCAGGCATGGCCATGACTGAGCTGTTAGTCTGTGGAAACCTGCTCTCAGACTCCCCAAAGGTGGCAATTGACCACACTGTTTTCTTGGGCTTTGGGACTTTGACCAGTGCTTTTGCTCCAATCTCATTTGCCTCTTCCAGGCTAGATGTGACACTGACTGTGGTAGGTTAGGGCCAGAAAGACACAATAAGAGAGAAGCTGATCCCTTTAATCCTTCCATATTATATAGAGCCATGATCTGAGTTAGGTAGGGACTCCCTTTATCAAGCAATATAGTTCAGTACCTGAACTCTTCTCAGCTTGGGCCATTCTTGGCTATGACCTCCCATAAGGCTTGGGAGAAGATGGAAGAAGATACTTAGAAGCTGGAGAGCCCCCTATTCTATCTCCCCATCGTCCCTGGCATCAGGGTACAGGAAACTTTTATGGGGGAAAATATTTCTATGGCCAAGACCTATGCAAGTGATTGTCCATACTCCAAAATCAATGCTAATATTTCTAATGTCCTTTTAATTATCTTGAAAATCTAATTTCCCCAAACCTGACCCCTCCTAGGGCTAGCTACATTCTGAAATGAATCAGAAAATTGTAGGCCGTTTTATAGGGTTTTAAGGGATATCGTAGCTCGGTAACTCAGTAGATAGAGCTTTGGGTCTGAAGTCAGGAAGACCTAACTCACTAGCTGTGTGAGCCTGGGCAAAACACGTTAATCACTGTTTGCCTTAATCTACCCGAGAAGGATTTGGGCAACCACTCTGGTGTCTTTGCCAAGAAAATCCCATACAGCGTCACAAAGAGTTGGATACAAATGAGCAATTGAATTGATCAGAAGAGGATATCTCAAAGGTGTTGGACATTTCCTGGAGGATTTTGTCACACTAAAGGTTATTCCCCCTCAGTCCTTTATGTCATCGAAAAGCTGGAGCAGCCATTCACAGGCACTTTAAGGTTGGCTTTACAGAGTGACTTTCATTGACAATCTCAGTAAAATCACTAATTACCAGGACTTCTTCAGTACTCTCATTGTTAGACATCATTTGAGTGGTCAGCACAATCCAGAAGCCTACGGACTCTTTCCCAGAGTCCACTTGTTAGATACAGCACATACAATGCACGAGATAACAAAGCCCTCAACTTGGGGAACCACAGCTAAAGTTAAGGTTCGGTCTGCACAACCAGGGAGGAGAGAACCTTCATTTACTAGTATGTAGCACCATAGCAAGGTGTGGGCTACATGCTACAGCAGAATGCCCATGATTTGAAGCTTGCCACTACTCTGCCAGTAGCCCCTAAGGAAGGTATTTAGTCAAATTCTTCTGTCAAGTGGGGGAAACAGTTTTGCATTAGCTCCTCCTCAAGGATGGTATAGAGCAAAGGAGATACCAATTGCAAAGACCTTGGTGGAACCTAGAGCATCTAATCCATGACAGCTGATCTCCACTCTAGTCCACAGGGTGCAATTTCTATTCTGCTTGTTGTCATGTATGTCATCCTTGCTCTGCATATTTCACAGCAGCTGCTTTGGGGGTCAGGATTCCCTCTGGAGAGAGAAGCATTTATTCTGTACCTTCTTCTGAAAGAGAAAGACCACGGGGTTAACAGTCAGAGGATCCAGATCCAAATTCTCCATGCTATGAACTTTTCTGCTATGAACTACCTGTGTAATTATAGTCAAGACCTTCCACTCTCCAAGTCTCAGTTTAACCATCTGAAAGATAACAACATGGACTCCTCTCATCTCTGAGCTTCCTTCCAGTTCTGATATTCTGTGGTCTCTGATTGGGCTGGATGATCTCATTGGTCTCTGCCAAGTCAAAATCCTACAATCCCCTAACCTGGCTAGTGAAGACTGGGAAAAGCACATCATTGGAGGCTTGGTTGAAATGACTAGAAATATATATCCTGATGAATATAAACCCCTTGCAAATAAGAATTGTTCTATTCTTTGTACTTGTACCTCGAGCCCCAACCACAGTACCTGGCACAGAGTAGGTATTTAATAAATATGTGCTGACTGGCTGATAATGGATGACTTGAGGCTAGGACAGCATCATATTTGTCTTCAAACATGTGCAGGGCTACCGTGTGGAAGATAGAGCAGAGGAGGAACTACATATACATGAAGGGCTTTGTGAGCCTCAAAGGATTATGGAATTTAGATGATGATGATGATAGAAAAAAGAAGGAAGGAGGAAGAAAAAAGAAGGAGGGGGAAGAGGAGGAGGAAGACATGGCAGTCATTGTCATCATCTTGTTCTACTTGGTCCCAGAAGGGAGAAGCAGAGGTAACAGGCAAAACATATTGGTTTAAGGGAAAATTTCCCAATGCTGACAGGAAGGTAGTGGATTCCCATTTACTAAAGATCAACAAGTGAATGGGAAGCCTGCTGACCAGATCAATTGTTGAGAGGATTCTTTCTACCCAGTATACTGGGTAGCCTCTGAAGTACCTTTTAATTCTTCAATTCTATTGTTTGCTCCTTAGGTGTCAGAGACAGGATCTGAAGCCAGGACTTCCCGACCTCAGGCTTGAGACTCTCTAACTAATATGCCATCATTAGAGATGAATTACTCAATATCTAGTAACTTCTCCTTTGTTGCAATCATCTCAAAGTCTATGGAAGAAACCAGTTGGCCAGTATTCGTAATGGGAAGGAATGTCCAACTCTGCAGAGACTGAAGTCTTTCACTTTAATAAGAAAAGGAAAAGGAATAAGTGTTTCAGCCTATGTCTACCTGGACTTGTTTTACTTTTTAGAAGAGTCAACTAAATCAAGCCAAACAGACAAATCAAGTTCCAGCTAAACCGAGTGTTTGGCGTGCTTGACACTAATTTGTTGCTTACCCAAATTGACAGGTTGACTTGATGGAGGTGCATCTAGAGGCAACCCCAATTTGGGAAGAACTGTTCAGGCCCCCCTAAATCGTGCCCAAAGACTTTCAGGCTCCTCTGGAATGGCACCGCATATCCGGAGGTGCAAAATGCAGGAGCAAGTGAGCAGCTGGAACAGTTTCTTCAAGGGGACTTCAGGGGGAGAGAAGCCAGATTGATCTGACCTCATCCAAATGGTTAAGGGGTGATGAGACAGTGAGGCAATCTATGTGTACTTCAATGATTCCATGATGCCTTCTACATCAACCATAAAGATGGCCCCATTGCAAAATCTAGAATTGGGTTCCTAGGACTTTGGGTTCAAATTCTAGTTCTGTGACCTTAAACTTGAACAAAGTCCCAGTTTAATAATATATTGCAAACGAAGGGGTTCATCTAAAAGACCTCTAAAGTAAGAGGAGTGCTTCCATACTCTCTTAGAGTCAGAAAACAGTGATTTTTCTCCTGAAGCCATAACCTTATCAAGAAAAGGGAGCTTTCCAAGGATTATCAACAGGATCTCCTAGAAATGAGTATCCTGACTGCACTGTGAGCAATGGGGCATTCATTACCTCTTCAGGTAGCACATTACATTCTAAATCAGCAAAAGGCCAGTTCAATCACAATAGGCTGTGTCTCCATGATGTCAAAACATCTGGACCAAAAGAAACATTTACATTGTGATTATTTAATTCTAGGAATAAACCAATCAAGTGTTTCTTGAGTGTCTCCAATGTGCTCAGCTCTCCCTGTAGAAACTACCCATTCCTTTTTTTTGTTTGACCTAGGCCTGGGAGTTCAGCCTGATTGGAAACTTGGAACTTCCAGAATGGGAATGTCCTTCACTGATAAACATTAGCAACTTATCTGGAATTTGCACTCTCAAAGCATTGCCTATGATACACCCATATATAGGTTAACACGTTTATTCAGGATCGCAAATCCAGCACAGGTTAGAAGGGAGACTTGAATCCAAGCCTTCTTGACTCCAAATTTAGTCTCTGCTTTCCCTTCCCAGCAAGACTGTACTTTTCTTAGAAAGTGTCCTAGAGAAGTGCAAATTAAGACATCTCTGAGGTACCACTACATACTTCTCAGATTGGTTATGATGACAGAAAAAGATAATGATAAAGGTTGGAGGGGACAGGGGAAAACTGGAACATTGTTGGTCGAAGTGTGAAATGATGTAACCATTCTGGAGAGCAATATGGAAATATACCCAAAGGGCTATGAAACTGTCCATCCCCTTTGATCCAGCACTGTCTACAGTGGGCCTGTATATCAAAGAGATCACAAAAACGGGAAAAGGACCCCCATGCGCAAAAATTTTGTAGCACCCCTTTCTGTAAAGGCAAGGAACTGGAAAGTGAGTGGATGCCCATCAGTTGGGGAATGGCTGAATGAGTTATGGTATATAAATGTCTGGAAGATTATTGTTGTATAAGAAACAATCAGCAGAAGATTTCAGAAAGGCCTAGAGAGACTTACATGAACTGATGCTAAATGAAATGGGCAGAACCAGGAGATCATTATACAAGGAAATAATGGGACTGTACGATGATCAATTCTGATGGACGTGGCTCTTTTCAACAGTGAGGTGATTCAGGCCAGTTCCAGTAGACTTGTGATGGAGAGAGCCATCTGCACTCAGAGAGAGGACTGTGGGAATTGAGTGTGAACCACAACACAGTATTTTTACCTTTTTGTTATTGTTTACTTGCTAGCTTTTTGTTTTCTTTCTCATTTTTTTCCTTTTTGATCTGATTTTCCTTGTGCAGCATGATGGGTGTTGAGATATATGTTGAAGAATTGCACATGTCTAACCTATATTGGATAACTTGCAATCTAAGGGAGAGGATGGAGAGGAGGGAAAAAAATGGAACATAGAAGCTTTGCAAGGATGAATATTGAAAACTATCTCTGCATATGTTTTGAAAATAAAAACTTGGAAAATTAAAAAAAAAAGAAAGTGTGTCCTGTATTTATTTTGTACTCCTCTTCTTCCTCATCATCATTATCTTCATCACAGTGATTTGAGGTTTTCAAACATCTTCACATATTTGATCTTATTTAATCTTAATAGCTCTATGAGATTAGTGCTATAGATATTATTATTGACCCCATTTCATATCAGCTAAGACTGAGACGTAAAACATCCCCATCTAGTCACTAAGTTAATATATATCCAAAGTAGGACTCAAACAGAAACTTTCTAAATACATGGACCTGGGAAAATCACTTCTCTGAGTTTAGTTTACTAATCTATAAAATGGGATAACAGCATTTGTAGCATCAGCCTCACAGGGCTGTTGGGATCAAATGGCATCATGCAAACAAAGTACTTTGCACACAAAGTTCTGTACGAATGTCTTTCATTCATCATCAAAGGAGTACAAAGATGTTTCCTACATGTAAGAGGTATTTAGTAAGGAAGAGAAATTAATGTCTACATCAGGAAAAACCCATTAGCTAATTTTAAAGCTAGACCTTTGCTGGACTTGGCCATGCTGAGGAAGCCCCTCCTCTCTGGAGGGTCATACTTCTATCCAGGGTTGGCAATGCCCGGGCAGACACAAGAGGGAGCAGAGGGTATGGCCCAAAGCTGTTTGAGATGAAGAAGGCAGGCGGGTGCGGGCGGGTCAAAATATTGCTCCTCGAACATATGCTGTTTAGTGGAGACAATTGAAAGCAATCTCAGAAGGCATCTAGTCTGATCTTAATATTTCACAGTCAGAAACTCAGTCCCTAAGAGAAAGGGGACTGAATGAGGAGAACCAGGAATAAGTAGCTAAGATAGACAAGGTTTTTCCTCAGGGACTCTGTGCTCTGTCTCCCAATTATGATGCCTCCTCTTGACCACCTTGGCCCTGGAACCTGCCTACAATTGATTTCTAGATACTACCCAGCTCTTGAGTACTACTAGATTTTTTATGGCTTAGGTTCTCCTGACAGGATGGTCACTTTCTCCTGCCACCCAGACTTGGATCAAGCCCTCTTTCACCTCTCCATCAAGCTCCTTTAACAGCCCTTAATTACTCATTTGACATCTTATAATGAATCAGAGAGATTCCCACTAAAACACTGACTCAACGTGGCTGCTCAGTAAAACTTCAGGATGTGGGAAATTCAATTCTATACACATTTCCTAATGGCTACTCATTAAGAGACAAAGTATAAGGAACATCATCAATCTGCTGCTGGAGGAAGAAAGTTTATGGCTTCCTGATCAGGTAGAGATGCCCACCAAGAGGAAGATGAGCGTCCAGGGAAGTCAGAGAGCAGATTCCTAGCTATGTAACTTCTATGTCATTTCAGTGCCTCAAATACAAATGCTGCCTTCTTTTGACTGCAGAAATTTGAAGCGCCAGGTATTCAAGTGGAACTGATATTTACAGTTGTAAAGTTTATGGAATGCTTTTTTTTCCATTAGCGTACTCATTTTTCATAGCAGGCAAAAAAATAAGCACTACAGGTATTATGGGAGATGTTTTAAAGAAAAGGAAACTGAGGTTGACGGGGGATTAAATGACAAAACACAACTAGTCAACATCAGAGATATTTCTATCCAAGGCAGGTTTCTCCGGAGGCAGTACGATTGATCCAAAGCCCTGGGTTCAAATCCTGACTCTGTCAGCACCTAGTACAGTGCCTGGCACTTAGGAATGCTCAATAAATGTCTATCAATTGATTGTGTCCTTAAATTGCTTCACTTCTCTGAGCCTTGTTGTACCTATCTGTAAAATGAGGGAGTTTGGCTAACCAGTCTTGGAGGTTCTTTCCGGCTTACTATGACCCTGGTAGCCCCATACTGCAGTTCCACAGTTCTTTCCATGGCATAGAACATCCTCATTCTGCAGAATAAGGCTTGGCACTCAGGTGTGCACCAGAGGGAAAGCAGCCTTACGAACATCCACATGAGGTTCTCTAGGGGCAAGAGAGCTTCCAAGAAGGCAATGGATGCCTTTCTACCAAATATCACCCAAGGGAACATTGACAATGAATCTCATTACAATTATACCTCCCTTTTTTATTCTGCCTTAAAATGTTGTTGGGCCCATCGCTACAAGAGATTTTAGAAGAGAACCCAACTCAGTGGTCTAAGGTGAACAGTGCTGAACGTCAACAGGGGAAAGTGGAGAACAGAAAAATATCTTTTTGCTTCATAAAATTCTAAAGGTTCACCTACTAACATTTTAGTGGATTTTTTATAGCTTTTCAAAACGTGAAACTGTTTTCCCAGGATGAGACAATAAAGTACTAAGAGCTACTTCCTTTGATGGGCTTCCTCGCTGCCCACTGGAAACTGGCCCTCTCAGGGCCTCGCTTCTTGGAATTTCACTTTGACTTTAAACTTCAAAAAGATCGAGGCAATTCCTCAAACAGTAGGTGGGCCTGGTTGGAGAATTTGCAGGAAGGCTGGGTAAACGTCCCTTCAGAGCCACGTCGAGTTCAAAAGGTGGCTGGCATCCTTTCTTCCACACATCTCTGTCGGCCACGTCTCATTCCCTCCTCCCATTCTTTAAAGTGCTCAAGAAATAACAGTAAAGTTAGCTCCAGGGATTGGCCAGAATGCCCTTCCTCCTCTTTGAATCCCTGGCTTCTTTCAGATACAGGCTCCAATCCTTAAAGGTCACTTTCGGCCTTCCCTGACTTCCCCATCCTGCCAGCTGCTAAAGACTCGCTCTCCACAGCTGAGCCTTCTGTTGTATCTGCCTGATTGTTTATATGCCATCTCTACCAGTACACGCTTCTTGAGGGCAGAAGCTGGGGGGGGCTTTCTGGGCATTTTCAGTCCCTATAGGGTACAGTGCTGATCCATCTATGAGGATAGGAGCTGCTATTCCAGGTGAGGAAATTCCTTTCACCATTGGAGATCACAATCCTTTCTGGAACTTATGGTCAGAGCATTTCCTAATACTGTTTTGGGCATCTTTGTTAGTAAATCAAGCCTGTCCCTTTTTGGGGTTGTCTCTTTCACCTGAAACTGGGGTTTTTGTCAGGGCATCTGTCTACCTCTGTCTCCTTCTTAAGCTGTGAGTTTGGGGAATGCAATTCTTTGGCTTTTCCTCTGCTTTGGGAAGTACTTCCAGCCCAGAGCAGTCCCTGGCCCACAGGCCATTGCAGAAACATTGAAGCAGGATGCAGAGCCCTTGCAGTCTGCCCACGTTCCCTTCTCCTCCCCTCTCTGCCCTCTGTCAAACAAACACCCCCAGAAAGCACAGCGGTTGATAGCAGTTCATCAAGGGGGAAAATGGGGGACATTAGCCGCCAGTCTCACTCTTTCCTTGAGGGCTCCTTTGCCTTCTGGCTCGTCCTCCAAGCAGCCTGGTGACAGCACTCAGCCCTGCACCAAAGGCTGATCGGTGAGGCTCGGGGCTCATCATCTATCATCAGACATTCCTCTGGCAGGGCCAAGAGCTCTGAAACTGCCCTTTGCGAAGAGTTGAATGGAAAATAACTGACAAACTTTGTGTTAAACAGCCTTCGATGCCAAACTCAAAGACCTGAAGCCTTTTATGAATTTCTAAAGAGTGTGACTTGGATTGTGAGAAAGGAGGCTGAATTGGGAAGTAGAGGACCAAGGTTCAGGCCCATTACTAACTGTGTGATCTTAGGCAAGTTCCTGGGACCCACAGGCCTCATTTTCCCATGAGGAAAATGAAAACGTTGGATCAGATGACCTTAGACAAATCCCTCTCCCTCCACTAAGGGAGTCTTGGACTGGTGGGTCTCAGAGATCACTCTCTGGGTCAAGAAATACCTACTTTGTGCCAGGCCCAGTAAACACTAGAGATCTCAAAAAAAAAAAAAGGCCAAAGTCCCTGCAGAGGAAGCGGCAAGTCTGCCCCAAGGTCTAAAAGAGCCAAAGCACAAGGGAAGGCACACAGACCAGCTTTCCCTCTCCTGAGGCTGGTAGTCAGCCTACAAGGCACACACCAAGCTCCTATTAGCTGGACCTTGTGAACAAGCAAATGGGTTCAGAGGCAAAGCAACTCGTCCATTCTCAGCAATGCAAAGCTTGGAACCCAGTTGTTACTGATTCCAGGTCCAGCATATCATCTGTCCTCTGTTTGCCTATTGGGCAAATGGGAGTAAGACAGGATGAGATCATGGCTCACATAGGCACTTTACCTGCCACTTTAACTGAAGCTAGATTCTCCTTCTGCATATATCCTTCTGCACCGGGCCCATTGCGGACAGAGCCCACAAGAGCCAGAGCGATGGAGTAGAGAGGACCTTAGACCTGGAGACCGCAGAGCCCAGGGTTCGAATCCCTCCTTTAACAGTGACTAGTTATTTCACTTTTCTACCTCAATTTCCTCTTCTACCAAATGGAGATCACATCTACGGTACCTATCTCCACAAGCAACTAGGGGACTCAAACGAGGCAAAGTGTGGGAAAGGCTTCCCCATCCTTCAAATGTATGTCAGGAGCAGGAATTCATGCACTATAAGAATCATCAATTGAAGCTGGGGCTGTTTCCTTTTTTCCTTCATATCTTTAGCATTAGCAAGGTGCCTGTCACATGGCAGGTGCTTAAGAAACACTTTGGGGATTGATTTTCATTGAATCAACTCTGTTTTTAAAGCCATTCCTACTACCCTTCAGAATATTCCCATTTATTTTTGAAACTGCAGAAAACTCGGGCACCTTTCCATAGCACACTCCAGAAAAGGACCCTCTTTTTTCTCTTCCCTTTGGCCACGTCTCGGGGAAGAGGGGCATTTCCTACAGCCTAGAACAGAATGCGAGTTGTTGCACCTTCTGAGCAGAGTTGTTGTTGAGGTTGCATTGAGATAGCCACGGAGAAGACTTTGGGATGTTTCATGGTCTCATTACAATTCAAATTCTGGCATCTGCTTCCCAGCCATCCTGGTTTGGATGTGCAGCCAGTAGTGCTTGTAAGTTCGCCTCCTTCTTCAGTGCCATCTTGCATGTTCAAACCTGGGCAGATAGGATCGCTGATGCATTCACCAGAGGCCAAGCCCTCTGAAACCATTGGGGTCAGCCTCCTCATTTTACCGATGAAGAGATTAGAGGCCCAGAGAGAAGAGAAGATTGTTTGACCACTGCCCTCTGCCCCCTGAGAAGCTGTTTCACCTGGGTACAACCTGTAAAGGGCTGAAACTCTTGAGTTAATGCCCTGAGGTCACACAACCAAGCACTTGAGGCTAATTACCAACTGGACAATACTCTATTAGCATATGCTTGGAGAATGGCCCTTCTCACTATCCTGTGCTAGCCCAATTGTGTGATGTATGCAGAGAATTGTAGGGGGGACTAGGGGGTGGAGGAAGACAAGCCAAAGTCACTTCTGGGCAGGAGATGAAGAGGTGAGATTGTGGAGATCCTGCACGTCCATTCCCTTCACTTCCAAAGCTAAAGACCAAGAATAAAGACCAAGGACTTTTGCTTATCCTGACTCCAGCTGATTCTAAGGTATCCAGGGTGCTAACACTGTCATCACAACAATCCACTTCTCAAGCTTTGGTTACTACGCTGGCAGCCCCTTTCCCAAAAGGAAAGGCTGAATATCTCGACCCCAGTGCTGCCAAAGGCAGAGGTTAAGGACCTTTGAAGGCCAAAGGCTGACTGAATGGAATCTTCCATAAAGACCTAGAAGGAAAGTGGGTGCCAAATGTCCCTATGCAAAGGATGAGTCACTGGGATCTCTGTCATTCTACATGGCAATGGAAAGGCTTCACTAGTTGGTGTTAGAGATTTGTTTTCAATACCTGTCTCAGTTACTTACTTATGGATCTTGGGACACTTCCCATCAGGCCTCAGCTTCATTTTGTGTACAATGGGGGCCTTAGGCTAGATGACTTCATCTTAATTCCCCTCAATTCAGCTCACTTCAGCTGTCACCCTGGGCAACCTGCTCTCTTCTCCTCCCCACCTGACTCAACCTCCTCCTAGCTGCACCCCCACAACAGCAGAAGCACAGCTTCTCAAACTGGGACCCCAGACCCCTTACAGCTCCACTGCCCAAACTCTCTGCTTCAAGTACACTGAGTGACTTCTAATGCTCTGAAAATACCAAGTGAATTATTTTAGTCCAACTTGACACTCATTAATCCAATTTGTACTCAGTAAGAACCTACTATGTGCCTCAAGCTCTGCAAAAGTTTGTGAACTCAAGGACAAAAAGGAAATAGCCCCTGAGAAGTTTCCATTCTATACCAGTGGGAAAGAATGTGTACATAGGAGACTGTCTACATGCTCAAACAATCTGTGGGAACGGGATGAAGGGGACCACAAACACCTATGGGGAGAGTGGAGATGAGGGAAGGCTGAGTGGAAGCGGTGGTGCTTGAGCTAAGCCTTGAAGGGAACTAGTGGTCCTATGGAAGAGGAAGGAAGGCAGAGGAGGCAACGTGCGCAAAGATTTGGAAATATAACAGCATGTGAAAGATTCCCAAGGAGAGCAGGCCCACAGAGCATCAGGTGAAATGATGGCAAAGAACTCGGTCAGCCAGCTTAGAACCAGATTGTAAAGGGCTAGACACCTCAGCCAGAGGACTCTGTCTTTTCTTCTAGAAGCACCCCTAAAGCTTCTCAAGTCAGGCACTGTTAAGGATGAATGGATCCAACTGGCCAGCTCTGTGGAAGCTGGATTGGAGAGATGGAGAGGTGAGGACAATGGCACCAGAGCCATAAGTCAGGAGGTCCTCAACTAGGCTGGGGACGTGAGCGAAAAGGGAAACCAGAGATGAAGTCAAAGGCAAAGACATGCAGTTCTGGCAACTGGTTGGCTAGAGAGGGAAGGAGAAGGAATGGGCAAGATGAGTTCCCAGGTCTGAGCCTCAGAGACTGAAAGAATGGAGGTACCCTTGCCATTAGTTTGGAAGAACGGGTGTGAGCTTTGCTTTCACTTTTGGTTTTAAGGAGTCTGGAACAGACGATAAGTTTGATTTGGAGGATGTTTCACCCGGGAAGCTCTTAGGAGAGCCAAGTAGAGATACCCAGCAAGCATTTGGTGATAGAGTCCCCCAACCCTGGAGCTGAGGAGGTGTGGAGAGGGCATGCCCTCCCATTTGGAATTCACTTAAGCTGGAGCCATCTTTCCATTCCAGCATCAAACCCTGTCTCTTCCTAAGAGCTTTCACTGAGGGTCCTAGTCTTTAGAGATGTCTCTTCTAAAGAGAATCCTTCCAAGTCTTATGATGCCCTCTGGTTGCCACACAAATGAACTTGGATATAAGACTGCGAAGGGCTATGTGGGGCTGACAGAGCTAAAGAGTTCCTGGCCCTGCTTCGCACAAGCAACCCAAATCACCACCAATTCACCACACTCCTCACCTTCTCAGTACCTGTGCCTTCTGCTAGGCACTCACTATATTTTGCTGCCTTGCACACTTATGAGTTTGTATGAGTGTGTGGTCTATTTCTCCAGCTAGAGAGTGGGCTCCTTGAGGGCAGGGATTATGCCCTATCCTCATGCCTCTCCTTCCCCACAATCCAACATGGAAACTGGTTGAGACAAGTCTGATGCTGTATATGGAGCCACTGGTCAAAGCTGAATGGCCCAGCTGGGACTGAAATCCACAAGTTGGCATGATTAATGCCGTGCATCATATTACACAACCATAGCACTCACATGTTTTTCTTAGAGAGATTGTGGTTAAAGTCCTATTTAATGAAAGCCTTGCTGTGGTGCAGAGAGCACTGGGCACAGTGGGTCAGCCTGAAGTTCCGGAGTTCAACTGGAAATGAGACAGACTCCAAGAAAAGCTTCCCTCACAGCTTTCAGCTCAGTACAGGAGAATGGCACCCTCTCCTCTCCAAGCCCAGTCTCCATTTGTCTCCGGGACTCCTTCCGTCTTCATCCGTGTCCTTGACACCAACATCAGGGGGCGGGGGGTGGGTGGGGAGCCTGAGGTCCAAATGTAACAGATGCTATGCGCCCGCCGGCTCAGGTTGTTAGCCCGGGAAGGGGACTCAGACTGTGTGTACAGACAGTACGTGAAGCAGACTGCAGCAGGGCTGGGGAGCTCATTTCAACTGCCTTCTTGATGGCCGAAGTCACTGGGAAGACAGCCAGAAGGCAAGGACACAAGGACCGGGAGCCATCGCTAAGGTCACATCAAGGGGCATATCTCTGGTAAAAAAAAAAAAAATGAGCCAGGATCCTTGTTTCCATAGAACAATCACTCCTTCCCTCACACATACACACAAACATAAACACACACAGACACACAGAAACACACTGTGAGGAATCATGAGTAATGATTGATGAAAGGGAAATGATTAAATCTGGACCCCTGTGACACTAGGGCTTGACAAATGGATCAGCACAGTTTGACAAAAGCAGTGCCTGCCTTCCCCTCCTCTTTTTCCATTTCAGTCTAAATCCTGGGGAGGGTCTTCAATATACAGCAGGAGGACAAGGATGTCAAGGTCCTCTGACAATCTTCAGAAGTTTAGCTGGAAAACTGCCTTCATCCACCAAAAGAAACATCAGAGCAAAGATGCCGTGGTGGAGCCAGAAGCATTTGAGCAGAAAAGCCCTCTGTCGCTTCCCGAGGATATGTGGGTGGGGCTTCTGGACACAGCAGGAGATTGGACCAGATCTCCAAGATCTTTTCTAAGCTCCCTGGGGCCTATTAAAGCTCTTAGCACACATTAGGCATTTCCTATGTTGTACCCTAAAAGTTCATTCTGCCCATCTTCTAAATGGCAAAAGGGTGTGTCCTGATCAATCCTTTCTCTAAATTTGTTTTCTCTCATGCAGACAGAACAGAAGAGAGGTTCCTAAAACAGAAGATGGAATATCTGTTGGGAAAAGCTTGCCCATGGCCTCATGGGAGCAGCCAACATACCTTGGAATCTTCCACAGATAGTTAAGGGGTCTTACTTTTCTCATCTATAAAATGGGAATGATAATGGTCCACGCTAAAAACATTAAATATTATTTCAGTACAAATGTGGATTGACTACCTATTGTTTACAGAGCACTTTGGTACTTGTTGGAGGAGCTAGTTTTGCTAGATCTGGGCACCTCACCAGCTAGCTAGAATGCACAAAGCTAGATGATGCAACTTGTACTAGAAAGTTACAGAATAATAATTTGAGATTTAATGGGCATGACTGTTACTGATGCAATAGCTTTGCTTCTCAATCCCAGGTGGCTAAGATCTAACAAAAGAGCATGGAGCATAATGTTTCACCTTCAGTTCTTTAGAAGTAACCCAGTGGGGTTTATGACCCTTTTGAAAGCTTTGAATAGGCCCACCTTTGCCATTTGGATGCAACGTTAACATGGCAATAATAACCCTCGCTCCTTCTCCTGAATAGAGCCGAGGAGAGGAATGCAGATGGTCTAGAGCTTCTGCTATTGACCTCCGTCCCTAACTGCTCTCACCTTCTGCCCTCGCCAAAGGCCTCAGGAGTGACGGATGCCTCCTTGGCTCCTGGAGACATTAATCATTCTTGGTCCCCGTTTCTGTTTGCCATGTCCCGCCTTGGGCCATCTGTATGGTAGGTCTGATATCAGAAGAGTCCAACGCATCAGGGTTTTTTTTTTTTTCTATAAATCCAGTGGGGCTTTTATCTTTACTTCAGAAAAAAAGTGGAAAACATTAGGTTCATGCAAATAGCCAATGAGCCCTCCTTCCAATACCCAACTTGGGGTGAGAATGGCAATGCCTAAAAAAAGAGCCAGGGCAAAGTCCCAGAATTCCAGAGCTGGAAAGGGTGCCCACTTATACAACCTGGACTTGCCTCAGAATCCCCTCTTTTCCAAAATAGGAAAATCCTAATAGATTTCAAGCTTTGTTTTTAGCACCAGCCAAAGCAGCTACCCCAACTCTGGTCAGCTCTATTTGTGAAGGAAGTTTGCCAAGCATCAGACCTAGACTGGCTGCACCATCAACCCCCTTCTCTACCTTGTTCCTAGCTTTGCTTTCTAGGCTCAAGAAGAACAAGGAGATCTGTGATCTGTGATCTAAATCTGAAACCCTCTCACACCCCGCTAAACACACTCTAAATGCTTGAAGACAGTGAGCAGGTTACCTTTCATCCCCCACCTCCATATTTTCTTCTTCAGGACAACACCAGTTCATCTCTAACCTGCCTTCATCTGACATTGTTTTGAGGTCCCTTCTTCCTCCTGCTCACCCTCCTCTGTTCACTCTCCAGTTAACCAAGTTCTTCCACAATTAAACACAGCATTCGAAAAATCTTCTCACCAGAGCAGAAGATGGCAGGACTCTTACTTCCCTAGTCCCGGCTACTAGGTTTCTCTTAATGCAATATAGGATAGCATTTGATTTCTTGGCTGCCAAGTCATATTACTGACTTATATTGAATTGCCATTCCACTAAGACCCCTCAGATCTTCTTCATGTACATCTTACTCATTCTGAAGTTAAAATTTTGTGCCCAAACAATAGACTTTACATTTCTTGATATTTTATTTCATTTTGTATCTAAGATAATTATGGCTTTCCTTCCACTAAAGCCCCCACCTCTTTTCCCCCCAAGAAGTAATTAAACTCAACTTAGGAGGAAAAGTTGCTTTTTGGTTCTTTCAGTCATGTCCACTTCTTCAGAACCCCATTTGGGGAGTTTTCTTGTTAACATACCAGAGATGGCGATTTCCTTCTCCAGCTTGTTTTACAGATAAGGAACTAAAGTAAGCAGAGTTGAGGGATTTGTTTAGCTACACACAACTAGTAAGTGTCTGAGTCCAGATTTGAACTCAGGAAGATGAGTCTGCCTGACTTCTGTCGACAGTGCCACCTCAGAGCAAAAGACTAACTTGCTGTGAAGCACCAAACTGTGCTCTTTCTTCTGCATTCCTGTGTCCACTTATCTCATGATATCCCTCTGTGGTATGAAGCAGTAGATTTTACAACTGAGCCAAAAGACACGTTTTAGCCATATGAGGAGAAAGATTTACAATTCACTTTTATAATCACTAACTCTGAGAGCTAACTGCAACTGGGTGCTGCATTGAATAGAGCACCAGGCCTGCAGTCAGCAGGCCCTGAATTCAAACCTGGCCTCAGACACTTACTAGATGTGTGACCCTGGGCAAGTCACTTTACCCTGTCTGCTTCAGTTTCCTCATTTGTGAAATGAGCTAAAGAATGGCAAGCCACTCTGGTATCTTTAGCAAGAAAATCCCAAATGGAGTTACAAGGACTTGGACAGGACTGAATAACGATTGCTCCAAATGACCTTTTTTAGCCTTCCTTAAATACATCAATAATAGTTTCATCATTGTTTTACTGACAAAATGGAGAAGAGCTAAGAGCAACATTTTTTTCCTCTTGGAAGAACTTTGGAAGGTTTGGTGAGAGCAATATATCTCTGCATTGTAATTTTTACTCTCACTAGACAAGATCATTTACTAGCCCTCAGTTGCTCAAAATCTTCAGAGTAGAGTTTGACCTTTCTGACAAACAAAAGTCAAATAGCCTTGCTGGTCCCCTGGGCATTCTCATCTTCCTTCTCTGGCCCACTTGTTACCCATAGATGCTAGGCTCCTTTGGTATGTCCTCATTACCTATTTGGAGGGTCAGTTGAGAGTGAAATCCCTAAGAACTTCATTTAGAAAGAACAGCTGCTATCATCTGCTCTACCCAATGGGCAACTCAGCACATTGCCAAGATGAGATATGAAGGTAGCGACTTCACATTCTGCTAGGTAAAGATTTGAAATCCACCTGGAAAGTGACCTACTGTCATGGGCCCCTTATTCAGAAGCCTTAGTGTTAAAAGAGAAGAGTTTATTTTAAATAGCTGAGCCTTACATGATTTTACAAGTGGAAAGGACCTTGGGCTAGCCAACAAAAGTCTCCCCAGGGGTCTTAGGGCTATAGAACTTCTGTTGGTTGGAGACAAATACTTGAACAAGCATGTTGGGATTGGATAGGAGAGAAATGACCCTGTAGGTGAGGGCAAGAGGAAAATGAGCACTCAAATTCAATAGCTGTTTGTCTAAGAGAACCTTCTTTCCCCCTTGCCTATCGCTAGGTTATTTTACAATCTGCATTCAGGTTGACATTTCCCAAATGTCAAAGAGCAGTTTCAAAGAAAGAATTAGTTTCATTTAAATGACTGATGTTGAATCTAAAGTTCTCCAAGCACCAACAAAGCCTTTCTTGATGGGGAAATGAAACTCTGGCCCTTAAAGCCAAGGCCACCCTTCTAAGATGTCTTTTTCTCCTGCCAATCTTGTACCAGGAACTGATGAGCAAATGCCATTTGATCAGAGATGATTGTGCTCCCAAGCTGCTTTTGGCAACCAGGAGGGACAGCAGGGTCCTTGCGGAATGGGCCCTGCCATGGAAGGGACCACCCTGAACCCCACTAGAGTAGAGGTATTGATCTCAGCCCTGGATGGGGAACAAAAAGAACAGATCTTGGATGGATTGGAAAAGTGACAAAACCCATAGTAAACGGAATTACACTAAGCTGTTATCTCATCTTGACTCTGAGATAGATTCATATAGTGTAGCCCCTATATATTAAGTTGTATAAAAATGGCAAAACTGGAATGAGGTTCCTCAGAGGGGGAAATGAGACGGGTGGCTTCTCAATGTCTTATTGACACGTATTTTGAAAAATCTCCCACTTCCTGATGCTACTACTTTTGTAACAATGAAGTACAATCAAGTCAAACACAGAAAAATCAACGGCCACATCTGATAATTTATATGTCATATGTACCTCGAGTCTACTACCTCCCTTCCACATTTCACTATGAGCCTTTTAAGGTCATGTGGAGTCATTGTATTGATCAGGGTTTTGAAGTCTTCCAGCATTGATTTCATTTTTGTTTTGGTGCTCATTATATCATCTGTTTCATCTCTGCTTACTTTGCTTGGAATCAGTCCAGAAATTTCTCTGTTTGTTTGTTTGTGGTATATTGCTGGATCAGAACAAAATGTATTTTACAAAACAGAAATCAAAGAATCCATGTTTTTCTGATTTATTCCCATCTCTGATAGTTTATCTTTACTTCCTCTTCTCCCTTTACCAACTAAAAAACTACAAATATTGTTTTCCTCATTAAGAGCCTACCATCTCAATTATTTCTGATAAAGGACACAAATATATAAGAACAAGAGCCACTGCCTATTTGGAAAGTAGTTAAATGATATGAGCAAGCAGTAATTAAAAAAATAAATGCAAGCTAGCAACAGTCATATGAAAACAGTGTTCCACATCACCAATAGTAAGAGTAGTGAAATGTCAAACAGCTTGGCAGTTTAACCTTTTAACCTTCAGATTAGCAACTGACCAAAGAGATTTGACATAGTTCTGTATGTATTTTAAAAATGAGACCTTTATCAAAAATACTGGCCAAATTTTTTTCCCAGCTTTGGACTTCCCTTTTAATCTTGTTTCTGTTGATTTTGTTTGTGCAAAAAGTTTTTAATTTATTGTAATCAAAGTTGTCCATTTTGCCTTTCATAATGTTCTCCAGTTCTTCTTTGGTCATAAATTCTTCTCTTTATCAAAGATCTGATAGATAAATTTTTCCTTGCTCTTCTAATTTGCTTATGGTATCATCCTTTATGCCCAAATCATGTACCCATTTTGATCTTATTTTGATATGGATTATGAAATGTAGGTCTATGCCAAGTGTAGGACATATTATTTTTCAGTGTTCCTGGGAATTTTTGTCAAATAGTGAGTTTTTATTCCAAAAGTTAGGGTTTGGGATTTATCAAATACTAGATTGCTATAGGCCTTGCTAATGATGTTGCATCTATCTAATCTCTTCCAATGATTTACCACAAATGGTTTTGATGACTGCTGCTTTATAATATTGTTTTATGTTTAGGACTGCTAAGCCACCATCCTCATATTTTTCATTAATTTCCTTGATATTCTTGACCTTTTGTACTTCCAGATGAATTTTGTTATTATTTTTTCTGGTTCAATAAAATAATGTTTTGGCAATTTGGTGGTTATGGCACTTATTAAGTAGACCAATTAGGCAGAACTCATTTTATTATATTAGCTCAGCCTAGTCATGAACAATTGATATTTTCCCAATTATTTAGATTAGAGTTTATTTATGTGAGAAATGTTTTGTAATTGTGCTCATATAGTTCTTGAGTTTGTCTTGGCAGGTAAAACTCCCAAGTACTTTATTTTGTCTACATTAATTTTACATGGAATTTCTCTTTCTATCTCTTGCTGATGGGCTTTGTCAATAACATACAGAAATACTGATAATTTGTGTGGCTTTATTTTATATCCCACAAATTTACAAAAGCTGAGAATTGTTCCAGGTAGGTTTTTGGATGATTTTCTATGATTCTCTATGTACATCATCATATCATCTGCAAAGAGTGATAGTTTTATTTGCTCATTGCCTATTCTAATTCCTTTAATTTGTTTTTATTTTCTTATTGATAAAACCAACATTTCTAGTACAAAATTGAGTAACAGAGGTGATAATGAGCATCATTGTTTCACCTCTGATCTTAATGAGATTAAGTTACAACTTCTATCTTTTACAAATAATTATTGCTGTTGGTTTTAGATAGATACTGCTTGTGATTTTAAGGAAAGCTCTCTTAATCCCTATACTCTCTAGTGTTTTTAATATGAATGAATGCTGTATTTCATAAAAAAAAATCTTTTTCTGCATCTATTGAGATTATCACATGGTTTCTGTCAGTTTTGTTACTGATATGTTCCATTATAGTACTAGTTTTCCTGATATTGAACCAGCCCTACATTTCTGAGATAAATCCCATTTAATCATAGTGTATTATCCTGCTGATAAGTTGCTGTGATCTCTTTACTAATATTTCATTTAAAGTTTTTACATCAATATTCATTAGGGAGATTGGTCTGTAATTTTCTTTCTCTGTTTAGGCTCTTCCTGGTTTAGGTATCAGCACCATATTTATGTCATAGAAGAAATTTTACAGGACTCTTTTTTTAACCTATTTTTCCAAATAGTTTACATAGTATTGGAATTAATTATTCTTGAAATGTTTGGTAGAATTCACTTGCGAATCCATCTGGCCCTGGATACTATTTCTTAAGGAGTCCATTAATGGCTTAAATTTCTTTTTCTAAAATGGTACTATTTAAGTAATTTATTTCCTCTTCTGTTAATCTGGGCAATAATATTTTTGTAAACATTCACCCCCTACAATTAGATTATCAGACTTGCTGCAATACAATTGGGCAAAATATTTCCCAATTATTGCTTTAATTTTTTTATCATTGGTGTTAAGTTCACCCTTTTCATTTTTGATGTTGCTGATTTGGTTTTTTTCTTTCCTTTTTCTAATCAAATTAACCAAAATTTATATTTTTTTTCATAAGACCAACTCTTAGTTTTAATTATTAGTTCAATAGTTTTCTTAGTTTCAATTTTATTAATGGCTTCCTTGAGTTTCAGAATTTCTAATTTGATATTTAATTGGGGACATTTAATGTAATCTTTTTTCTAGCTTTTTTAGCTGCATGCCCAATTCATTGATCTTCTCTTTTTCTATTTTATTCATGTAGCTATTTAGAGAAATAAAAATTTTCCTATGAACTGCTTTGGTTGTATCCCATAAGTTTTGGTATGTTATCTCATTATTGTCATTTTCTTTGATTACATTATGGATTGTTTCTGTGATGTTGTTGTTTTACCCACTCTTTTTTTTAGAATTAGATTATCTAATTTCCCAATTTGTTTTTAGTCTATCTTTCCCCTGACCCTTTATTGAATAAAATTTTGATTGCATTGTGGTCTCAAATGGAAGCATTTTGCTATTTCTGCCCTTCTGCATTTGATTGTGAGGGTCTTATTCCTAAAACATTGTAATTTTTATTGGTGCCATTTACTGCTGAGGAAAAAGGTATATTCCTTTCTGTCCCTATTCAATTTTCTCCAGAGATCTAGCTTATCTAGGTGATTTTTAGGATTCCATTAGCATCCCTAGTTTTTTCTTGCTTATTCTGTGGTTAGCTTTGTCTGATTCTGAGAAGGGAAGGTTGAGATCCCCCACTAGAATAGTTTTGCTGTTTATTTCTTCCTTTAACTGGCTTAAAATCTTCTCTAGGAATTTGTCTACCACTTAGCGCATACTCTTTTAGTATTGTCACTACTTCATTGTTTATAGTTCCTTTTATTAAGATGTACTTTCCCTCCTTATCTCTTTTTATTAGATCTATTTTTATTTTTGCTTTATCTGAGATCAGATTTGCTACCTCTGCCTTCTTTACTTCAGTGATGCATAATAAATTCTGTTCCAGCCTTTTATCCTTACTCTGCATGTGTCTCTCTGTATCAAATGTGTTTCTTGTAAACACATATTGTAGGATTCAGTTTTAAAATCTATTCTGCTATTCAATTTAATTTTATGTGAGAGTTTATTCCATTTACATTCATTGTTATGATTAGCAACTCTATACTTCCTTCTATCCTATTTTCTCCCTAGTATATACTTTTGTTCTCTCTTTCTACCCTGTCATTAGTAGCTTTTCTTTTTACTCACCCCATCCACTATCATGTTATCTATCACCCCTCCCACTTCTCTTAGTAGTATTTTTAACTCACCACACCTACTACCCTGTCTTCTATTACCCTTTCCCCACTTCTCTTACCTTTTTCCCCTAATGTTTTGGCCTTCCCTTCTATCCTGCCCCTCCCTTTTTTTTCTTTCCTCTTTCTTTTCCTACTTCTTTATAGAATTAGATAAATTTCTATATCCAAATGAATGATTAACATTCTCTCAGAGCCAAAACTGATGACATCAAGCTTCAGACAATGCTCTTTCCCTTCCCTTCTTTCCCTCAATTGCAATAGGTCGTCATAGGATCTAATTGTTCCATTATACCTCCTTCTTACTCTTTTTTCCAGTATAAACCCTTTTCCATCCCTTAATGTATTTTTCTCTGATATCATCACATCAGAATCCATTAACAACCACAGCCTCAGTCTGTGTGGTGCCTCCCTATATCTGCCCAATGATAAATACAGTTCTTAATATTTATAGATATCATTTTCCCATATAGGGATATAAACAACTTAACCTTTAAATAATGTATATTTACCCCTGTTTATATTTTTACGCTTTTCTTGAGTCCTGTGTTTGTGGATTAAGTTTTCTCTTTAGTTCTGTTTTTTTTCAATAGAAATGATTCAAAGTCTCTTACTTCTTTGAAGAACCATTGCCTCCCCAGAAAGATGATGCTGAGTCTTACTAGGCAATTAATTCTTGGTTGCAACACTAGTTCCTTTGTCTTCCAGAATATGGTATTCCAGATCCTCCTATCCTTTATCATAGAGGCAGCCAGATATTGTATAATCCTGACTTGCTCCTTAATATTTGAATTGTTTTTGTCTAGGAGCTTGCCGTATTTTTAACTTGAGATTGTCGTTTTGGAGCTATTTAACAATATTCCTTGAGGTTTTCCTTGTGGGACTTCTTTCTGAAGATGATAGATGGAGTCTTTCAATGTGTATTTCCCTCTTTGTTTCAAGAATATTGGGGCAGTTTTCCTTAATGATCTCTTAAAGAATGCTCTCCAGGCTCTTCTTTTGGTCATGGCTCTCAGGTGGGCCAATAATTTTTCAATTGTCTCTTCTGGATCTATTTATCTATTTTCTAGGTCAGCTGTTTAGCCAATGAGGTAATTCACATTTTCTTCCATTTTTCTCTTTCTTTTTAGTTTGTTTGACTGATTCTTGCTGTCTCCCAGAGTCATTAACTTCCATTTGCCTTGTTCTAGTTTTTAATGTGTGATTTTCTTCAATCATCTTTGGTATCTCTTTTTCATTTGGTTAATTCTAATTTTTAAGGAGTTGTTTTCTTCAAACAATTTTTTCCTTCCTTTTCCAAGCTCTCTCAGGCATACTTCTCATTTATTTTCTCATTTTTTCTTTTACTTCACTTATTTGCATTTTCAAGTCTTTTATGAGTACTTCCAAGAAGTCTATTTGGGCTTGAGACCAATTCATATCATTCTTTGAGATTTCTTCTGTGGATATTTTGTCCTCATCTGAGTTGCTATTCTGTTTTTCCCTATCACCATAGTATCTTTCTTAACAATTTTCTTTCCTTTTCTTTTGATATTTCCTCTTTTTTTTACTTATACAGTTGAACTCCTCTCCTAGGGTAAAGGTGGTGCTGTCCTAAGCTTCCTGTGTAGCTCTGAGCCTTGACTTTGAGCACAGGAGCTCTTTGTGTTCAAAGGGCTAACTTAGCCTATTCTTTTCAGGAAACATTCTGGTTTCCCAGAGTTTGCCTTATGAGCTGGTACTGAGCTGCCTCCTCTTTCCCCCCTCCCGCATTTGCTCCTTTATTGAGTCAGATCTGGTCTTAGTTGCTGAATTGCTGTGATTAAGACCATCTTACCAGCTTTCCCAGAATCTATCAGAGCTCAATTGAATACTCTTTGCACCCCAGTGAGACTGACAAAAAGTTTCTTGAAGTTTTATCTGGAGATCTATCTGGAGTCTATATGGACTCTATATATATGTATATATGGAGTCTATCTGGAGATGAAGAGTGGTTTCATTCCATCAGACTCTCTTCACAGGCTTGGTTTCATTTGATTTTCAAGAGAAACTGGGAGAGCGCTAGCAGCTTCTGGCTTTTACTCCACCATCTTGGTTCTAGCCCTGGAAGTCCTCAATTTTTAATTCTCTACCACCACAAAAAGATCCCCTCTAAATATTTATTTTGTACAAATAGTCCATTTTCCCTTTTCTTTGAAGGTATTAGGTTTTAAAATTTTTATTTATTTGAAATAGGAATGCCCTCCATCATTATAACACAATATATTATGTATTATTATAAATTATAACTTGAGATAGGTTTTAGGGAGAGTCTGGAGATCAGAGCAACTTCCCCATTGTTCCATAGCTAGGAAATACTGAGAGTGGTATCTGAATCCAAGAGTTCCTGACTTCTTCCACAAACAGGAGGATATTTGTGATCTTTTCCATCCCTTCTTGGTACTCAAATGGCACTTTCACTTGCTAAGAAGATCCATGTCTTTCTGGGGAAATCCATAAGGATAGTGGCTGTTGACTTGTATTATTTTCTAACATGTTACAGTAGGCTTGTTCAGTGGTAATAATGATGTTTTAAAACCTTCCCCATGGATTCCCACCAGGATCTATCTTTATATAGCCAGCATCATGTCAGAGGCCAAGAATCCAATAGGAAACAAGGGGCCAGTGAATAGATGCTGTCAAGAATGTCATCATTTCTACTATCTGCCAAGTATGTCACTGAAGGTCAGACTTATATATGGGGAATCGTATCAGGGATGAAGAGATTTCTGTTTCCCTTTCTCCAAGCAAGGGAGGGATATGATTGTTGGAACTGGAGAATTTAGGAGACAAAATGTCAAAGTGCTCATTTGTGGCCTTTGTCAAGAATCAAAGTTGGCTTTAATAGATTAAAAAAACCCTCTAGATATTTGAAATGCTTCCAGCCACCTATCATCCAAAGGAGATGTGAGGCCAAAATATGGCTGCTGACTCCTGGATATTGATGGCCTATTGCTAATTAATATTGAATCCTTCCCTCCCCAGCATACACATATTTGTTTATTGCTCTTTCTCGGGGATGATTTGCATTCTGCTGCAAAGTCTGGAATGCCAATGTCTTATCTGAAGTCAAGCAGACCTCAAATGCCTACAGATGAGGGCTAAGCTTTTGCTCCCCACTGTCAATAACCTTGCTCAACAGCTATACAGAACTCCTCCATAGCACTGGAAAAATACTGGTGCTGGAAGCTCCCCACCCCATCTCAGCCTGGAACCCCCTGAAGGGAATAGGTTCCTGCTCCCATGGCTATAATTGTCTTATTTCCAGACCATATTTCTCCCTTCCTTCGTCCTTCCCCTTTCCCCAACACATGTTATATTCTCTTCTAGCCAGGAAGTTCTGGAAGGACCTTTCTGACACAGATCTGTATCTGTCCTTTATTCTCATAATGTCCTTTTTTCTAGGACTGTAGAACAACTAGATTTATAATCACCAGAGATCAGTCAGCCAGTCAGTCCTCAGCTTTTACTGGCTACTGCAATAGGCTCTGGTGGCTTGGGGATGGGGGGGGGGAATGCCTAGTCCTCTGATCTCTACAAACCTCAGGGCAAACCACTGGAAAAAGTTTTGGGGCCTCTAGGACGGCCTGTGAGAATTCTTGAAACGTATGCCTTTGGATTAAATTAACCTTATTAAGGGGGCTTCCGGCCAAGATGGCGGCGTGGAGGCAGACAGCTGCAGGAGCTCTGTGTTTTCTCTCAGGACTTACTTCATGACAAGCCTCGGAATTAATGCTTGACTGGAAAAGAAACCCACAAATAATCACCAACAGAAGACATCCTTGAAATTCACCAGAGAAGGTCTGTGTATGCTCGGGGGAGGGTCAAACAGACTGGGCGCAGATTGAGGGCAGGCAAGCCAGAACGAGACAAACAGCTCACACAGCTCAGACCAGAGGGGGGAGGGGTATGATCTCTGCTGTTTCTGCTAAAAGACTTTTACCCCAGTGTAGATATTCCATCTTGGCAGCAAGCCAGGAGCAGCAGAGAGGGTGTAAACACCAGAGGTGAAGAATAAAACCCTGGAAAGCTAGCATCTTTCGGAACCCGGCCACCCCCAACCCCCACCTGGAGTGACTCAGCGTGTTCTTAGAGCCTCAGAGCACAGACGCAATGCAGCCATCGCTGTCCTGTTAGTGGCTTGCTGCTGCCCTGTCCCTCAGTCTGTAGAGGAAGCCCATTAACACCATCCAGCCCCATCACCCCCAAAACAGACCAATTGTTTCTCTTGTCAATTTGGTTTCTTCAATTCCCACTCTGACAAAATGAACAAAAAATTCAAAAGGGCTCTAACCATTGACAACTTCTGTATGGAGAGAGAGCAGACTTCAAATACTGAGGAGACTAAAAACAGATTGTCCCCAGAGGAATCCCCTAAGGAGGATATGATCTGCTCCTCAATACAAAAGAATCTCATAGAGGAAATCACAAAGGCTCTCACAAGAGAGCTAGAAGAGAAATGGGAAAAGGAAAAGGAAGCTTGGCAAGAGAGCCTGAAGAAGTCATTCAACGCATTTAAAGACAGAGTGGATAAAGAAAACAAATCATTGAGAAACAAAATTAGTGAATTAGAAAAGGTAAACAACTCCAAGGAAAACAGGATTTGTGAGCTGGAAAAAGAAAACAGCTCTCTACAAAATAAAATGGATAAAATGGAAGAAAATTCCATAGAAGAAAAAAACTCACTTAAAAACACAGTTGGACAATTACAAAAAGATATAAAAAAGTGAGTGAAGAAACTACATCATTGAAAATTAGACTCGAACAAGTACAAATGAATGAATCAAGCGAAACCAAGAAGTAGTCAAGCAAAACCAGAGAAATGAAACAATTGAAAAGAATGTCAAGTACCTTATTAGAAAGACAACAGACCTGGAAAACAGATCCAGGAGAGACAATTTGAGAATAATCGGACTCCCTGAAAAAATGTGAGGAAAAAAAGAGCTTTGACACTATTTTCGAGGAAATTATCAAAGAGAACTGCCCAGACATTTTGTAAACAGAGGGTAAAATAGACATTGAAAAATTCATTGATCACCTACTAAAAAGGGACCCTAAAATCAAAACTCCAAGAAATATAGTGGCCAAGTTCAAGAACCATCAGACAAAGAAAAAATTACTGGAAGCTGCTAGAAAAAAGCAATTCAGATATGGAGGAGCCACAATAAGGATAACCCAGGATCTAGCAGCGTCCACATTAAAAGAATGAAGGGCCTGGAACATGATATTCCAAAAGGCTAAGGAACTTGGTATGCAGCCAAGAATAACTTACCCAGCAAAAATGAGCACCGTTTTTTAGAGAAGAAGATGGATACTTAATGAAATAAATGAATTCCATCTATTCTTGATGAAAAAAACAGACCTACATAAAATGTTTGATCTTCAAATACAGAACTCAAGAGATTTCTAAAAAGGTAAAAAGAAATCTTGAGAACTATACTTCTGCCATAAAAATATGTAAAGAACATATGTATAATTTGTTCTAGAAACTAGAGGTGGAAAGGAAATTATATCATAAAAAAGTGATTGGATAAAACAGCAAATCATAGAAATAATTAATAACTTCACCCAAGAAAATGACAATAATGAGACATCATACCAAAATCTGTGGGACACAGCCAAAGCAGTAATAAAGGGAAGTTTTATTTCTCTACAGGCCTACTTGCAAAAAATAGAGAAAGAGAGGGCCAACAAATTGGGCTTACAACTAAAATTGCTAGAAAAGGAACAAATTAAAAAACCCCAGACAAACACAAAACTTGAAATTCTAAAAGTAAAAGGTGAGATTAATAAAATTGAAAGTAAAAAAACTATTGAAATAATTAATAAAACTAAGAGTTGGTTCTATGAAAAAACCAACAAAATAGACAAACCCTTAGTAAACCTGATTAAAAAAAGGAAAGAGAAAAAGCAAATTGTTAGTCTTGAAAATGAAAAGGGAGAACTCACCACTAATGAAGAGGAAATTAGAACAATAGTTAGGAGCTACTTTGCTCAACTTTATGCCAATAAATTTGATAACTTAAATGAAATGGAAGAATACCTTCAAAAATATAGCTTGCCCAGATTAACAGAGGAAGAAGTAAGTAGTCTAAATAGTCCCATCTCAGAAAAAGAAATAGAACAAGCTATTAACCAACTCCCTAAGAAAAAATCCCCAGGACCAAATGGATTTACATGTGAATTCTACCAAACAGTTAAAGAACAACTAACTCCAATGCTATATAAACTATTTGAAAAAATAGGGATTGAAGGAGTCCTACCAAATTCCTTTTATGACACAGACATGGTACTGATACCTAAACCAGGTAGATTGAAAACTGAGAAAGAAAACTATAGACCAATCTCCTTAATGAATATTGATGCTAAAATCTTAAATAAGATATTAGCAAAAAGACTTCAGAAAATCATCCCCAGGATAATACACTATGATCAAGTAGGATTTATACCAAGAATGCAGGGCTGGTTTAATATTAGGAAAACTATTAGTATAATTGACCATATTAATAATCAAATTAATAAAAACCATATGATCATCTCAATAGATGCAAAAAAAGCATTTGATAAAATCCAACATCCATTCCTACTAAAAACGCTTGAGAGTATAGGAATAAATGGACTATTCCTTAAAATAATAAGGAGCATATATTAAAAACCGTCAGTAAACATCATATGTAATGGTAATAAACTAGAACCTTTCCCTGTAAGATCAAGAGTGAAACAAGGTTGCTCACTATCACCATTACTATTCAATATAGTACTAGAAACGCTAGCCTCGGCAATAAGAGCCTAGAAAGAGATTCAAGGAATTAGAGTAGGAAATGAGGAAATCAAACTATCACTCTTTGCAGATGACATGATGGTATACTTAGAGAACCCCAAAGACTCTGCTAAAAAGCTATTAGAAATAATTCAGAATATTAGCAAAGTTGCAGGATACAAAATAAATGCACATAAATCCTCAGCATTTTTATACATTACCAACACAATCCAACAGCAAGAGATACAAAGAGAAATTCCATTCAAAATAACTGTCGATAGTATAAAATATTTGGGAATATATCTACCAAAGGAAAGTCAGGAATTATATGAGCAAAATTACAAAACACTTGCTACAAAAATAAAGTCAGATTTAAATAATTGGAAAGACAATCAGTGCTCTTGGATAGGCCGAACGAATATAATTAAGATGACAATACTCCCTAAACTAATCTATTTATTTAGTGCTATATCAATCAGACTCCCAAGAAACTATTTTAATGACTTAGAAAAAATAACAATAGAATTCATATGGAACAACAAAAGGTCAAGAATTTCAAGGGAAGTAATGAAAAAAAATTAAATGAAGGTGGTCTAGCTATACCTGATCTAGAACTATATTATAAAACTACAGTCACCAAAACCATTTGGTATTGGCTAAGAAATAGACTAGTTGATCAGTGGCATAGGTTAGGTTCACAGGGCAAGATAGTGAATAAAAATAGCAATCTAGTGTTTGACAAACCCAAAGATCCCAACTTTTGGGATAAGAATTCATTATTTGACAAAAACTGCTGGGAAAACTGGAAATTAGTATGGCAGAAACTAGGCATAGACCCACATATAACACCACATACTAAGATAAGATCAAAATGGGTCCAAGATTTAGGTATAAAGATCGAAATGATAAATAAATTGGAGGAACATGGGATGGTTTACCTCTCAGACTTGTGGAGGAGGAAGGAGTTTGTGTCCAAGGGAGAACTAGAGACCATTATTGATCACAAAATATAAAATTTTGATTACACCAAATTAAAAAGTTTCTGCACAAACAAAACTAATGCAAACAAGATTAAAAGGGAAGTAACAAATTGGGAAAACATTTTTACAGTTAAAGGTTCTGATAAAGGCCTCATCTCCAAAATATACAGAGAATTGACTTTAATTTATAAGAAATCAAGCCATTCTCCAATTGATAAATGGTCAAAGGATATGAACAGACAATTTTCAGATGATGAAATTAAAACTATTTCCACTCATATGAAAGAGTGTTTCAAATCACTATTGATCAGAGAAATGCAAATTAAGACAACTCTGAGATATCATTACACACCTGTCAGATTGGCTAAGATGACAGGAACAAATAACCATGAATGTTGGAGGGGCTGTGGGAAAACTGGGACACTGATACATTGTTGGTGGAGTTGTGAAAGAATCCAACCATTCTGGAGAGCAATCTGGAATTATGCCCAAAAAGTTATCAAAATGTGCATACCCTTTGACCCTTGGGGCTTACATCCCAAGGAAATACTAACGAAGGGAAAGGGACCTGTATGTGCCAAAATGTTTGTGGCAGCTCTTTTCATAGTGGCTAGAAACTGGAAAATGAATGAATGTCCATTCAATTGGAGAATGGTTGGGTAAATTATGGTATATGAAGGTTATGGAATATTATTGTTCTGTAAGAAATGACAAACACGAGGAATACAGAGAGGCTTGGAGAGACTTACTTCAACTGATGCTGAGTGAAACGAGCAGAACTAGGGGATCATTATACTGTATGAGGATATATTCTGATGGAAGTGGATATCTTCAACATAGAGAAGAGCTAATCCAATTCCAATTGATCAATGATGGACAGAATCAGCTACATCCAGAAAAGGAATACTAGGAAATGAGTGTAAACTGTGAGCATTGTTTTTTGTTTGTTTGTTTTGCTTTGTTTTGTTTTGTTTTTCTTCCCAGATTATTTTTACCTTCCGAATACAATCCTTCCTTTGCAACAACAACAACAACAAAATTCGGTTCTGCACATATATATTGTACCTAGGATATACTATAAGACATTTAATATGTTTGGGAATGCCTGCCATCTAGGGGAGGGGGTGGAGGGAAGGAGGGGAAAAATTCAGAACAGAAGGGAGTACAAGGGATAATGTTGTAAAAAAAAAAAAAAGTTACCTATGCATATGTACTGTCAAAGAAAATGTTATAATTATAAAAATTAATAAAAAAGACACAGAAAAGAAAAAAAAACCCTATTAAAATGCAACAGTTCTAAGGAGGGGTAATAATGTTATGAGTCATTTGTACCTTGGTGTGAATTTGTTTATTACTGCATTTCCATTTGGTGACTGAGAAGATTTTGATAGAAGGAAGGGTAGGAGAATGAGGACATGAGAAGAGGTACCAGAGAGGGCAGCAAAGCGAACACTACTCACTTCACTATATTGTCAAAAGGGCAAGCTTGCTTTGGGGAATGGAATCACAAGTTAATCTTAGTCTGTTAGTGTAGTCCCTTCAGTCATCAACATACTCAGGCTCCTAAGGAGGTCCAGACAGGACTGATGGGTTTTGTCTGAGGAAGGACACAGGTAATAGGAGGTGCCAACTGCTTTTTTACATTTGGACTTTGGTAATCAAGGCTGATGAATAACCATCTCAATGTGAAGAATACACTGGAGGATTCTATAATGAGCGAAAGCAGACATTCAAGATCATTCCTACTGAGTAGGATGGCCTGTCAAACACAAATGCCCAGATGTGGGCTATAAAAAACCTCCCCTAATGTCGAAACATTCACCTCACTTCAGGAGGCCAACAAATACTGAACTAAGCTTGAATTGAACTTTGTTAGAAAATGAGTGTCTTTGCAAAACTTCCATTTTCTGCCCAGAAGATATAGGTAGACAGAAAGAAGGTTGTAGCCCAGCCTCAGGAAAGAAAGAAAGGAAAGAAAGGAAAGAAAGGAAAGAAAGGAAAGAAAGGAAAGAAAGGAAAGAAAGGAAAGAAAGGAAAGAAAGGAAAGAAAGGAAAGAAAGGAAAGAAAGGAAAGAAAGGAAAGAAAGGAAAGAAAGAAAGAAAGAAAGAAAGAAAGAAAGAAAGAAAGAAAGAAAGAAAGAAAGAAAGAAAGAAAGTAAGAAAGAAAGAAAGAAAGAAAGAAAGAAAGAAAGAAAGAAAGAAAGAAAGAAAGAAAGAAAGAAAGAAAGAAAGAAAGAAAGAAAGAAAGAAAGAAAGAAGGTTGTTTCTTGTACAAAGCCCAGAAGTCATTTGATGAGCCCAGGTCCTGCTCTCCCTTCTCAAAAAAAAAAAAAAAAAAAAAAAAAAAAAAAAAAAAAAAAAAAGCAAATTAGCACCATTGCTTGAGTTTTTGCTTTGAAATCCAGAAGGTAAGCTTGGAAGCACTTTGCAAGCAGCATGATGAGAAATGATCTCTGCCATCCGGAGGCGAAAGCCGGACTCCACTACTGAAGAAAACAAACACTTATAGATTGAGCAGCCTCAAGAAGCTGCTTTGGTTCAGCTGCTCAGGCCAGTGTACCTAATCAGACATCGATCGAAACTTAGAATAGCCCGACCTCTAATCCAAGGGAACATAAATCCTGCCAAAGGAATGGTCTGGAAATTACCATAGATTGGGGAAAATCTGGTGCCAAAAAGACTATTTAAATTTTAGCTAGAAAAACATATTTAATTAAAATGTGTGATGGTCTATTAATAAGTTCTGGTTTCTCAGGGAGAAAAGGGGTTCATCATACACCACTTGTTCTGATTTGCAATGTTTCCTCTTCGTAAATGAACCAAAAAAAGAAAAAAAAAAGGATTTCTATTCCTCTCTCTGTGTCTGTCTGTCTGTCTGTCTGTCTGTTTCTTCCATTGAGAAAGGAAGAGAGAAATACTTCAAAGAGTGAATAAGGTTTGAGGAGAAATTTAAGTGTAATTCTATGGTAATCAGGGGCAGCATGTTTTAATCCTAATTATATATTCCAAAGCCACAATAAAGGTATACCTCCTACTGAAATGTTATAGCTGCTAAACATATAGGATTACGAGAATTGTTATCCAAGCCCCATGAAGCAGTTTTGCAAGCAAACACATTCTTGCTTGAAAAGGGAAGGGGGAGCCTGACTCAGTTTTCATCTAGTTTCTTGATTTAATATTTCATAAACATAAAATTAAGAAGTCCCTTTGAGGTAAATAAGTTTATTATCATATGATGAATGTGGGCAAGTAGGGTTCAGAGAACAAAAATGACATGCCCAAGATCACATGGCAAGCTGGGACCCAGAGGAAAGGAAAAGCCACATTTTCTGCCTTTCAGTTCCTAACTCCAGGAGCTTCAGCCACACAAGCTACAAGATTCCAAAAGGGATTCAGATTTGGGCAATTAGCCTTGTAAGACCCATGATGACTCATCCATTGAGATTGAAGAGTTTAGGATTAGTCTAGGCAGTCAGAGGCATCTTCCACAAAAATATCTCGATAGAGTTGTCCAAATTGGCATACCTTCCCATCTTGCACGAGTCCCACTTTTCAGAGTAGGAAGAGGGGGCCTCTAGGGAGTTCCTCATTAGAGATCCCTTCAATGTGCTGGAAGCATCCTGCCCGATCTTGGCCAGTTATTGGCTTCTCCTAGCACTCTGTCCAGCTACAAGCCCAAACTGCCTCCTCTTCTGAGCAAACATACCCTTAAGGAGGATGCATAGCTTGGTGTTGTACTTCATTAATAATGTTGCATGCTGCAGCCAGAATGGGAGTCTGCTGGCACTGGTACCCTTTCTCCTCTCTTTTTTGTTCACCACAAGATTGTACCTCTGCAACAAGTCAGTGAATTCTAGCAGAATCTCATCCAATAGAAGAAAAAAAAATAAATTGAGATTGTATACTGACTCAGCCAAATTTAATGTCATTTTATATATGGGGTGACTGAGACTCAGAGAAAAGAGATGATCTATACAGGGTCAGATAGCAATCCAGTGGCTGAATGGAAAGCAGAAGTCACTGTCAAAAAATGTTATAATTATAAAATAAAATAAAAAATTAAAAAAAAAAAAAAAAAAAAAAAGCAGAAGTCAAGTTTCTTTAGGAACATGTAGACCCAAGAGAATCCCAGGCACACAAAGCAGAAAGCTGTAACTTCCCTATAGAAAGATCTGAAAATGAAGTAAACATGTGAGACATTTTTTCCAAAATAAAATCCAGCAAGAAGATCTCATCAAATGCCTGGCCCACCAATAGTGGCTACCAAACTATTTCCTCTTCCTTGCCCCAAGAGCATGGGATCTTGTGTGAGGAAGATCAAATCAAGAATCTACTGCACGAACCTTGGAGACAGCTTCTCCCTTGGAATGCCAAAAATGGTAGCCTTCCAGAGACAATGGATCAAGGGAGCAGTGAATGACTGTGAGGTAATGCAGGCAATGGTAGAAGATGTTGCATTTGAAAGACTCACAATGAGAACCATAAAAAATTCATCAAATTCCTGCTGCATAAGTTTGATTTTCTACATTCTGTCTTCAGCCCCATCTTGAAAACACTTACAAGCAAAGGTGATGATATTATTTTCCATAACTGGAAGTTCATTACCAGGCTGGGTGAACTGGTTCACACTGAAATGTTGATTGAAGGAGTTATTCTTTTTATTTTCTGATGTTTTAACAAAATTATCTAAAATGAAAAATACTTAGAAGAGTACAAGAGCATAGTGATCCATTTGCAAAGGCTTCTTCTGTCCCTTCCATTCCCTTGTGGAATTGCACACCATAGCAGGATAGCACATTTCCCTGTTATGTGGGCCATAAACAGAATTCAGTGATTCTGGGATTTCTAAAATCAAGTCTGGAATGAATGGACACAATTGGCTAGGCTGAAAAAAAATCCATGGAAGCCAGAAATGACGAAAGAGAAGTGTGTCAAATCAAGCCAGAAATTAGAAGACTAAAATCAGGCAGCATCTAGAAGTTCAGCTAGAGTAGGAGGCCAAAGCCAGATAAGCAGTCTGAAGAACAAATGACACAAAGGTGCAGAGACAAAAGTACCTTGAAAATGAGGCAAAGGCAGATGGAGAATTTGAGGCAGCTATCCAGCTGAACTTTTCTAACATTCCTTTGCAAACAACTTTAAAAATAACACCTTGAATCAAATTCTAAAGCAGCAGAATCAACAAAAAATCAGAATGAGACATCTTTCAAGTCTGAGGCAACTGAGGAGATTGACAAGACAGCTCTTTAATACTAGGGTGGGAGCAGCACTAGCCAACACCTAACACCCTATACCAACATAAGGTCAAAATGGATTCATGATTTAGACATGAAGGGTGATATTTTAAGCAAATTAGAATAAAGGATAGTTTACCTCTCAGATCTGTGGAGAAGGGAGGAATTTGTGACCAAAGAAGAACTAGAGTACATTATTGAAAACAAAACAGGTAATTTTGATTATATTAAGTTAAAAAGTTTTTGTACAATTAATGCAGCCAAGGTTAGAGGGGAAGCAGAAAACTGGGGGCAAATTTTTATACCCAAGGTTTCTGATAAAGGCTTCATTTCTAAAATATATGCCATTCTCTGATTGATAAATGGCCAAAGGATATGAACAATTTTCAGATGAAAAAATTAAAACCATGTCTAGTCATATGAAAAAAATGCTCTAAATCACTACTTATCAGAGAAATGTAAATTAAGACAACTCTGAGATACCACTACACACCTCTCAAATTGGCTAAGAAAGACAATGATAAATGTTGGAGAGGATATGGGAAAACTGGGACACTAATGCATTTTTGATAGAGCTGTGAGCTGATCCAACCATTCTAGAGAGCTATTTGGACCTATGTGCAACAAAACAGAGAATTCTATTGGAACCTCATCCAATAGAAGAAAAATAAATTGAGAATTTATACTGATTCAACCAAATTTAATGTTATTTTATAGATAAGGTTAATTGAGGCCCAGAGAAAGGAGATGATATGTACAAGGTCACATAGCAATCCAGTGCTGAGTGGAAAGCAGAAAACAATGTTTGCAGCAGCCCTTTTTGTAGTGGCAGGGAACTGGAAACTGTGTGGCTGCCCATCAGTTGGGGAATAGCTGAATGAATTATGGTATATGAATGTAATGGAATATTATTGTTCTATAAGAAATGATCAGGAGGACGATTTCTGAAAGGCCTAGAAAAATTTACAGGAACTAATGCTGAGTGGAATGAATAGAACCAACAGAACATTGTACACAACAAGATTATATGATGATCTTGGCTCTTTTCAACAATGACATCATTCAGGTTAATTCCAACAAACTTGTGATGGAGTCATCTGTATCCAGAGAGAAAACCACAGAGACTGAATGTGGATCACACCATAGTATTTTTATCTTTTTGTTGTTATTTGCTTGCTTGTTTTTTTCTTTCTTATTTTTCCCCTTTCGATCTGATCTTTATTGAGCAGCACGATAAATGTAGACATATATTTAGAAGAATTGCACATATTTAACCTATACTGGATTACTTGCTATCTAGGGAAGGTGGGAGGTAAGAAGGGAGGAAGAAAAATCTGGAAAACAAGGTTTTGCAAGGGTGAATGTTGAAAACTATCTTTGCATGTATTTTGAAAAAAAAGCTATTATTATTTAAAAAACAGAATTGACTCAATGGTTAAAAGAGGCACAAAAATTCATTAGAGAAAAAAAAAACTTTAAAAAGAATAGGCCAGATGGAAAAAAGGTACACAAAAGCTCACTAAAAAATTTCCTTAAAATTGGAATTGGACAGGTGAGATAACAAGTAACAATGAAATAAATTCCAACAAAATTTTTAAAAATAAAAGAAAATGTGAAATATCTTAACAAAAGACAACTGACCTGGAAAATAGACTAAGGAGCGATAACTAAAGAATTATTGCATTGCCTAAAAGTTATGATTAAAAACAAAGAGTCCAGATATCATATTTTTTAAAATTACCAAGAAAAAATCACCCTGATATTCTAAATCCAGAGGATAAGATAGAAATTTGAAGAATCCACTAATTTCCTGAGAGAGATCCCAAAATGAAAACTCCTTGGAATATTGTAGCCAAATTTCAGGGCTCCCAAGTCAAGGTGAAAATACTTCAATGGCCAGAAAGAAAAATTTCAAATACTGTAAAACAATATTAAAGATTACACAAGATTTAGCAGCTTCTACACTATAGGAGTAGAGGTCTTGGAATATTATATTCTGGAAGGCAAAAGAGGTAAGATTACAATCAAGAATACCTTACCCAAGAAAAATGAGTATAATCTTTCAGGGGAAAATGTATATTTAATGAAAGAGAAGACTTTCAAGAATTCCTGATGAAAAGACCGGAGCTGGATAGAAAATATGACATTAAAACACAAGACTCAAGAGAAGCATGAAAAGGTAAACATGCAAGAGAAATAAGGGATTGAATAGTTAAACTGTTAAACTCTTTATATTTCTATATGGGAAGATGACACATGTAATTCATAAGAACTTTATCATTATTAGAGCAGTTAATATGAATTTACATAGAAGTAAGGAGCATGAGTTGATTATGTTGAAATTATCTCCAAAAAATGGAAAAACTAAGAGGAATACATTGGGAAAGGAGGCAAAATGGAGAAATTTTTCTCACATAAAACAGATACACCAAGAAAAACTTTTATATTGGAGGGGTAAATGGTAGGGGTGATAGCAATGCTTGAACTTTACTCTCATCAGAATTGTTTCAAAGAGGGAAATAACACACACACACACACACACACACACAATTGGGTATAGAAATCTACCTTACCCAATAAGGAAATAGGAGGGGAAGGGGATAAGAGACTGGTGAGACCAGAGTGAAGTGAGGAATGATAAAAGTAAATACAGGCTTGTTCCTTGGAAGGAAAGTTATGGCAAATCTGGATAGCCTACTAAAGAGCAATAGACATCACCTTGCCAAATAAAGGTCCTTACAATCAAAGCTAAGTTTTTTGTTGTTGTTGTTTTTTGTTTTTGTTATTGTTGTTGTTGTTTTTTCCCAGAGACAATGTATGGCTATACTATAAAGAGCTGGACTATAAAGAAAGGTGGAAGTCAAAGAATCAATGCTTTTGAATTATAGTGTTGGAAAAAACTTTTGAGAGCTCCTTGGACAACAAAAAGATCAAATCAGTCAATACTTAAAGAAATTAATTCAGACTGTTCACTGGAAGGTCAAATACTAAAGCTGAAGCTTAAATACTTTGGCCACATAATAAGAAGACAGGGCTCATTGGAAGAGACCCTGATATTGGGAAAGATGGAAGAACAAATGAAAAGGGGATAGCAGAAGATGAGATGGATATATAATATCATGGAAACAATGAACATGAACTTGGCCAGACTTTGAGACAGAGTGCAGTGTAGAGGGGTGTGGCGTGTTCATGAAGTTACAAAGAGTTGGACATGACTGAAGTAAAGAAAAACAAAAATAAGCATGGTTTAAAAAGATATGTACAAAGTCTAAATTATGCCTAAAGGCACCATGGGCAATACAATAAATGACAGTACTCTATGTGCTTGTACTAAATAATATATCTAACTATTTAAAGGAAAAGTTCATTCAATTACAGAGAGAAACAGATAATAGAACTATATTTGAGGAACTCAATGTATCCTTCTCAAATATGTATTAATCTAACAAGAAGACATACAAGCAATAAATTAAGGCTAGAGATAACTCTCTTGCTATTGATGAATGGGACATGGAATCTTTACAAAAAAGTTACCTCAGTGATTGAGTGAATAAAACCTTCCAAAACAGATACAGAAAAGGAGAAATATTAAACATATGTCATACTGACCACAAGATGATAAAATGATAATAAAGACTTGGCAAAGAAGGAATTCAGATTTAATGAAGACTAAGGAATTTAGTCCTAAAGAACTGGTTATTAAAAGAACAAATCATACAAACACTACATTAATTTCATCAAAGAATATGACATCAATGAGACAATATGCCAAAACTTTTTGGCTGCAGTTAAAGTAATCATTGTGGCAAATGTATATCTCTAAACATTTTCATCAATAAACAGATCAATAAATTGAGAATGATATACAAAACCCCATAGAAAACCAACAAATAAAACTTCAATTAAGTACCAAAACTATAGTCTGAAAATCAACAAAAACATTAAAACACTGATGGCAAAAAAAATGAATTTAAAATAAAACTAGTACCTTTTGAAAAAGATAAGCAACCATGATTGGCTAATTATATTCTTAAAAGAGAGGGAAAACCAATTTTGCCAATGTAAAAAAATGGAAAATGAGAATGTCCAACAGGCCAAGAAGAAATACAGGAATTTGTCAGAAACATTATTGCTCAATTATAGACCAACAAAATTGACAACTTAAATAAAATTGATGAATATTTATAAAAATATAAAATACCTAAACTGACATACTGATTAATAGGGAATTTAAATCCTCCAATTTCAGAAAAAAAGAAATAGAGGAAAATATAATTGAACTTCTAAGGAATTTTTTTTTTAATTCAGGACCCAATGAAATTTTAAGGGTATATTCTCCTATATTTCAAAGAACAATTAATTCCAATAGTACTGCGCTGTGTGGAGTATTCAGGGAGCACTAGTACCTCTGGTGTGACGACTTGCCAACCTTTCCAGGTCTTCTCATCTACCTTTGGAGGCCAGCTCAACCCAACTCTCATCTGTGACTCCAAGTTGTAGCAGTCACACTTACTAAACCAACTTAGCAGATGGGTTAAACCAGTCTGAAGGTAGCCAAAGGCCTTAAACCTGTCACTGAGTTAAGGGTATGTCTACCTCAAGCAGGTGAAAAACTGGACTTTAATGACTCAGGAAGAGAAAATAAAGCTGGTGATTTTGTGCAGTTTTACCTCACTTAAATACAGTCATGTGCAAGTCAAGATAACACCCCACAATGTCACTGGTCCTCTCCATAAACTAAGATGAACAACAATTCCATTCTTAAATTATTTGCAAAAATAAAAAAGGGATCCTGCCAAACTCATTTTAGGATACAAATGTAGTCTTCCTACCTGTACCAGGGAGAGTTAAAGCAGAGAAAGAAAACTATAGATCAACATTTCTAAAGAATTTTGACACCGAAATATTGACTATTAGCAGAGAAGCTACAGCCACATATTAAGAAAATAATTTGCTATTATATACTAATTATGTTCACAGTGCTAAATGCCAGGGATACAAAGAAATGCAAATGATAATTACTACTCTTGAAAAGCTCATATAATATAGGTACAGAGGAGGTATAAAGAAACAATGGAGACAGCGCAACAATGCAAAAAAAATCTTTGGCGGCTGCAAACATTTTATATCTACTGAATACTTAGCGAGACATAACTTGGTGGCTAGAATCATACATCAGAAGCTCACTGCCTCTCTTGGATCAACAGTTGATAAGCCCACATACTATATAGACTTCAAAATATCCTAAAAAACTCAACAAATGAACCATACTAAAATCAGACCATTATTACAGACCAAATTGTTTCTAACTTCCCAGATACACCATTGAATTACAAAAACTTCAATTTTTGACAGATATAATCATTCCCCAATACTCATTATATCCAAACTATACAGAACAAAAAGCTTGTAAAATATAGATACTTAGCAGAAGAAACCAAAATCATATGATGACAAAATAAGGTGCTTGTCGTTATGCTATCCTGTCTGCTAATGGAGAGGTACCCAGGATGCTGTCAATGAGTCTAGAGAGAACAGCCTTTCACTCAAATACATTTATGCAATATAAATAGTAGCAGTTGCTGTACCCACCTCTGCAGTGTGTTGAAGACCATTAAATATAAAATAATAGCAGGCTAGAGACTTCTCCCAGTATTGTTTCAATCTGAACACCAAAGATGATGCTGACGATGGTGGCAGCCCAAATGTTCAGTATGCTACGTCCCTGAGAAAGCATTTCATCCACATTATCTCGTATGAGCTTCATAACTACTATATGAGATATGTAAGAGAAGCGCCATTATCACGTTTCTACAGATCTAAAAAAGGTGATCAACTGGCTTACTCAGAATCACACAGCCAGTAAGTTTCAGAGACAAGATTTGAACTGATGTTTTGCTGGCTCCAAATCTAGTCCTCTTAATTAGAAAGTAGAACTTCACAAATAACTTTGAGTTCTTTTCTTTTTTTTAGGGAGAGGGGCTTCCATGGAACCCACATTCAGTCAATTTTCCCCATCTATCTCATGTATAATAACATGACATCTGTAACATCAGAAAAGGGTTACCCAGCATTCCCAAAGGGTCGATCCAAGTGATTTCAGCATGCATTTATCATGGCAGTATTCTATTTTGTCTTTTAAAAAGATACAGACGCTTTGCAAATTGGAAAATCAATTTTCATGCATGTGCTGCATTCTCAATGCAGTAGAGAATGTGAAAGTAACTTATTTTCAGTTTACAAATCACTTTTTTTTCTCCTAGTCCTTAGTATTATAAAACAATTCTATTCTATTTTTAAATTATTATGATTTTATTTCCTCTCCCCCTTCTCAAATTAAAATCACTTTCTGCACAATCACCCTGGGGCGCTATTGCTAACAAAGTTACTCCCATTTTTTAGATGAAGATACTGGGGCTTAGGGAAGGGTATAAGAGTTGTGATTCAAACCTAGGTTTGCTAGAAGGCCAGAGCTTTTTCCTTTTTCCATATATCTAGGTCTTATGCACTGTTTGGTGTAAAGAGAGGCAGAGAAGGCAACTAGCAAAAGCCTGTGATTTTATAGGATTACAGAAAGAAGCTTTGAAATAATCAAAATTTTCACCTTTTTTAGTACCCAAAAGGTTTGTATGAAAATACAAAAGGTTATCTAAGTCTGGCAGGCTTTCCAGATTCTTCTTTTTCTAAGCAGAAAGCTGAGTGTTGAAAGAAATGGATGCTGGACAGTTCAGCTATGATGGAAGAAGGTGGTAAGGGCCAGGACAGGGCCAAGTAGCCCCCACAAGGTAAGTATTGGGGCTAGTGGATAGCTTAGTCCAGTTAATAAAGCAGGGAGTCAGAGGATCTGGCTTCAAATCATGCTCCTACTACTTCCTATGTTACTGCAGGCAAGTCACTAGGCTTGTCTAGACCTCAATTTTTTCATCTGTAAAATGAGGGGGTACGGGGGACCTTGGCATTCTCTTTCTCCTCTAGATCTTGCCGAGATAAATAAAACACTAGACTTTTTGAGGTGCTACCCCTAATGCTTGGCTGTCCTGATGTGGCCATTTCCTAAGGCAGATCCTGGTTTTGGCAGTGGTACTGAAGTCTGCAGAGAAACAACAAAAAGATGCCCAAGTTATTCATGGCTTATACACAGTCCTAAGTATTTATCACAGCCATGCAAAAGTAATTAGTGGGACGCAGGAAGAAATGTTTATTCCACACTTTGCCAACCTCAGTTCTGCATTCTTGAGCAGCAGGGGAGTAAGCTCCAATTTTCATGACCCCTTTTGGGCTGTAATCTTGCTAAATTTCTGAAGCTAAGAAGACTTAGGCCTGGGCCATCAGCCAGCCAGAGAGAGAGCTCTGAGAACAAATTTGAGGAAGAGTAAATGTGAGGGACAAGAACTGAGTCCATTCTTCTGGAGTTTAGGGTGAAATCAGTTTTCCTGGAACAGGAAGGAGATGGAGAAATGGAACCAATGGAATGAATACTCTCATGATCAAGAGTAAAGGTATATGAGTTCAAATCCTAGTCACTAACTCTCTAGGTGACCTTGAGAAAGCACCCTCCCTGCACAATACCCATTTCTTCATTTGTAAAGGATGAGATAACTCCTAGTGTCTCTTCCAAAGCTATGTTTCTATTTCATTTTTGCAGGGGATACATAACAGAGCAATAACTGTGTTTGGAGGAGGGGAGAGGAGTATAATGGTAGAACACAGGGGAGTCTGACTATAGAGATAGCCCTGCCAAAAGAGGGAGGGGCCCATTTACCAAACAGTCAGATAATGGCTAGAGGGGAAGGTGGACTTAGGGGATAGGTATCTTGGCAATAGGCCCCTGGAGGTGGCACAAGGGATGCCAGGATTACAGATTTCAAGCTAAAAGGGAGTTTAGAGATTAAATCTAACATCTTCATTTTATAGATGAGGAAACTGAAGCTCCCAGAGTTTAAGTGACTTGCCCAAATTCATACAATAACAAGAGGCAAGACTTGAAGCTAAGTCTCCCTGACTCCAAGTCCATGGCTCTTCCATTGAATCTCTGAGTGTACACTTTAGACAACATTGAATCTTTTAGGATAGAGGAAGCATGATTCCCTATCCTATTCAAGATGCCATTTGCCCTATGCAGGATATAACTATTTTATATGACCTTTGAAACCCAGTGTCTATGTACAAGTAACCAACTAAATCAAATCACCATTAGGGATTTGGGAGCTACCTCTTGAAAACCCATTACCCAGTCTACTGTTTCTTACATCACCACATTTAAAGTGTGATTTCACAAATATTCTTGGCCTAACTAAGCTAAAAAAGAAACAGGTTACTACAGTACAAAGGACAGTCTGGAATCAGAAAGCTGAGGTTCAGTGGCGGTTCAATTACATGCTAGAGATGTGGCCTCCAATGGGATATAGTGGGAAGCACGCAGAATTTACACCCCACCTTATCTATTCACTAGCTATGAGATAGTGGACAAGTCAATCTCCCCAAATTTCAGTTTTCTTCAGCAATTAAGTAGGGAAAATACTGGAGTAATTTGCTATAAACTTCTTCAGCTCATTTAACAGATGAGGAAAGTAAGGCAGAGTGAAGTGACTTACCTCGGGTCACATAGCTAGTAAGTATCTAGGCCCTGATTTGAACTCAAGTTTTCCTGACTCCAAGCCTGGTGCTCTATCCACTGAGCCATTTACCTGCCTCCACTGTAAATTATTTATATATATATAGTATTAGTTGTATTATCAAATATAGGCCTTTTTTCCTCTAAGTGAGGTCATTAAAGTAACTGCAATTTTCTAATGGTCTGCTCTCTTTGGTCTGTTTAATTCTAGATTCAATTGATTATCTATTTGCATCATCTCTTCCCAATATACATACCGATGGATATGTTCTACAACTTGTCTAACTTGTCAAATGAGTTAATAAATACAAAACACTTTGTTATTTGTTAAAGTACTATGGAAGTTGTTCACTATGTTGTAGCCTGGGCGATAACCATAGAAACTGTTCACTTTGTCATAGTCTGAGCACAGCATTCTTCATTTTCCTGCTCTTTTCTGGATAGATGGTATGGCAAGATTCTTTCGAATTAGCATCACTTGTTGGAGTAAGTCAGGATTTACTTGTTTATGTTGTATCCCATAACTTGTTTCTCTATTTTTCTTCCTTCTAGATTTATATTAACTTTCATCTTTGCTCTAAGAAGCTGGTGGGTTTTCTTTACAGAAAGGGGATTGATGAATGTCTATCACGTTATTAAGAAGTCATTTCTTTTTGGTTAAAATATTATTTATTTTGTTTGGGGGAGATATTTTTCTGTGCTTGTCATTTTGCAAATGTTTATCCTAAGCACGATCATGAATGACCAACTATCTCTTTGAATTGTGGGGCTTGCTTCACTTGGACATTTGATACCAATTCCATAGATTCCTTTCTTTGTCTTTCCTGGGAGAGTTGGCAAACATTCCCTCCATTTAACTGAATCTTCCTTCATTTCTTTTTATCCCTTTTACAGAGAGAATGTCAACCATGATACAATCCACCTCCTTCAGTTCCACATTCTCTCACCAGTCACCAGCCAAGGTTTTAACATTCAGAGTCTCAACAAACAAGGAGAAATCCATGTCATTCACGAATGGATGGCCACACCAAAGATCTGTCATCAAGTGATCAGTCTTAGAGAAGCAGGTCCTTAGGAAGTAGGACTCCTACCTGACAGAACTTGTCACATACATACATACACACACACACACACACACACACACACACACACACACACACAATATACAAATCATTTCAGGCTGATGAGGATATTAGCAACTGGGATAATTGGGCAAGTCCTCTGGTAGAAAGTGATAAAAGGAGCTGCAGATTACCAAAGCCACACATGAGGAACCAAGGTCTTCTAGGTGTAGAGGTCAGTCTCATCAGAGATACAAAAGCAAGAAGCCATAAGACCCTATTGAGTAACAAGAAAGCTAGTTTGGTTGGACCTTATATGAAGAGCAGTCTAATGTATTTTAGGTGATTCAATACTATTATAAGGCCCTGAGAGAGACCAAGCAATTTTGCTTGGATTGGGGCTGGAAGCAATAAAGGAAATCAATGGTCAGAGAGGAGAAGAGAGTGTGTCAAGGCATTCTTCTCCTCCCCAGTGATAAGCTCCACCAATCTGGCACTTTGGGCAACAAAACTATTGCCTAGCTGATCTTATCAGTGCTGAATCAGTCCCCCAAAGCCCAGAAATATTGTCAGAAAAATGTCAGTGATACTTAGTATTAGGAGCCAGGTTCTGTATGGAGTTGTGAAGGCCATAAAGGCCTGCTTACTTCTCAGTTTTTAATTGTTGACACAACTTTTGGGGTAAGAAATCAATTCAGCATGTACTATATGTGACCAGAATACATTTATGGTTTAAAACCTCATGACTCAGGCAAGAAAAATAGCTCCATATATTGGAACGTAACAAACATCACATCTACCTCCTGGCCTTTCAAGGCTATTGATCTGTCCCTCTCATTTTCATTTACTTTGCTGCACACAGAGTTTATAAGAATCAGATACTTTAAAAATGTATCTTTTTCCCTCTTATGGAATAGATGCAGGATGTAAGAGGCTATATTCCTATATCTCAACAGAAGGACTAACAGATGGTTGATTTCACATATCTGATGGTCATAGAGTTAAAAAAAAGATATTAAATCTAAATAGTTTCATGGACAAAATAATTGGTATCTTCTAATACTTCCCAAAGGAACCAAATGAATGGTTATTATTGGAGACTGTGGGCAGAGGGCGCAGAAGATATAAGGGTAAGAAGATGGAATTTTCACTCTTCAGACTTTCATCTCTGCTTTCTCCCTCTTTGAAATGGCCTCAGTTTAATTTTTTTTTGGTTTTAACTATTTAGATTGGACCTGGCCAAAGACTGGGCTCAAACTGGGAGCCCTGAGTAGGCCATTTATTCATCAGAACCTTATTTACATTTCCAGTTTCAGCTGGACCATGTTTGTCTCAACTTCTGGGCTTCCAGCACTGTAAAATCATTGATGCCTTATTAGTGAGAGAAAAATTCCTTGTATTAAAAAATGTATGTGTGAATTTCACAAGTTCCCCATTTCCTACAAGAACTCAAGTTAACTCAATATTTTTAGAGAATGACAGTTGGCTCCATGACCTGGGTCTCACTTAAGCTAACCAATGCTTTCTCCCTCTGGAGCTAAACACAGGACTCCAATTAGTGAATATACTAGTAGATCTTTTCTTTTTAAAGAACTAGAAGTGCTCTACTCCAAGAAAACAACAGAACTAGATCAGCCCTATGAAAAGATTACTAATATCATCAATAATATTCAGGTCATATTATTGTTCTATAAGAAATGACCAGCAGGATGAATACAGAAAGGCCTGGAGAGACTGACATGAACTGACGCTGAATGAAATGAGCAGAACCAGGAGATCATTGTACACGGCAACAAGATTTTACGATTATCCATTCTCATGGATGCGACTCTTTTCAACAGTGAGGGGCTTCAGGCCAGTTCCAATGATCTTGTGATGGGGAGAGCCATCTGTGGGATGGTCTGTGGGAACTGAGTGTGGATCACAACATAATATTTTCATTCTTTTTGTTGTTGTTTGCTGGCCTTTTGTTTTCTTTCTCATTTTTCCCTTTTTGATTTGGTTTTTCTTGTGCAGCAAGATAATTGTATAAATATATATGCTTATATTGGATTTAACATATATTTTTTTACCATGTTTAACACATATTGGACTACTTGTCATCTAGGAGAGGGGGTGAGGAGAAGGGGGAGAAATTGGAACACAAGGTTTTGCAAGGGCTAATGTTAAAAAAAATTATCCATGCCTATGTTTTGAAAATAAAGAGCTTTAATAAGTTTTTAAAAAAATATTCAGATCATGTTATAAATTACTAATATTTGATTTTTTTCATTCTTATCACAGCACCAAAGAAATATAGATAAGGAAGGGAAGGGCACTAGTGATTCATTAATCCAGCTCTACCTACACAAAGCATGAACTTTATCTATGATATTCCTGAGAAGTGGTCAGCTAGAGTCCTCATGAACATCCCACTGAAAGAGAACCACCAATGAGCTGATGAACGATATATGATTCCCTCCTTCCTGCATGCATGTCTGTGCTCCCCCCTACACCCATGCCATTCAATCATTTAATGGCTTGAAAAATTAAGCTTCACCTTACATATTGAACTGAATTCATTTAGTTCTGCAGTTCTCTCATCTATGTTTTGGGCTTTGTCACTTTTGACCCAGGAAGTTCTTTCCCAGAAAAGGGCTCCTGCTGTGCATTTTCACTAGCTTTGTCACATGACAGGCTCTGGGGGTCTGACCTTCAGTGTGCCCATGGGAGTGGAGAAAAGGGGATGGGTGTGAGAGAGATAGGAATGAAAAGATTGAGCAATGAAATGGAAATAGGCAGAGTAAGAGTGAATGAAGCAGGAGGATCTCACTGAGTTTAGTGGAAGGATAGTAGTGCTCTTGCCGGTTATAGAAATGTTTAGAAGAACGTGAAATTTGGGGGAAAGGTAATGAATTCTGTTTTGGACATGTTGAGTTTGCCCTACAGGGGAGCAACGCTGAGATTGCCTATAGGCAGGCATGCCTATTTAAGTGTATGGCTCTGGCCTTCACGGGACTCAGCACTAACTTCTGGGATGACCTTTCTGTCTTGAATTTCATGATTGCTCTAAGGGGCCACATTCACATTCCTCAGTTGCCCCAAACCACATGCTGCCTATTTCTGTGCTTCTAGTATGACAATGCAGTTCATTGCATATGTGGAACATTCATTGAGCTCCACAAGCAGGCAGTCACCCCAGGCTCCATGGCTTCATCTCTGGTTGTTGGTGTCCCACCAGGGGTCCCTCCTGATGACCCCCTCCCTGCCTCATTGTTCACTTCTGATCAAAGTCCTTTATCACAATCAATTTTCTGTTTATAGAAGAAGAAGAATTCTTTCTGTTCTGGGGGACTTGACATGAGCTGGTGTGAGCATTAAGTGGGGGATGGAATGGATGTTGGTTGAAATCTTCAGGGGTATAATCTATTGTCCTTATTGCTTTGAAGCAGCCCCATTGTACAATCTCCTGCCATCCCTACTTGCTACCCCGAGGCCAATATACAAAGAATATTACCCTCATTTGAAATGCAAACATAGAAAATACTGTGCAGCTCTCATTTCCACAGCTTCACAAGATTTTAAGGGTTCTCAAACAACTCTACAAACAGATGAGCCTCCCCACCCCCACCCCCCACACACTATTAAGCATTTAAGGGTGTCCAGGAACAGGGATATGGAAGCTCTGTCTCTCTACTCTGCTGAGATGACAGACTATTTCACAATTATTTTAGGTCTTCATGTGTTCGTATTAAATGAATCAATACCAAGATTGATCCTCCTCCCAGAAGATGGAAAAGACATTATGTGCAACAAACACTGCCCAGAAACTGTGAATCCAGGCTCCTCGAGTTACTTGAGTCCTGATTTAAAATCAACACTAACTCCTCAACCTCACTTATTGTAGACGGTTCAATCATTATGGACTTTGTTAGCTTCTAGATGCTACTAGATTACTTATCGAATATTGTTCGTGGATTTTTCAATGAGAGGTGATAAGTGGTCTTTGGAAAGGAAAAGAGCTTCTGGTGTCGTGCCCATGTGGAACTCAGAGCAGAGAAACGCCTATTAACCAAAACCAAACAAAGCTTGGGAGGGCTACCCCGGGTGTGGGGGATGGGAGAATGTCCAGAAGGCAGCTAATTCAAAGCATGTTTCCTCACCACATACTCATTTTCTTTCATTTCCCTTCAATCAAGCTTAGCTGAAACCACAAGCAACTCAGAGACAAGACTTGAGACATATGAATCAAACCACTGCCACAAACTTGACCATCATTTTACCTCAGACTCCAATGGAGATAGTCCCGAACCCTAACTCAAAAGCTTTGGAAACAGCAGTGGCCAACCCCCCCCTCCCCATTCCCTACCATTCATGCTTTTAATGAGGTCCTTGCAGCCATCATTGAGAAGATCCATCCCTATAAAGAAAGGGCTCATCTTCTTCACTATCACCAGCACAAAACACTGACAAGTGCCTATCAGTGCACGTAAGCCCAAGATTCTTGGGAATATCCTGGATCACAAATAAATAGTAAAGAGTTGGGGGTTTTGTTTTGTTTTTCAGGGAAAATATTAACAATCGGCGGTCATCGGAATGGGGGAGGAATAATTGGTAAAGGCCTTATGTTGGTGGCCCTCACACTGAACACTGGTAGGAGATAGCAATTCTAAGAGTGGAAATAATCTCCTTGAGGGCAAGAGCTCTCCTGCTGTGTATGTACGTCTAACCTTTAGCACAGTGCCTTGAATACATAGGAGCTTCATAAAACAACTGTTGAATTCATTTATTAAGCAAAAGCTGAGTGAATGTTCACTATGTGCAAGACAGTCAACTTGACAATCATATTCCATGGGTTTAATAGAGTGTCTTTGCTGTTTCACCATGCACATAAAGGTTGATGGAATTAACAATTGGTGGCCCTTTGAATGTCAAGCTATTTTGACTTGCTAATGAGCAAGTACAGGTTGTGTAACCAAGGATATCAGTGCTCAATTTCCTTGTTTTAGCATAGCATTCATTCTGTTTGGAAACAGACAAAAGGAAGCCAAGGATATTGAATGCTAAGAAGGTAATTAGATGGCACTAGGAAATCCGCATATTGGCGCATGCCAATCAGCTTCTCTATCTCACTTTGTGCACCAGCCACTTATCTTTCCAGATTGGATACTGGCACTGAGAATAGCTTTTTAACAAATTCTGCACTGAGAATGCTTACTATGATGAGTAGCTCCAAACTTACTGTCATTCCATTTTTCTCTAATATGGGCTACAAAATATTTGAAGAGGAGCTAATATCAACTGTTTAATTTAAATATTTTAATAGAGTTTGTACAGATGTACATTATACACATGTATACAGATGTATAGAAGGACACTACAGCAAAGGGGTGACATTTGTAAGGCAATTTGGGGTTTCCTTCGACAGTTTCCATGGCAATGTCATCATTCTCCTTTGTGTAATCATGCAGCGATTTGATTTTCCATCCAATCTTTTCTTTGTTCTCATTTTGGCAGCTGAGACTGACAGCCAGTGCACTCTTCCCCTATTATTAAGTGGGTGCTAGCATGATTTGGTCTGGATGGGAGGGTGCACAAGAACCTACCTTCAAATATATTTGAAGTTGAGGAAAGGATGGGGATGCAGGGATGAGAAAGAAAGGGGAGAGATCCAGCCACAGTGCCTATATCTCAAGGCCTAATTCATTAATTCAGCCCTCACTAAGTGCCTTCCCCTTAGCTGTCTGTCATTAGCATAATGAAGCATTATTGTTTTCCATGATTTATCAAGCAGAATGACTAGCCTTCTTTATAATTGCAGGACTTTTCTAGGCTTTTCCCCTTTTCAGGCTGAGTCCCAAGAAGTCCCATTATCCCTGGTCCATTTTCACAAGCTGCATCATTACAAGCAGGTTGGTTTCCTGTGGCTATTTTGTAGACTAGATCATTTTCATCCATGATTACTCTCCACCTGTTCTGTCTCACCATTCATTTTCTTTATGTGTCCCAAAAAAACAGCTGGCCTTTCCTGAGGGCTGATGGATACCCTGAAATTATCTACCAGGCCAACATAAAAAGAACAGGAAATGGGAAATGTGGTGTTTCCTGCCCCTGCCCAGGCCCAGTTTGGGGGAGAGGGGAAGGGAGGATTTTCAGAAGCCCAAGGTGTTTCTGGTAGGATATTCATATCCTGGATGCCATAGAGAGCATGGTCAGAGTATGTCTGCCTTCGGGGAATTTCAGTAACATGGGTGTAGCTACTACTTCCTCTTCCTGTTCTGAGGAAGTCTTTCACTGTGGATAAGTCATTTGCACTTACCATATTGTGTACATGGCTTGGCTTCCATACTAGAATGGAATGGAAGCAGCAGAGATCTTAAGTAAGCTTTTTAGAAATACTTTCTGTGAATTTTCTTCTTCCTGTTCTCCAAATCCATAACTTTTGTTTAAGCTTACTTCAACCCTTACCTCATCTAGATATTTCTGTCATTAGGGAACTGATCATGGTTGGGCATCTCTGTGCTCTTAGATTATTTATGAAACATTGCCCAGAGTAGATATCTAAGTCTGAATTGGGGGGGGGGAGGGTGATGAGAAATGTCATTGCTGAGCAGAGGTGAGAGTGTAGACCACGTTGCCTAAACCCCTACCTTATTGCTAGTGACACATATGGTCTTGGTTAAGTCCCTTAACCCCTCTCAGTGCCTTTTCTGTACAAAGGGACAACAAAAGCATCTACCTCACAGATGAAACAATATATGAAAAGCACTTGCAACCCTGAAAGCACGAATATCAACTGTAACAATGAGAGAGAATCTTGCCTTTTCTTTGTATCCTCGGCACACTGTTTTGCAAACAATGAGAATTTAATAAATGCTTTCTAATTCATTCATTCTGATTTCTTTCATAAATGAAGGATAATCCATTCTTCCTCTTCATTTTTCATATATTATTTCTGAGTGGCCTCGGCAGGTCTCCCTACGTTAGATCTCTACAACAAGGAGGTGCCAACAGCTCGCTTAGTTGGGAACAGGTTTCCTACAGGTGCTCCCTGTAGATGTAGAGTAAGAACTCTGCCTCAGCCAGTCAACTGGCATTTATTAAACACTCACTGTGTGCCAAAGCACTGTGCTAAATGCTGAGGATATAAAGAAAGGCAAAAATCAAGTCTCTGCTATCCAAGTTTACATTCTAACCACCAGCAAATAGGGATGTACCAACATGTTCTACACAGAGTAAATTGAAGGCAATCTTCCAGGGGAAGGTTTTAGCCTTGCAGGGGCTTTGTGGGTGGGCGGAGAGTGGGACCTGAGCTCAGTCTAGAGGCAGCACCTACCAGGCACCAGGATTCTGTAGTTTATCCTTACTCCAACCCATCCTCCAGAGCTGCCATACATAGTTTTCCAAAAGGGAGGATAGAAGCACATTACCCTCTCCTCCTAAGCTCCAAGTGCTCCCTATGTTCTTTTGAATTGACTATAAATTCTGACATTTTGTGCTTTTCACAATCTAGTCCCTACTGTGTCTAGAGTGCTCAGGGAGGACTAGCACCTCTGGTGGGAGGGCTGCTGAGCCCTTTTCAGGGCTGCTCATCTATCTTTCACTACCTTTTCACCAAGCTCTCCTCTGTGACTCTAAAAAGATTATAGGATGTGCAGGGGTCACATCTCAGTGAAACCATCTTGGCAAACATGTTGAGGGTAACTGACAGGCCTTAAATCCCTTGGTGAGTTAGGGGGTGTCTACACCAAGCCTGTGAAGACTTCCTCTGGCAGAGTGGGCGGATGAGAACAATTTGTTCCAACAGCCACAAAGGCTGCTGAAGTGGACACTGTGGAGCGTTTAGAGCTTGGTCAGGTACCGAAGATGCCAAGGTCATCCAGTGAGAACTGCAACCAATCATCTTGACTTTTGTCTTGCCTCTAGAATTCAATGACTCCAGAAGAAATAGTGAGGCTGACAATTCTGGGCCTCACTTCCATCCAATTCACGCCCAAGTCAAGACATCGCCCATGAAGTCACTGATGTCACTGATCCCCTTCAAACATTCTAACCCACTAGCTATTCTTTAGAGATAATAATTCCTCTCTATAAAAATTCATTTCTATAAATTGATGACAATGGTCTACACATGAACTGAGGCTGCCTGATGAAAATGCCTGAAGGAATAGGTAAACTCTCACAGATAACTACAGACTTGCAGTTTGGAAGGAACCTTACTCGGCCTTTGCTTAAAGACTTCCAGAGAAGAAGAGCCTTCCACCTGCAGGTCTTTGCACTCACACAAAGCTGAAATTTACTTCTTATGTTAAAATGTTCTCAATTCTACCCTTTGGGGACAAATCAAAGAAATCTAAACTTTATTCTATGACGCAGCTTTTGAATATAAACACATACCTTGGGAGTTTTCTCTTCTCCAGGCACAAAATCCCCAGTTACTTCAACGGATCCTGACGTATCAAGGTCCTTCGCCATGCTGGTTGCCCTTTTCTCGATGCCATCGAGCTTATCGATGTTCTACAATATGGCACCCATATCTGCATCCAGTATTCCAAATGAAGCCTGATGAGAACAAAGTACAAGAAGGCTCTCATCTCTATTCCTAGAAACTCTGCCCCTCTTAATGTAGCCTAAGGTGATCTGGCCAGCAGATCACATGGCAAGTCCCACTGAGCTTATGCTTCACTGCTATTCCCAGACCTCTTGCAGATAAATTGCAGTCTAACCATGCCTTTTTCCATCTCATACTTGTAGAGGCAACTTTTTGCACTTAAATTTAAAACTTTATACTCATCCCTCCTGCTCTAGACACTCATGGCCTGATTGGGTCTTTTTTTTTTTTTTTTTTTTTTTAATTTATTTTTATTTTATTTTATAATTATAACATTTTTTGACAATACATATGCATGGGTAATTTTTTATAACATTATCCCTTGCACTTACTTCTATTCAGATTTTTTCCCTTCCTCCCCCAAACCCCTCCCCCAGATGGCAAGCAGTCTTATATATGTTAAATATATTACAGTATAATTTAGATACAATATATGTGTGTAGAACCGAATTTTTTGTTGCACAGGAAGAATTGGATTCAGAAGGTAAAAATAACAGTTTACATTCATTTCCCATTGTTCCTTTTCTGGATGTAGCTGGTTCTTTCCATCATTAATCAATTGGAATTGGATTAGCTCTTCTCTATGTTGAAGAAATCCACTTCCATCAGCATACATCCTCGTACAGTATCATTGTTGAAGTGTATAATGATCTTCTGGTTCTGCTCGTTTCACTCAGCATCAGTTGATGTAAGTCTCTCCAAGCCTCTCTATATTTCTCCTGTTGGTCATTTCTTATAGAACAATAATATTCCATAACATTCATATACCATAGTTTACCCAACCATTCTCCAATTGATGGACATCCATTCATCTTCCAGCTTCTAGCCACTATGAAAAGGGCTGCCACAAACATTTTGGCACATACAGGACCCTTTCCCTTCTCTAGTAGTTCCTTGGGGTATAAGCCCAGTAGTAGTATGGCTGGGTCAAAGGGTATGCACATTTTGATAACTTTTTGGGCATAATTCCAGATTGCTCTCCAGAATGGTTGGATTCTTTCACAACTCCACCAACAATGCATCAGTGTCCCAGTTTTCCCACAGCCCCTCCAACATTCATCGTTATTTGTTCCTGTCATCTTAGCCAATCTGACAGGTGTGTAATGATACCTCAGAGTTGTCTTAATTTGCATTTCTCTGATCAATAGTGATTTGGAACACTCTTTCATATGAGTGGAAATAGTTTTAATTTCATCATCTGAAAATTGTCTGTTCATATCCTTTGACCATTTATCAATTGGAGAATGGCTTGATTTCTTATAGATTAAAGTCAATTCTCTGTATATTTTGGAGATGAGGCCTTTATCAGAACCTTTAACTGTAAAAATTTTTTCCCAATTTGTTACTTCCCTTCTAATCTTGTTTGCATTAGTTTTGTTTGTGCAGAAACTTTTTAATTTGGTGTAATCAAAATGTTCTATTTTGTGATCAATAATGGTCTCTAGTTCTCCCTTGGACACAAACTCCTTCCTCCTCCACAAGTCTGAGAGGTGAACCATCCCATGTTCCTCCAATTTATTTATGATTTCGTTCTTTATGCCTAAATCTTGGACCCATTTTGATCTAATCTTAGTATGTGGTGTTAAATGTGGGTCCATGCCTAGTTTCTGCCATACTAATTTCCAGTTTTCCCAGCAGTTTTTGTCAAATAATGAATTTTTATCCCAAAATTTGGGATCTTTGGGTTTGTCAAAGATTAGATTGCTATTTTTATTCACTATCTTGTCCTGTGAACCTAACCTATGCCACTGATCAACTAGTCTATTTCTTAGCCAATACCAAATGGTTTTGGTGACTGTTGCTTTATAATATAGCTTTAAATCAGGTACACTTAGACCACCTTCCTCTGACTTTTTTTTCATTAGTTCCCTTGCAATTCTCGACCTTTTATTCTTCCATATGAATTTTGTTGTTATTTTTTCTAGGTCATTAAAATAGTTTCTTGGGAGTCTGATTGGTATAGCACTAAATAAATAGATTAGTTTGGGGAGTATTGTCATCTTTATTATATTCGCTCGGCCTATCCAAGAACATTGAATGTCTTTCCAATTATTTAAATCTGACTTTATTTTTGTGGCAAGTGTTTTGTAATTTTGCTCATATAATTCCTGACTCTCCTTTGGTAGATATATTCCCAAATATTTGATACTATCGACTGTTATTTTGAATGGAATTTCTCTTTGTATCTCTTGCTGTTGGATTGTGTTGGTAATGTATAAAAATCCTGAGGATTTATGTGGATTTATTTTGTATCCTGCGACTTTGCTAAAATTCTGAATTATTTCTGATAGCTTTTTAGCAGAGTCTTTGGGGTTCTCTAAGTATACCATCATGTCATCTGCGAAAAGTGACAATTTGATTTCTTCATTTCCTACTCTAATTCCTTGGATCTCTTTCTCGGCTCTTATTGCCAAGGCTAGAGTTTCTAGTACTATATTGAATAGTAATGGTGATAGTGGGCAACCTTGTTTCACTCCTGATCTAACAGGGAAAGGTTCTAGTTTATCACCATTACATATGATGTTTACTGAAGGTTTTAAATATATGCTCCTTATTATTTTAAGGAATAGTCCATTTATTCCTATACTCTCAAGCGTTTTTAGTAGGAATGGATGTTGGATTTTATCAAATGCCTTTTCTGCATCTATTGAGATGATCATATGGTTTTTATTAATTTGATTATTAATATGGTCAATTATACTAATAGTTTTCCTAATATTAAACCAGCCCTGCATTCCTGGTATAAATCCCACTTGGTCATAGTGTATTATTCTGGGGATGATTTTCTGAAGTCTATTTGCTAATATCTTATTTAAGATTTTAGCATCAATATTCATTAAGGAAATTGGTCTATAGTTTTCTTTCTCAGTTTTCGATCTACCTGGTTTAAGTATCAGTACCATGTCTGTGTCATAGAAGGAATTTGGTAGGACTCCTTCAATCCCTATTTTTTCAAATAGTTTACATAGCATTGGAGTTAGTTGTTCTTTAAATGTTTGGTAGAATTCACCTGTAAATCCATCTGGTCCTGGGGACTTTTTCTTAGGAAGTTGGTTAATAGCTTGGTCTATTTCTTTTTCTGAGATGGGACTATTTAGACTACTTACTTCTTCCTCTGTTAATCTGGGCAAGCTATATTTTTGAAGGTATTCTTCCATTTCATTTAAGTTATCAAATTTATCGGCATAAAGTTGAGCAAAGTAGCTCCTAACTATTGTTCTAATTTCCTCTTCATTAGTGGTGAGTTCACCCTTTTCATTTTCAAGACTATCAATTTGCTTTTTCTCTTTCCTTTTTTTAATCAGGTTTACTAAGGGTTTGTCTATTTTGTTGGTTTTTTCATAAAACCAACTCTTAGTTTTATTAATTAATTCAATAGTTTTTTTACTTTCAATTTTATTAATCTCACCTTTTATTTTTTGAATTTCAAGTTTTGTGTTTGTCTGGGGGTTTTTAATTTGTTCCTTTTCTAGCAATTTTAGTTGTAAACCCAATTCGTTGGCCCTCTCTTTCTCTATTTTATGCAAGTAGGCCTGTAGAGATATAAAACTTCCCCTAATTACTGCTTTGGCTGTATCCCACACATTTTGGTATGATGTCTCATTATTGTCATTTTCTTGGGTGAAGTTATTAATTATGTCTATGATTTGCTGTTTTACCCAATCATTCTTTAGTATAAGATTATTTAGTTTCCAATTATTTTTTGGTCTATTTTCCCCTGGCTTTTTATTAAATGTTATTTTGATTGCATTATGGTCTGAAAAGGATGCATTTACTATTTCTGCCTTACTGCATTTGATTTTGAGGTTTTTATGCCCTAGTATATGATCAATTTTTGTATAGGTTCCATGAACTGCTGAGAAGAAAGTATATTCCTTTCTGTCTCCATTTAGCTTTCGCCAAAGATCTATCATATCAAACTTTTCTAGTATTCTATTTACCTCTTTGACTTCTTTCTTATTTATTTTGTGGTTTGATTTATCTAATTCTGATAGTGCAAGGTTGAGATCTCCCGCTATTATAGTTTTGCTATCTATTTCCTCTTGCAGCTCTCTTAATTTCTCTTTTAAGAATTTAGATGCTGCACCACTTGGTGCATACATGTTTAATATTGATACGGCTTCACTATTGATGCTTCCCTTTAGCAGGATATAATGCCCTTCCTTATCTCTTTTAATTAGATCAATTTTTGTTTTTGCTTGATCTGAGATGAGGATGGCTACTCCTGCTTTTTTGGTTTTGCCTGAAGCATAATAGATTCTGCTCCACCCTTTTACTTTTAGTTTGAATGTCTCATCCTGTTTCAGGTGTGTTTCCTGTAAACAACATATAGTAGGATTCTGGCTTTTAATCCAGTCTGCTAACTGCTTCCTCTTTATGAGGCAGTTTGCCCCATTCACATTTATGGTTAGAAGGACTAATTCTATATTGCTTGCCATCCTATTAACCCCTGCTTATGCTTTTCCCCTTTCCTTCCCTTTTACCCTCCTATCCAGTATTAAACTGGTAAACACCACTTGCTTTTCACAGCCCTCCCTTTTTAGGATCCCTCCCCCACCTTAAAGATCCTCCCCTTATTTTATCCCTTTTCCTCGAAATTACTGTATTCCCTTCCCCTTAGCTTACTCCTTCCCTTTCACTTTTCAATGAAGTGGAAGAAGTTTCACCATAAATCGAATATGTCTATTGATACACGCTATGTTCATCTCCCTCCTTTCTTTCTCTCAGATATAATAGGTTACCTTTGCCTCTTCATGAGATGTAGTACCACCACTTTATACTTTTTTATGATATAATCTCCTTTCCACCTCTAGTTTCTAAGACAAATTGTACATATGTTCTTTGCATATTTTTTTGACAGAAGTATAGTTCTCAAGATTTCTTTTTACCTTTTTTAGAAGTCTCTTGAGTTCTGTATTTGAAGATCAAACCTTTTATGTAGGTCTGGCTTTTTCATCAAAAATAGATGGAATTCATTTATTTCGTTAAATGTCCATCTTCTTCCCTGGAAAATGATGCTCATTCTTGCTGGGTAAGTCACTCTTGGCTGCATACCAAGTTCCTTAGCCTTTCGGAATATCATGTTCCAGGCCCTGCGTTCTTTTAATGTGGACGCTGCTAGATCCTGTGTTATCCTTATTGTGGATCCTCCATATCTGAATTGTTTTTTTCTAGCAGCTTCCAATATCTTTTCCTTTGTCTGATGGTTCTTGAACTTGGCCACTATATTTCTTGGCGTTTTGATTTTAGGGTCCCTTTCAGTAGGTGATCGATGAATTTTCTCAATGTCTATTTTACCCTCTGTTTCCAAAACGTCTGGGCAGTTCTCTTTGATAATTTCCTCGAAAATGGTGTCCAAGCTCTTTTTTTCCTCCCATTTTTCAGGGAGTCCGATTATTCTCAAATTGTCTCTCCTGGATCTGTTTTCCAGGTCTGTTGTCTTTCTGGTAAGGTACTTGACAGTCTTTTCAATTGTCTCATTTCTCTGGTTTTGCTTGACTCCCTCTTGGTTTCTCCTTGAGTCATTCATTTCTACTTGTTCCAGTCTAATTTTCAATGATGTATTTTCTTCACTCACTTTTTTTATATCTCTTTGTAATTGTCCAATTGAGTTTTTATCTTCTATGGAATTTTTTTCCATTGTATTTTTTAGAGAGCTGATTTCTTTTTCCAGCTCTCTAATCCTGTTTTCCTTGGAGTTGTTTACCTTTTCCAGCTCACTAATCTTGTTTCTCAATGATTTGATTTCTTTATCCATTCTGTCTTTGAATGCATGGGATGACTTCTCCAGGCTCTCTTGCCAAGCTTCCCTTTCCTTTTCCCATTTCTCTTCCAGCTCTCTTGTGAGAGCCTTTTTGATTTCCTCTATGAGGTTCTTTTGTATTGAGGAGCAGCTTATATCCCTCCCAGGGGATACATCTGGGGACATTCTGTTCCTAGTCTCTTCAGCATTTGAAGTCTGCTCCCTCTCCACACAGAAGCTGTCAATGGTTAGAGCCCTTTTGAATTTTTTGTTCATTTTGTCAGAGTAGGAATCAAAGAAAACAAACTGACAAGAGAAACAATTGGTCTGTTTTGCGGGGGATAGGGCTGGATGGTATTAATGGGCTTCCTCTACAGACTGGGGGTAGGGCAGCAGAGAGCCACTAACAGAACAGCAATGACTGTACTGAGTCTGCGCTCTGAGGCTCCGAGAGCGCACCGAGTCAGTCCAGGTGGGGGTTGGGGGTGGCCGGGCTCTGAGAGATGCTGGCTTTCTGGGGTTTTAATCTTCACCTCCAGTGTTTACACCCTCTCCACTGCTCCTGGCTTGCTGCCAAGACGGAGCATCCACACTGGGGCAAAAGCCCTTTCACAAAAACGACAGAGATCACACCCCTCCCCCTCCGGTCTGAGCTGTGTGAGCTGCCTGTCTTGCTCTGGCTGTCTGCCCTCAGTCTGCGCCCAGTCTGATTGACCCTCCCCCGAACAAACACAGACCTTTTCTGGCGACTTTCAAGGATGTCTTCTCTTGGTGATAATTTGTGGATTTCTTTCTGGGTCAAGCATTAAGTCAGAGGCTTGTCATGAAGTAAGTTCTGAGAGAAAACGAGGAGCTCAAGCAGCTGTCTGCCTCCACGCCGCCATCTTGGCCGGAAGTCCCTGATTGGGTCTTGACTTGGTCATTCCCTGGGCTTCCTCTTCTTTCCAATTTGTTGTTATCTACACATGTTGAGCATCTCTACTGACAGCCTTCTAAACCTCAGAGGTACCTCCATTATCACACCAAAGTATCAGAGGAGGACTTTGGGGGAGATTGCTTCCATGAGGTCATGCAGTGAGTGAGAAGCAGATGACTTGGTGGCTGGGAAATGCCACAGGTTTTATCCTCAGGTCATCCTCAGCTCATGACTTATAAGAAGAGATCCAAGAGACCACCTGGTCTGTACACTTTCTTTTACTGCACAGGAAGAGTGCTCAATTTTGAAAGGAAACAGAACATCCCCTTCCTCTTTAGGGGCACTCACTAGTGAAGGGATAGAAATGGATGCTTCCTCCAACCCACTATTTGCAGAGTGCCCAGAAGTCCATAAAAGGTGAGCATTTGGCTTTCCTGACTCCTTTACAATTAACACAGTCTTCAAATCACAGAATTCCAAACAGGGCACCCCAGACAACCATATATATCCAATATGGGAGTTTAAATGGAACCTCTGAGGCCTATTTTTTCCCCGGAAAAGTGCATATGTCGCTCTTATTCAACAACAGAATGTTTCAATAACTTATTTAAATATCAATCTGTTAACAATATGTCACATCACTTCTTATCTTAATGTTCTACCTGAAGGGGGAGCTTTTTCTGCCAACTCTTTAATAGGACTAGGACACACACACACACACACACACACACACACACACACACACACACACACACACACTGCAAGTGATTCATTCCAACGTAGTCAGTGAAGCATAGTGGAGAGAGGGCAAAACCTGAGTTCAAGTTTCACCTCTAACACATCCTCACTATGTGATCCAGATCACTCTCCATGACCATCAGATACAGAGGATTTACTACTGGGCAGCAGTAAAGGAACTTTCCATATGAGTATTTTCCATATTGATGAAATCATAGTTTCTGGGCTTTATGTGTACTCCAGCTATAGAATCAAAGGATGGAGGTTTGCATCTTGGCTCCCTGTGTGATCTTAGGCAAGCCTCTTCCCTTCTCTGAGCCTCGGTTTCCCCTTTTCTAAATGTAAATGGGTCTTAATTTCTGAGGTCCATTCCAGCACTACATCTTTGCACCTGGGGTATTATGTATAGACAGATGTGACTGAAGTTTTATTTTATAACATTCTACCTCCTTTATCTGCACAGCACTTTAAACTTTGTTTTCAAAACCTCTTTTGCATGCAATATGTCATTTAATCATCATTCCCATCTGTCCCTCTCCTTCATATGGTCATCGCCTGAGTTTGGCTTCTCATTACCTCTCATCTGGACCACTGCAATCCCCTCTTAATTGGTCTCCCTGCTTCCATGCTCTTTCCTCTACAATTCATTCTTCTCACAACTGCCAAAAAAATCCCCTTTAAAAAACCCAGGAATATTCAGGAGCACCTGGATATCTCTAAGATGAAATACATATTCTCCTGTTTGGCACTTGTCATCTATCTCTAATCTCCAATTTCAGACATATTCCTCTTTTTTTCCTTTATTTTTTTATATTTAAAATTTTATTTTTTAATAAAAGCTTTTTATTTTTAAAACATATGCATAGATAATTTTCAACATTTACCTTTGCAAAACCTTATGCTCCCAATTTTTTTCCTTCTCTTCTCCCCAGCCTGTCTCCTAGACCACAAGTAATCCAATGCATGTTAAACATGTGCAGTTCTTCTAGACACATTTCTACAAGTATCATGCTGTACAAGAAAAATCAGATCAAAAAGAAGAAAAAGGAGAAAGAAAACAAAAAGCAAATGAAGAACAACAAAAAGGGTGAAAATGTTGTTTTGGTCCACACTCAGTTTCCACAGGCCTCTCTCTGGGTGCAGATGGTTCTCTTCATCACAAGATCATTGGAACTGGCTTGAATCAGCTCACTGTTGAAAAGAGCAACATCAGACATATTTCTCATTACTCTACTTTACAAACATATTTTTCCTGCCAAAAGAGTTGACTTTTAGTTCTCAAACTCAGCATTTCAGCTCTTTCTCCCATCTTTGCTTGGGCTATCCCTCAAGCCTGCAATCGACTTCTTTCTGGCTTCTACCTGATAGAATCCTTAGCTTCCTCCAAGGTTCAGCTTTTCTGGGAAGCCTTTCTTTGTCTCCCCACTACCCATCCCCAAATATAAGTATTTTCTTTCTTCACATATGACCTTTTTCCAGTGTCCATTTTGAGGGGAAGGACCATGTTGTGTTTTGCTGTGGATGCTCAGGTCCTAGTCTAGTGATAGAGTCATGGACCCAGGCTCAGCAAGAACTGAAATTTGAACCCCACCTCTGTTGCTCACTGTGTGGCTACGGGAAGGTCACCTGATCTCCCTGATGTGCCAGGTGGGCTGCACATCGTAAATGCTTAACTAATACTTCTTAAGTGATTATTTCAATACATATTGCATGCCCTCAGTAGAATGCAATCTATTGTTTCTGCCTTATCTTCATATCCCCAGTATCTTATACGAGATCAATGAAATTGGAAGAGTAATCTTAGGAATCAAGGTGAACTGGGAACAGATCCTGCATCTTACATTAATTATCTGCATGACCCTGGGTAAGTCACTTAGTCTCAATCAGCATCAGTTTTCTCATCTGTCTGTAAAATGACTGGGGTAAGCATCATTTGATCAATAAAAAATTATCAAGCACCTACTATGTGCCAGGTACTAAATAACATCAAATGCATTATGAACATAGAAATCTGGTATAATCAGTGTCACACAAATACCACCGCTACGGACCATCAAGTCCACAAGAACAGGCCCGAGTCTTAGCTTGATATTGTATCCTCCTCTCAGTGCTCAGCTTAGCTTCCTGCCAATGGTAGGCAATGAACAAGTGGGTGTTGAGTTAAATTGACTAGTTTCTCTATGTTGGTCAACAGCACCTACTATGTGCCAGGCACCGTGCTAAATGCTGGGGCTCCAAAGACAGGCGAAAGACAGTTCCTGTTCACATGAACTCCCATTCGAACATGGGAGACAACATGCCAATAACCAGCTATAAAAATGATGTATTCAGGTGAAAGTGGAATGAGGGAAGGCACTAAGATTAAAGCAAATGAGGAAAAGCTCCTTGTAGAAGAGGGGATTTTTTTTTTCTTTTTCTTTTTTCTGAGACTGGGGTTAAGTGACTTGCCCAGGGTCACACAGCTAGGAAGTGTTAAGTGTCTGAGACTAGAGTTGAACTCTGGTCCTCCGGAATTCAGGGCTGGTGCTCTATCCACTGAGCCACCTAGCTGCCCCCTAGAAGAGGGGATTTTAAGTGAGATTTCAGGGAAGCCCAGGAGGCAGAGAGAAGGAGGGAGAGAATTCTAGGCATGGGGCGCAGCGAGTGAAACCACCCAGAGACTAGAGATGGAATCTCAGGAGGCCAGTTTCACTGGATCATAAAGAATATAAAGGGGAATAAGGCTTATGACTAGCAAAGTGGGAGGGGGAGAAAGACGAGGTTAGGAATGGCTCCAAATGCTAAATATAAGACTTTACATTTGATCCCAGAAGTGAGAGAGAACCAAGGGAGTTTACCGAATTGGGTGGAGCAGAGCGGAGAGTGACATGGACAAATCTGTGCTTTAGGAAGATCTGAGTGGAGAGAGACCTGTGGCGGTCAGCCACAAGAGCAGCTGTTTCCATAGCCCAACGTGAAATGATGAAGGCCTCCATGTGGGTGTCAGAGGAGAGAGAAGGAGACATGGAGGAGAAATAGGGAAATTCCTCTCTAATACAATTGACAACACTTGGCAACAGAATGGCTACGGGGAGGATGAGAGAGAGCCAAGAGTAGGGACTGGAAGTGGGAGGGCCTGAGAGAATCGGAAAAAGATAATGAGTTCAGTTTTGGACTTGTTGAGTTGAATACTCCCAGAGACGTGTCCTTTGAGATGTCGAAGGCTCAGTTAGAGATGGATTCTGGAGGTCAGCCGAGAGGCGAGGGCCACGTAACTACTTCTGGGGATCATCAGCATAAAGGACAACTGAATCCATGGGAACTGATGAGATCAGCACATGAGATGGGAGAGAGGGAGAAGAGAAAAGAGCCCAGGACAGAGCCCTGGGGGACACCCACAGCTTGCAGGTACAATGTGGCTAAAGATCCCGCAAAGGAGACCAAGGAACAGGCATACAAATGGAAGGAGAACTAGGATGGAGTGCATTATGAAAATCTGGAGAGAAAGGTACCAAGAAGAAGGGGAGCCATAGTGTCAAAAGCTGCAGGGAGGTTAAGAAGAGTGAGGATTGAGAAAAGACCATTGGAGTTGGAGATTACAAGATCGTTAATACCACTTGTAACTCTTCCCTTTTCTATATTTATTCATTAAGACTTCTTTTCTACCAGGTTGCCCTCCAGCCTGCCTTCCAGGCTCCACAGTCCCACTCTCCTTCCGTTGTCACCTGGCCACCAACACTCACCAGACCCCAAAGGAAATAAGCCAGTGCTGCTAGGGAATCAAATGACTTTCCTTTTCCATTTTGCACCAACCACATACATAAATGGAATACAAACAGTAAGCAAGCTATGTGCTAATAGGCCCATCTTACAGGTGAAGAAACTGAGGCTTTGAGAGGTTAAATAACTTGTGTGGGCCTCCCATAAACTAGTGGCTGTGACTTAAATTCAGATTTCCTTCCTGCACAGTTTCCCAGATTAAAACTCCCTCTGCTTGCTCTTTTATTTCTCCTCTTCCTATGGTTGGATCAATGGATGAAAAAAGCCTTTGTCAAAAGTTTACTATGGGCCAAACACTGTGCCAGGAATACAAAAGATAAAAGCTATATGACGCCCATTTTTGAGAAGGTCGCAGTCTAATTGAGGAAGATAACACATAAAGAAACTTCAGGGTAGATGGCAAGGCCCAGGGGTCATAAAGGAGATTATACCAGTCAAGCAGATAGCAAAGTTCAAGCGTTTATAAGGCACATCAACATGTGTGTTCTGGAGGTCAGCAAGTCGGGTGAGGACCTCACCACCACCACTAGAAAAGGAAAACCAGGGAGCCTGGGTTTCCTCTGGTGGGAGTGGAAATCACTATTCTGCCAGGAAGGCAGAAGAGGAAGTGCCTATTCTCAGGGATGCCATGCCCACTATTAGTGCCAGCTCTGGCTTGCCTCACCTATGGGCTTCTATGTAAAATGCTAGTGTTTATTCCTTCTGAGAGAGGTTGGACCAATTCAACAGCTCCCTATTCTGTTCTTTGGGACCAAGAGTTGATTTTCTATGGAACTGAAGAAATAAAAAACACTATGGCTTTATCCCTGAGGGAGAACCACCAGCTGCAAAGAGCTCTAAGAAGTGACAGTAAAAAGCCAACCACTAACAGCTTGCTGAGTGACACCTGTTATCTCCCATGTCTTGTAGCTTTGGGTGTTGATGAACAGCCTGTACGGGTTTGTTTCCTCCAAGGTACCTTGCCTCCACCTGGTGAATCCAAGTGAATAGAGCACACTGAGTCTGGCTCTGACGAAGGGGCAGCCTGAGGCCCATGTGGTTTGGGGCATGAAGCTTCTGTTGAGCGTTTTTCTCCCAAAACTCTTAGTTCCTCATTGATGATTCTGGAATCATTTGTTATCTGTTATTGCATCTGTGCTAGAATTCTACTCATTTCACTGTTAATGATCCAGCTTAGGACTTAGGGAGAAAAAGCGGGGAGAATCCTGGGCTTGAAACGTCCCCAGACTTCCTTGTCTTCCGAAACTCATCATTCTGCAAGATGAAATCAGCTTGGAAACTCACACCTCCACAGCCACTCCATATGATGAATTCTAGATAGCACCTTGCTTTTTGCCTTTTTGGTCATTGATGGTAGGATTAGCAGGTGAGAACTCAGGTTGTCTGGACAGTGACAAGGTGAGAACTCAGGTTGACTTGACAGTTCTCTGGCTCAGACCTTTGGTTTGGGTCTTTAAAGGGAGTTTACACCTCAGGAATTCTAAGAGGAGCAAGCTCATTGGTTGGAGTACTTCTTCCCAGAAGCCCTTGCATTATCCCACTCCCATTCTCTGGGAGGATAAAAGAGGACAGCACTCCAAAGAGAGGAGAAGTCTCTGCTCTACATCAGACTTGACGTGGCTCTCTGCAGGAAGGGAAGTCACTTCTCTGGACAAGAGTTAACGGCAATTGTCTGGAGACAACGGTTCTCTACAGGAAGAAGAATCTGTCCGAGAGATTTGAGTTGACACAGCAGATTTCCTCCCAGAGAGCGATCGGCAGCTTCTGGAGACAACAGCACGTTACAATTGGAGTGTCTAGTACTGAGAGTGGGGGGTAAATTTTTTCTCATTGCCATTTGGGCTGCCCATTCTCAAGAATTTCTGAGTTTGATCATTTGGATCTGACAGATGAGGTGTCTGCAGATTAAATTCCTGGGTATTCTATCCATAGGCATCATGTAGCCATCTTCATCTCAAGGGATTTGTATAATAGTGAGAGTCGTTTTATCCACCATAAATGAAGTTAAATCTGCTTTTTCTTTTCACTGAAGAAAAGTTATAGGTTTTAATTTGGAATTGGATTGAAAAAGGAGAGCTAAGGATGTCCCAATGAGATATTTATGTGTATGGAATTGCAGATGGGGATTGAGGAAGGTAAGTGGGGAGCAGATACATTTAGGAAGGGATTCTGAGGCAGGGTCATGGCTATCTTTATAGCCCACCTAATTATTTCCTCCTTTCTTGTTCCATTCTCCTCTTCTTCTTCCTCCTCCCTGCCTTCCTTTTCTTCCTTGCTTCTCTCCTGAGATCCATAGAAGGCTGGTGTCCTCTACCTAGGCTTCTCACTCATCCCCTATAATGCTTCAGTGGCCAGAGGCACCAGCAATCCTTACCGCCTCATCCAGGGTCCATGAGCAAGGGCCATAACAAGGTAACCCTATGCTGCAGAAAGGAAAGCAACGTTGAGGCCCTAGTTTGGCAAGTGTCATCTCTGTGAACAGCATCAGATGCAGGAGATGATGGAGTAGAATGGGAATGGCATGGACAAAGTTGCTGGTTTGTACCTGGAATTAGTGTTCTTGCTTTCAGGTTGGGGCAGAGCTGGGCCTATGAGGGGTACCCAAGGATGCTGAGAATGACTTTCATTTCACTGACTCCTGTCTTGTCAGGAGCTTCTGGGAACCGAGCCAAGACAAGGAAGGTTTAGGGGCAGGCTGAGAACTAAAGACAAACAGGATTCTTAACTCAGGGAATTAGGGCCAAGATGGAGACAGTAAGAGTTAGGTTGCCTTGACTTATCCCATGCAGCTCCATCTCCTCCGACTGCCCCTAAGCCCACTGTTATTAAACTTCCATCATCCTTAGCCCCCCCTTCCCAACCCCCACAATGAAGAGAGGATGAGATACTGGTCATGGTAAAAAAAACGACACCCATCCAGCAGACTCCCTCGGGCCCAGCCCAATAATCAGGGACAATCGGGACGCTGTAGTCTTTGTACTAGGGATGGCTTTTTTCCTTGAACTTTATACAGCATGAACTATGCTGCCCCATCTTCCTGGAGCTTTCCTTTAACGTGTTCCTGCCTCTCCAACGATAGCCTTAGCACCTTTGGCTTGGAGGTCTATTCCCTGACTCGGGGCTGCTGTGACTTTCATAGGCATATCTGACTCCAGCCAATAATCTCGGTTTTATCAAGTCAAGTCTTCATAACACACTATCCTATTAGGCCACTATTATGAAGCCCTGGCTTTTCAATTTGTGTTATATCCCTAAATCTCCCTTATGAGCCTTCTGGGATCTGGGAAGAGCCATAAACACCCCTCAACATGGCAAAAAATGATGAAAGATGGAAATAGTCACTGGAGGATTTGGGGAGGGGGCAGGCACACTGGTACATTGTTGCTACGGTTTTGAATTGGTTCCAACCATTGCAGAAAAAATTCAGTACTGTGAAAGTAAAGTCATATATTCTTTGGCCCACAGTGTTTTACTATTGAGTATGTTCCCCTGAGAGATTGAAGTAAAAAGAAATACCCAAATATCCATGGTACCATTTTTGTAGTTGAAAAAACCTGGAAGATAAGTAGCTGGTACCCATCAATTGGGGACTAACTAGACAAAATATAGGATATGAATATAACAGGACAAGAAATGACAAAAATAAACTATGCCCAAAAAGTTATCAAACTGTGCATACCCTTTGACCCAGCATTGCTGTTATTGGGCTTATATCCCAAAGACATACTAAAGAGCGGAAAGGGACCTGTATGTGCCAAAATGTTTGTGGCGGCCCTTTTCATAGTGGCTAGAAGCTGGAAGATGAATGGATGTCCATCCATTGGAGAATGGTTGGGTAAATTATGGTATATGAAGGTTATGGAATATTATTGCTCTGTAAGAAATGACCAACAGGAGGAATACAGAGAGTTTTGGAAAGACTTACATCAACTGATGCTGAGTGAAACGAGCAGAACCAGAAGATCACTGTACACTTCAATACTGTATGAGGATGTATTCTGATAGAAGTGGATATCTTCAACATAAAGAAGATCCAACTCACTTCCAGTGGATCAATGATGGACAGAAATAACTATACTCAGAGAAGGAACACTGGGAAGCGAATGTAAATTGTTAGCACTACTGTCTATCTACCCAGGTTACTTATACCTTCGGAAGCTAATAATTAATGTGCAACAAGAAAAAGGTATTTACACACATATCTTGTATCTAGGTTATATTGTAACACATGTAAAATGTATGGGACTGCCTGTCATCTGGGGAGGGAGTGGAGAGAGGGAGGGGATAATTTGGAAAAATGAATAAAAAAAATAAAAATAAAAAAATAAAAATAAAGAAATGACAAAAATAAATAGGTCAGAGAAATGTGAGCAGTTCTGTATTTCCTTCAGAGTAAAGAAAACAACCAGTATGCAAAATGACTCCACTGAGGCAAAGAAAAACAATGCTGAAGAGCAGCAAAAAACTGGTGAATTCTGGGGCTAAACTAGGATGCAGAGAGATGAACGTGGGGCGGGGGGGCATGACTGGGGATTGTGGCATGCATCAGTCCAGACAGCTGCTGTTGCTGTGTCTACACTTTTCTTAAATCTTTTCGTTCTGCAAAGAAGGATCTCATAGGAGACCAAGGATAAACTGCGGTCTGCAAACAAAAGGCAACAACAAAGCCACAGAGAGAGCACCTGTTCATGATATAAGTGCTCTCTACACTATAACACAATGATCGATATACAATATACACAACAATCTATACTACAATGATCAAAATATTAAAAAAAAACAAAAACGCTTGCAGACCCCAAGTGAAGAAGATGAGCATGTAGAGCATGGACCCTGGGAGGATGGGAGCCAGGCAAGGTCTCCTCTGGCTGTCTTCCTTCTTTATTTTCTCACCCCCAATTTTCATCTACTCCAGAACACTGGGGAGGGGACCGCCAACTACTAGGGGAAGTGTGGGTATGAGGAAGGGTTCAATACTTTTCTACTGGGATAGAACATTAAATGTAAAGTAAGGTACAAGTGAATCCAGGAATATCCTGCCATTTCTATTCAGGAGAAGAGAGACCACTGCCAATATTTTTCTGGAAGACTCGGGCATTGGGACATGAAGTTACTGCAATTTTATTGATTTATTTTCAAACTGCAGTTTATGCTTAGAAAATCTTCTCTATCTCTTGGACTGGCTACATCACAGGGAGAAGTCCTCACAGACTTAGGCCTCTGGAGACAGGGACATTTTGCCCCTTATTACTCCAGGAAATGGACAGGGGCTCCTCTCCCCTTCATAGCTGTGGAGTACTCAAGCCTATCCTCTGAAGGACTGGAAGGAGCCAATTAGGAGAGGGGATTCCACGGGCCTTTCATATTGTTAAGAAACTGAAAATGGCTATTTGCCTCCCAGTATAGACATCTATGTCTCCAATAAACAGAAAAAGGCTTTTTTTTTCTACTTGGAAGACAACTGGAAGGAAAAAAAACAAGATAAGGAATTTTGGGTGTGGGGTATGTTGGGAAGGTAAAGCACACCCACAAACCTGACTTTCAAGGACTCCCAGTCTCACAAGTGCAGTATTGTAAGGAATGCACCAGGTCAGACTAAAATATGAGAAGACTCAGAGTTGAAGTCAAGCTCTGACTCCTCACTCCCTTCGTTCCCTGGGCCTCAGTTTCCTATTCTGTAAAATGAAGACACCATGCTAGATAACCTCTGGGTTCCCTTCCAGCTCTAAATTGGCGGGTCCTACTGATGCATTGTTGGTGGAGTTGTGAAAGAATCCAGCCATTCTGGAGAGCAATCTGGAATTATGCCCAAAAAGTTATCAAACTGTGCATACCCTTTGATCCAGCCATACTACTACTGGGATTATAGCCCAAGGAACTACTAAAGAAGGGAAAGGGACCTGTATGTGCCAAAATGTTTGTGGCAGCCCTCTTTGTAGTGGCTAGAAACTGGAAAATGAATGGATGTCCATCCATTGGAGAATGGTTGGGTAAATTGTGGTATATGAAGGTTATGGGATATTATTGTTGTGTAAGAAATGACCAACAGGAGAAATACAGAGAGGCTTGGAGAGACTTACATCAACTGATGCTGAGTGAAATGTGCAGAACCAGAAGATCATTATACACTTCAACAATGATACTGTATGAGGATATATTCTGATGGAAGTGGATATCTTCAACATAGAGAAGACCTAATTCAGTTCCAATTGATCAATGATGGACAGAAACAACTACACCCAGAGAAGGAACACTGGGAAATGAGTATAAACTGTGAGCATTTTTGTTTTGTTTTTCTTCCCAGATTATTTTTACCTTCCGAATCCAATTCTTCCTTTGTAACAACAGCAAAAAAATTCGGTTTTGCACATATATATTGTAGCTAGGATATACTATAAGATATTTAATATGTATGGGAATGCCTGCCATCTAGGGGAGGGGGTGGAGGGAAGGAGGGGAAAAACTTGGAACAGAAGGGAGTACAAGGGATAATGTTGTAAAAAAAATTACCTATGCATATGTACTGTCAAAAATGTTATAATTATAAAATTAATTAAAAAAAGAGAAATATGAAAGAATGAATGGGCAGAAAAAGGCAGAAGATAAAGACAATGGGAATGCCGAGGATGAGAAGTCAAATGAGGAGGGATGGTCATGTGGTAGGGATGGGACAGAACATACTCACATTGTAGAAGATGAGAAAACCTCCAAAGAAAGAACGGGAGTAAAATAAAAATCTCCAACTGAAAATACAGAATAAGGCTAGAAATGAATGGGTGAGGTCATATCACTGGGAATGAATGGAGAGATTAACAAGTGGGGCCACTGGTTTCCAACTCAGTCTTGGTCCCCATGGTCCACTGACCCAAGTCTAGATACGTTGGTGCCAGTCTTCTATCAAGTCCCCCCAGCTCACCAGGCTTCAGAGAATTTCTTGCTTATTAATGGTCGCTCTTGCTTTCTCCAGTGTCGAAACCAGTGCTCAATTTAGCTCACAGAGAGGCTGCATTGGCTGGCCAGTTGATTCAGCTCATCCTAGGACAACAGAATATTAGGGTCAGAGTAGACAAAGGAAGAATCTTAGCTTCTGGTCACCACCCTCTCCCCTAAATTCATATAATCTCTTTAATCAGGGAGCACCTCCTCTGTCCCTCAGGGATCCAGAGGCTTCCAAGAACATGGTAGAAAGCATGTTTTGGTCCACAAGGCTTGAGCCTAGTCCCCAGGGGCAGGATCTATGGAGTTGCCTTCTCCCCTCAAACCCTACCCTGCAGTTTTGGAGGGCATGACTTCTCAATCAAAGCATTCCCTAGCCATAGTCTTATTGTCCTTTGGAAAAGAGGAGGTCCATGTTGTGGGGATGGGGGTAGGGAGGAGAGGAAAGTCTGCAACTAACTTGCCAAGTACTGTGGAAATATGGAAACTAAACATCTCCTGCCTTCACTGACCTTATATTCTATTAAAGGGAAACAACATGTGTATATATTAAAATATACATATAATATTATATATTTGTATATGTATTTATGTATATTATATATATGTGTATTTATATTGTATATAAATATAAAATAGAAACAAATTGCAAAAATAAATAAATTGGAAGGTCCTAAGGTCATATGGGGACAGTGAAATGCTTTGCTATTACAAAGGGGTCTTCATCATCAAAAAACAATAAAACACATTGAGTTTAGATGTATTGACTCCCATCTCCATCCCATAATGAATCTCCGAGATGAAACAGCTCACGGGACAATGGTTCTAGATGGGCACACCATGAGGACCCTGCGCAGCATGGCCAAAAGGGAGTGGACAGGTTAACAGTGCATGCTAACAAGTTATATACATGTGAGCAAAGCCAGAAAAGATAGGGAAGGGGGGGCATGGTAGAGGGCCTTTGGATAAATGGCATTAAACACAAGTGACTGACATCAGAAAATACTACTAGACAGGAAGAAACAATAGATGAGTTATTTGGGAAAGAGAGGCAAGTAGAGTAGTGATGAGAATTTCAAGTAGCCAGGCAAGGGCTCATAGGAGTCACAGAGCTAGAACAAGAAGAATTTTACAGATGAGGAAACCGAGCCCTACAAAGATGAAGTAAGCCAGCCAGAAGTAGCACTTGACCTTAGATTCTCAGTTTCCAAAGCTGGAACATCTCATCTGCTGATAGCAGAGCAGCTGGCAACTTCTTGACTTACTTTAATGATGTCATCCTTCATAGAGCAGAAGAATCGACAAGGGGGCACTTAATTCTGGGTATGATTCTCAGTAACAGAGATGAATGGATTAATGGCATGGAAATGATGGGAACCTTGGGGAGAAGTACTCTGTCCTAGAGTTGGCACAGAGGAAAGGAAATCTAGAGTGACAAGCACCCTCAATCTTAGAAAACCTGACTTCAAGGATTCAGGAAGTCCAGGGCAAGTCAGCCCAGGAGGGATGGGAAGGTTTCTGGAACGGAATCCTGAAGAAACAAAGTAACACAACAGAAAGCGAGGACTTGTCTGAATAGACCAGTGGGAAGACATAGGGAATTGAGCTGACTTTGATCTAAAAATGGAATACATGTATACGCACACATACATCTATGGACACATATACACACATGTATGTGTGTATGAGAGAGGGGACACCCATTAAAGCACATTATAGCATAAATGGTTTTAGGAGTTTTAAAATTCAAGGAATTTTCTTTTAGTGATGGGAGCGGGGTATAGAGGGGGAGAGAGGGCTCACAGGATGGCTAGGCTTGGAACAAGTGGGACAAAGGGTAAGTGATCTCAGAAGCAAGATAGAACAGCTTGATTCTTAATTTGCCTGTTTCTCTGCCAAAGAGAAAGACTGGGCAGTAGAAATATGGCTGCTAGGGTGCTGCTCACCTTAAGGCAAATAAGGAGTCACTTTTCTGACTTGATGTCTTTACGTCACCAGGTCCAGATGAATGAAGTATATCTTCAGGTATTGAAAAAAGTACAAATGGTGCTGGGAAATGAGGTCATGACATCTGAGAATGAAATAGCTACCACAGGATGGGAGGTACAACTGGTGTGACTGCTGTAAAAGGGAAAATTCCAAGGCTATTGATAGTAATCCTGATCTATATCCTGCCTCTGGAGCCAGATGGCTCTGGAGGAGAAAGTGAGGCAGGTTGTTAGGTTCTTACTAAGTGCTAAGTCGGTACTTAACAATTCTCTAGCTCAGAGTTCACACCTTTAGTTCATACAAGCAATTTCATTGGTTGAAGTAAATTTCCCCCAAGCCCCTGGAGTACACCCACGCCCATTCTCTGGGAGGATAAAAGGAGAGTTAGAGTCTGGAAAGTCAGTTCTGGATTGGGTCAAGGAGAAGACGTCCCGTGGATTCACAAGTCCAGCAATCCCATACTTTTGGAGGGGAAGAAGAGGACAGAGAAAAAGATTCACAGAGAAAAGAAACTTCCTCCCAGAGAAGGATTACAACTGAGAGACGACAGGACCTTTACAACAGGTGACCTCGCCCAGCCCTCCCTCACTTCAATCCAACTCACGTGAAGGTCATGGCATCACCTCCCTGATGTCATGGGCCTCTCTGAACATAAAGAACAAGAAATAACCAAAGGAAAGAGTGGGGAACCGCAGGCCAGTGAAGCTGATGTTAATGAGGTAATCAAGACTTCCATAGGAATTGAAGAGATGCTTATTGAATATCTAGAAAAGGAAGAATGATCCCCCAAAGTCAACAAGACATCCTCAAGAACAAGCCAGACTAACCTTAACTCTGTGGTTCATAAGCTTGCTAAGCTAGTAGATCAGAGAAATCACTTAGGTTTTAGAAAACCATTTAATAAAGTAGCTCATTTAATTCCTGCAAAAAAGACAGAGGAACAGGAGCTTAGATGACCTAATTGGAACAAGTTGACTAAGAGTAGCCATAATGGTTCAAAATCAAGTCAGTGGAAGGTATCTAATGGCCTGCTACAAGGCTCTGGGCTTGGTACTGTGCTATGTCACATTTCTATCAATGATTTGCTTAGAGACAGATTTGGCAGAATCACTGTGTTTGCAGATGCCACAAAGTTGGGAGGAATAGCTAACCCACTGGGTGACAAAGTCAGGAGTCAAAGAGATCCTATAAGGGGACTGAGCTGACATCTAATGAGGTATATTTTTTTTTTGCTGAGGCAATGGGAGTTAAGTGACTTGCCCAGGGTCACACAGGTAGAAAGTATTAAGTGTCTGAGGTCAGATTTGAACCCAGGTCTTCCTGACTTTGGAGCTGATGCTCTACCCACTGTGCCACCTAGCTGCCCCTAATGAGATATAATTTTACAAGGACAACTAGAAAGAAGCAGCTTGCAACAATAAAGTCAGCCTTAGTGAGAGTGAGGCATGGGCCCTAGCATTGCATCTGATACATGTTAGCTAAGTAATCTTGGGCAAGTCATTTTCTCTCTTCATTCCCCAGAACCACAAAGTGCTGAAGCGTTGTTGCTTTGGTAGATCCAATTTTTCATCAGAGATGTTTCTCTGAAACTGATAAACTCAGGACCTTCACACACATACAAGTATGTGTATGAATGTATGTATATATTCACGTATAAATATATATATATATATATATATATATATATATATATATATATATATATACACACACATACATACATACATACATACAACTATGTATATATCCCAAACCATTTATGTATATCAGTATTGATACAGACATAAAGTCTTCCACTTGAGTACAGCTTTGGAAAGTACAGCTGGGAGATCTGATGGATGCCATAATCTCCCACCTCAACATTAGAAGGAGAGAGATCACTGTAAGGTCTACAAGGGACAGCAGCGTGATGTGGCCCTCAAATGGGCTCAAGGCTATGGGACACACAGGAAGGGAAGAGCCTCCAGGAAGACTTCATCTGAACTATTGGGTTCAGTTTAGGGCCTTATAGGTTAAGCATGACAGAAATCCATTGTACAATGGATTTGGAAGACAGCCATATGGCCTTGAGTTTATGACACATGAGGATCAATTGAAAGAACTGGCTAAGTTGTTCCTGAAGAAAAGAAGCCTCTGGGGAGGACATGGGAGCTGGCTTTAAGAGTCTATGAAGGAGGGATATACTAGATTTTGTCCAATTGGTCCCAAAGGTGGAACCAAGAAAAGTCCGAAAGCTGTGTAGATTGGAAGACAAGATCCAAACAAAGAGGCCCATTCTAAAGCAGGCCTGGTTCAGGCCTCCCGAGAGATCTTCAAACAGATCCATATTTGTCAGCTACATTATAGTAGGGGTTTCATTGTATATGGGTTGGACATGAATACATATGCATAATGGATTGAACTGGATTAGATGGTCCCTTAACTCCTTTTGAAGTCAATCACGTGAACACACGTGCACATGTGTGTACACATAGACATTTTCTCATAGGTGTGTGTTGGTAAAGAAAAAAATCCTTTGAAGTCCAGCTCACATCTCACCTGTTCCATAAAACCTTCCTCGATCTAGCTGAAAGGCAATCCTTGCTCCTTGGGCCTCAGAAATCTTGGCTTCTATTCTGGAGAGCAATTTGGAACTATGCCCAAAAAGTTATCAAACTGTGCATACCCTTTGACCCAGCATTGCTGCTATTGGGATTATATCCCAAAGAAATACTGAGGAGGGGAAAGGGAGCTGTATGTGCCAAAATGTTTGTGGCAGCTCTTTTCATAGTGGCTAGAAACTGGAAACTGAGTGGCTGCCCATCCATTGGAGAATGATTGGGTAAATTATGGTATATGAAGGCTATGGAATATTATTGCTCTGTAAGAAATGACCAGCAGGAGGAATACAGAGAGGCCTGGAGAGACTTACATCAGCTGATGCTGAGGGAAATGAGCAGAACCAGAAGATCACTATACACTTCAACAACAATACTGTATGAGGATGTATTCTGATGGAAGTGGAAATCTTCAACATAAAGAAGATCCAACTCACTTCCAGTTGATCAATGATGGACAGAAACAACTACACCCAGAGAAGGAACACTGGGAAGTGAATGTAAATTGTTAGCACTACTGTCTGTCTACCCAGGTTACTTATACCTTCGGAAGCTAATACTTAATGTGCAACAAGAAAATGGTATTTACACACATATATTGTATCTAGGTTATATTGTAACACATGTAAAATGTATGGGATTTACCTGTCATCAGGGGGAGGGAGTGGAGGGAGGGAGGGGATAATTTGGAAAAATGAATTAAAAAAAAAAAAAAAGAAAAAGAAATCTTGGCTTCTATCCCCATGATGTACTGATCCTGTTTTGCTTTGGAACGAAGGTCTTTGGGTTCATATACTTGCTTTACTAGTCTGCCAGCTCCTTGAGGTCAGGGGCTGTGCCTTATATTTCCCACAGGGTCACATTTGTGCTAAGACAGACATGGGTTTTTGTGGTCCTTCGTAAATAAGTCATCTGCCACGCAGGGTTGTGAAACTGATAGAACAGGAAACCTCTTCAAGGTGGAGGATTCCAAGCAAGGAGCTAAAAGCTTCCCAGCTAAGTTGAGGGTAAATAAGAAAAGGCTTGGGTGCAGCCAGCTGCCTTCAGAGTAGATTTGTCCCTCTTATTGGGGCTTTTTTCTATTCAAAAGTAAAGATTTCCTATTTTTGTTTTTCTTTGTTCAAATACACACTCTCTTGTGCTCAAAAAGAAACTGAATAATTGAAAGTGGATTGACATTCACAAATAGAAATACATTTACCCTGGAGTGGGAATGGTGGGGATGGTGCCAAAGGATCTCAGTTCTAGCCTTCATGGAAGAAGGTCATGCTTAAACAACTGGTCTGGAGAATGACAATCTAAGGAGAAACCTGATTGTAAACTTCCATATCTCTCCACTTGAGCCTCCTGTCGAGAAGCCATAGTGAGTGCTTAAGACTGGAAGCCAATAGACCTTCTTTCTAGCTGGCCAACTTTGGTCAAGTCCCTTCCCTTGGCTGGACTTTTGTTTTCTTATTCTTTAAATGAAGATGTCTGCTTATATATTCTAGATTTCTTTCTACTCTGCCATTTGAAAAATTTTCTATTCTAGTATCACACATACACATGCACACAATACACATGCCTAAGGTTTTTCCCTGTTTTCATTTTCTTTTTAAGAAATTAAAATGCCCCAGGGATATTTCATAACCAGAATGTGAATTTTTTTTTCATATGCTTAGAAAATTCTTCCTTAAGCCTGCATGGGCAAGCACTATGTGAATGCCAGGTAGGGTATGACTCCAGAATCACAAAAGAGAAACTAATTGTGGAACTGGACTTGGGGGTTTGAGTTTGTTTTTCTTCCCTCCTAGTTTCAGGGTAATGAGGGGAATAATTCACTTAGCCGCCCATGGTGGTTTCAGTGGGGATCAGACTCTGTGCTCTGCTAGTCACACTCATTTATTTTGGAGATTGATAAAATTGCATCTTTGGCAGGGTATTCACCTCACTCCACGAGAAAAGCATTAAAAACCATTCCATCACAAAGAGAACGAGGGGCTGGCCCCAGCACACATACCTGCTTTCAAATATCACATTGATATCAACAGCCCATTTAAAGATGCCTCTCAAACCCTGCTTAGAAGGTCAGCAATCTGGGTTGCAGCAGATGGGGGTGGACTAATCCTATCAACGATTTCTCTCCTGAGTTGTATGTTAATGCCTTCACAGCGACACTGAGAAGCCAATTGGCAAACCCAACATGTACACCAATCATCCTTCACTATAACCTTTCCCCAGAAGCCCAAACTTAATGGAACTTCAATCCATCTTCCTCTCTTAGGTCTGTCCCTTCCAATAAAAGACAGAAGTCCTGGAATAAGAGGGACGTGCTGGTTCTTCCCTTCTGTTTTGACCTCCTGTTCTGCAAACTCACTCTCTACTGTTGCCTGGACTTCCATTGAGTCTCAACTTGGAAAACTCAAGTCAGCTATGACCCAGACAGCTCTTAGCCACATCTTCCTGATGCTAGAATGGAACAAGGGCATTGCCTCTGATGATGCCAAATGCATCAAATGCAGGGCAATTTTTATCTATATCACACCCTACATGGGAACTGAGAAGGCACAATGAAAGCCTTACCTTTGACACTGTATAGGAAGCAATGACCACACAGGTGGCAGCTTACTGGGTGACTGACGTGCTTCTTTCTCTTTGACTGTCATATATCTTTCTGATCTTATTGCTTAGGCCCTTCTCAACGTTCTTCCTTGGTGATATGTTACATACTCATGTCCACCATGGACCTTTCCACTGTACTTCGACAAGTATGGTGGCAGAATGCTTAGAGGCAGAAAGAATAGGATTTGAAGGCTTCCTCAGCCAATTAATTATTTCTTGTATGAACTTGGGCAAGTCAATTAATCTCTCTAGACTTTCTTTGTCTCATCTATAAAATGAGGCCTTGGATTCAATGACCACTAAGGTCCTTTCCAGATCTAGACTTGTGTAGAGGACTGAACTTTGGAGAAGTATACTTGAAAGAAGTATACTTGAAGAAGTACACATCAGTTGCCCTGGTTATGTGTAAGAAAAGTCCTTCAGGAAGTTGACCCACCTTCAAGCCAAGCTAGCCTTTGGAAAATGCCTCAAGATTTTAGACCACATTTCTCATCTTGTCTGTGATGAATTATCAAAATTATTGGATAAATCCTCATCTGTTCTCAATCCCAGATTTTTTTTCTTAAGGAGCAGTAAACTTTCAAAATGAGTTATGGAGAAGGGTAGAATGTTATAAAAAAAGGTTAGTCATTTGTCAGAAACTTTTCCCCAAAATGATGATTTGCAGTACGTGACAGCTTGGTATGGGGCAGTTTTTCTTCCTCGTTTCCTTCACTTTATGAGGCCATCATCCGGTGACACTTTCCAAAATCATTTCTGTGAACTTGAGACCTTTGATTACCAAGTCTGAAAGCATCAGCCAGACAGTGATTTGAGCACCAAAAGCTTGTTTGGGAAGGAGAAATCAATCACACCCAGCAAAAGGATCAGACAACAAAGCAGGTTGGGAAAAGTCCCATGATGCCCAGTTGTGTTTCCAGAGTCAGCGGGGATTTTCTCTGGCCCTCCTTCCTTAGGGAGTACCTTGCAGGAAAATGACCCAAGTCTTCAGAGAGATTCACATTGGGAATCTGAACCATTTCAGAGCAAAGCCAAGTTCCTAGGAGAGTTCTAATGGAAGCTTTCCTATTAAACTCCAAATGGATTCTTTGAAATTTGCATTTCTAATAGAAAGTCTTTATTCAGCCATTCTGGCCTCAGGCCTTCACGGGGAGCTCTCATTTACATCCAGTAAAAAGTATCTTGGTTACCTTGCAATTAATCATTAAAACTAATCATGGTTAAATATAGGTCCCATTGAGCCAATGAAGGCATCCCCCCAGACCAGTTTCACTAGCTGTCTGTGAGGGTTTATCTTCATATGTTTGGGTTAAGACTGGTTCTTGGCACTCAGAATTTCATGATTATGTTGCTCAAGCCTACTGGGGAAGTCAGAGCTGACCCAAGGCTGGATTAGGAGAGAGCCAATCTCCACATTCTCATCCCCACAGGTATCTCTTGGGCACCTACTGTGTGTAAAGTTTGGTCCTGTGAACAGGGCAGCTAGAACTCTCTGTCCCTATGACCTCGCCTGGGACAATGGCAGGGATAGGCCAAAGCCCCTGGCTACTGCTGATGTGACATGCAGTGGATAGTGCTGAAGGAGGCTAATTCACAGTCCCTGACTTTCCCAAAGTCGTGTGGAGTCATGGAAGGCTGCTAGAAGCCTTACTGGTCCAACCCATATAAGAAAGGAATCTCCACTCCAATCTCCTCAACAAGGGGATCATCCAGCCTGTGCTAATGGTCTCACAGTCTCACTGAAGAGGAAATAGACATCTCCAGAACCAAGAGAGAGCAGTGCAACACAATAAACAGCTAAGGACCCAGTTGTCTGGAATGGTTTGCCTCAGGAAATAATAAGCTCCCAATATCTCGGTGACCTTTTCTGCTATCTTAGAAATTACCACTACAAGGACCATTGAGAAAACCTCAAAGCACTAAGTCACAACAATTGACAATGAATTTATTATTTATCCAAGTCAAAAGAAAGGATGAAAAATTTTATTTCAAATTAAAATTACAAAACTTATTTTTGCATCACTTGACACACCCAGTGGTCCCTCTGTAATTCCCCCCTCAACACACCAGTGTGGTGTCATGGATATTCTGCTAGCACCATGCTCCATCTGCCACCACTATGCCTTTGCACTGGACATTGCATGTGTCTGATAATATATCCTCTCCTCTCCTCTGTCTTTGGTAATCCCTGCTTTCTGCCCAGAGCCAGCTCAAGCACCATCTCCTATGTGAAACTTTCCCTGATCTCCCCCATCCTTGGTAGTGCCTCCCTAGCAAAACTGCCTTATGTCCCCCAAATTGTTAGTGTAGGTGAAAGTTATTGAAGCTATTAAATATGTCAGCTCTCAGAGCTTCCAACTGCACCAAGATGTTGGGAGGCACTATATTAATATCTGAACAAGCATTTCCTCCATTAGAATGTCAGCTCCCAGAGGGGAGGGGCTGTGCCTCCTTGTATCCCTGCTGCTCGGCACGGTGCTCAGCACTATCTCCTTTTGGGGAGGATGTAGAAAATCAGGAGTTGCTGACCCACTGGTCATTGGTACGTAAGGTACCAATCTAACCGCCAGACAGGCCACATTGAAGAGATGCTTCTCCTGGGTGCTTCAAAGTAGTAGTACTATTCCTGGGGGCGTGATATCTGAGCTCCCTCATCAAAAGGCACCCCAATGCCTTGAAAGACTCATTGCCAGACAGAAAATAATGGAGCAGAGCCTGGACACTTCTCGTTGTCACTGTACCTATCACTAATGAAGAGAAGAGAGGTGACAATTCTCAATTCCCTATGCATTTTCCATGTAGCACGTGGTAGTATGGTGATGCAAACCCCCAAATTAACAGTCTCTGAGTTCAAGGAGTTTACAGTCTATTGGCGGGGGTGGGGGGGAGGAAGTCAGAGAAGTAAATACAAAATATCTCCAAAGGGATTTTAACTTAAAGCAATAAGACTTGAAAGATCCAGAAAGACCTGCTAAATTCTGGCCACCTTTTGAATGGATTCAGGGATTATAAAAGACTGAGGTGGGAAAGTAAAGCATTGAGGCATGGGAAAAGTTTCTCCAAAGGCAGGAAAGGTGAGGGAGGAAGGTTGTGAGCAGGACATGCTAAGGAGGCTAACTTTGGGTAGACAACAAAATCCAAAATGCCTGCCAGGAAAGCCAGGCTGGTGCTAGATTAGGAAGGGCTATAAATTCCAGAAAAGGGGGTTTGCATTTGCTCCTAAGGACAATGAGGAGCCACTGAATTTCTTGAGCAGGAAAGGAGCACGATCAGACCTGTACTTGGATGACAGTCCTTTAGCAGAAGGTCAAAGATGCCCAAACATCTTGAAGTGACTATTGTCAGGATGACGATCATAAAACAGTGCCTGTTTATTGCATGATATTCTCTATGTATGTCCAGTAAAGAAGGGTGGGGAGCTACACATCTTAATATCATTCATTCTATGTTCAAATTAGAGCCACTGAAAGATATGAAGCAAACAGGCTTGATGGAGCCCATCTTTGAATGAAATTCAGAGTCCAAGGTAGATAGAACTCAGAACAGAGACTAGCAGCCTCTCCCCCTGGTGAGGTCAGCATTCTAGCACTCTGGTTAATCCCACCGGCCCCAAGTTGGTTCAGTCCCAAATAGGACTAAAGCCCACTGGATAATGGAGGCCCAAGAGAAATGGAAAAAAAAAGAGCTCAAATGGGTCATCGTGGATAGAAGTTGGCAGCATGAAGATGATTGGTAAGACCCTGAAGAGAGGTGTGATTCCTCCTCAAGTTTAGAGTCATCATCTAAGACATCCAAGGTCAGGGGAATGGGGCAAAGCATACAGAGGGAGGGAAGAGGTCAGAAAAGACTGGTTTTCAAAAACATTTACTCCATTAAGTTCCTAGTCTAAGGAGGCTGGCCAGAATGCCCCCATATACTGTGCACAGGCTGCAAAGGCAATCGAGTGAATACTGTCTGTATTATGATGAGGATGAATGTAATACAATTCTCAACAAATTGAGACTTTCTCCCCATGTTGCTCCATTAGGTCCTCAATGAGGTGCAACTACTTTCCTTGCAGAATAATAAACCAAGAGAATTGGGCCTCATTAAGAAGTCTGAATGTCAGTTCCTCTGTTTTCTTCACTTAGAGGCACAGCCTAACTTTCTTAGCTTTGCACAGAAAAACCAGCCATCCTGGACATTGGAGTAAGGGATGAGCCAAAGCCGCCCACTAGAAATACTTTGGTTCTTGGCTTTCACTACCTTTGGGAATTGGTCTGTGTTCATACTCCCATTCTGATCTGTTCCACATCTTTTCCTAATACCAAGAGTAGACCCTGGATAGAATTAGAAAGTTGTATTTGATGCTCTTTCTTCTCTATCTACACTCCTTTGTCTATAGGTGCCAAATTCCCTCATGCTAACCACTAGCTGTCTAAAGACCTGCGTTTTTCTGCTATCCAAGATGTAGAGGGAATTGAGGAGAAAAAAGAACAAGAACCATTCCCCAAGTAGCTAAATAGTTAAGGAATAGGAACAGGCAATTCTCACAAGAAGAAATACAAGCTATCAAAAACCATATGAAAAATGGTTGCAAATCATTAATAATCATTTCTTGCTACCTTCTCACTAGGCTTCCACATTGTTACAAACAACTTCTTTCTTCTTTGTTAGATTTCCCAATTGGTCTAAGAGATTCCCAACTGGCTGGAACCACAACACTGCCAAGCTCACAATTCACGGCAACTTGGCAGGTCAATTACTTGTGTATTGTGTTGACACCTGGGGGAGTAGAGGAGTTGGCCAAGGCCCTTCTAATCAACCAAGGCCCTTCTACTTACCTTTCTTTATCAGTGTGCCACAATGATGCTCTGCCTGGACTTATTCCCCAGTGGTTAACATACTCCATCCCACCTCCATCCCCCTTACTTTTCCCATCTCCTCTATACTGTCCTTGGCTACTAAAGTGCAACCTTCTTCCCCATCCACTTCAGCTACTTGCTGCTTCATTCTCTATTCCCCCCAACACAGACATAGACACACACACACACACACACACACACACACACACACACATGCCCATTCCTTCTACTCTGCCATCTGGAATCCTTCTGTGTAATTAACAAACTTGATCCTATACTATTTCTATTTCACTCCTTCCATATTATAGCACTTCCTGAGATCTGGCTTTCTCTTGATGACCTAGAATTCTTGCTACCCTTTCTGGTACTTGTTATACTTTCACTCATACTCCTCAACTCATTGGTCAGTGAGAGTGGAGTTCAAGTTTTATTCTTTGCTCTTCTTGCCACATCTAGACACTCCCTAATCACTTAGCACCTCTCCTCCTTTGAGGTCCATTCAATCCAATTGACCATTCAATGAAAATTATGATAGCTATTACCTACTGACTCTCCACCTTAAATATTAATGTTCCTTCAAATACCCAATTTCCCAACTTTTTGACCTATTCAATTGCCTTGGCCTACTGCTCCACCACATCTCAATTATATAAAAGCTTGGTTATACCCTCGATCTTGCCATCCCCCACAACAGCATCACATTCAAGAACTATGAACTTCTTTTAGGTGACTATTATTTGTCATCTTTCTATTTTCTCAATGTCTCACTCATCCTCAGTTGACTGTCTGTGATAACCATGATTTCCAATTCTTCTATGCTTCAGCGTTACCCCAGATCCTCAACCCTGTTTTGGCTACCCTTTCTTTCCTTCCATGTTTTGAGCTCTTGGGAAAGTAGTTCAACTCTACATCATCCTTGTTCCCTCATTCCATAGCCGACCAAACCTTGGTAAACTTGAACCACAGACTCTTCCCACTATTTGTTTCTATTCCTACTCGATTGTTTCTGAGTACAACTGGAAGAAATCATGAAACTATGCTGACTGGGTTCATTACAACTTTATGTTAGCTTAAGTCAACTAAGATCATTAGAGTACAGCAATTTTACTTCTCTCGAATTCGTTAGAATAGCACACCTGCTATTCTAAAACTTTTCTACTCTTTTCATGTCTCCCTCATTACTCTCTCTTTATCCTCTTAGCTGAGAACTTCAACTCATACTATACCAAAAATTCAAGGCCATTTCCCCCCTTTTTCTCATCACCTTTCAGGCAGATGTCTGCCCCAGTCCCTCCTGTCTCTTCCTTCACTCCTGTTTCTGAACAGATGTTCCCTCTTGCCAAAGGCAAATCTTCTACAAGCATCTTAGATCTCATCTCCTTCTGTCTACTCCAGCAAGCTGCCCCCTGCAAGCATCTATAGTCTCTAATATTTTCTCTCTTCACTTTTATTGGAGATCCTGGTATTCTGGAGACAACAAACATATCCATGTCTGCAATTCTTTTTAAAAACTACTATGATAGCCACCTTTTCTTCTCTATCTCTCCTTTGTCTCATGGCTAAATCCCCCCCAAATATTTACAATTAGTGCTTCAACCTGCTAAAGCTATTAATGGCAGAAAATATATTAATATTACTCCTCCCTAGAGGTATATTCTCAGGATATAATGTTTTCACCTAAAGTAAATAAATCTCAAATAGGGAAATTTCAGGGAGTATGGCAGGGCTGATGGGGCTTTCCCAAAATCCCTTCAACATCATAGGAATGCTTCCATTTTGTTCTCCACTTTTCTATGACAATAGCAAACTTCTTGAAAATAAGGACTATCTCATTTTTTCTCTAAAGCCCATGACTTAGCACACTGTACCTTTCCAATGGGAAGGGGGCAGCAGAGAACAAATGGTCAAGACCTGTGATTTCATCTAGGAAAAAATCCCAATGTGGAATGTCCCTTGGAAACTCATTTATAACTTCTAGTCCTAAAAAGGTACTTCCTGGTGCACTACAATATGAAGTGACCTGACTAGTATGGTTCAGAGTAGACAGAGATCTTTATAAATCCAATGCCAGCTATCTAGTTAACTGCCCAGCACTGACTCTTGCATTCGTTCCTCATAGATAGTAAGCACTGAACAAATGAATATTAATGTATTGGTCTACCTGACATCTGGGGGAGGGGTGGAGGGGAAGAAGGGGAAAAATTGGAATAAAAGGTTTTTTAACAGTCAATGGTGAAAAATGACCCATGCATATATCTTGTAAATAAAAAAGCTATAATTAAAACAAAAAAAAAATGAATGTTGAGTTGAAATCCTCAAGTTGGACTCTAGTATAACTCTTCCAGCTCCCTAGCTTCCCTGGTAGAGAGGCAGAGATCAGTTGATATTTTAATTTCTGGGATGTGCACTCAGGTACTCTGATATTCTTTATAGTGATGTAGGAGAGGGAGAACAAGGAGAGGAAGAAATGTTCTATTTGGCAGGTTAGAATAAAACAAGGATACAGGAGGTAATGAGCTTTACTTTCAAGCCACCTGCTAGTAACCTTACTCAAGTGAACTATTTACTGAGCTGTATGTTATTTCCTAGAACTACACAGACACTAGATACCGTTTTACTCCATGAAGTACAACCACAGACCACCTTGGCTTGGAACACTGGCCAAGTTGCCCTCTTCTCCACAGTTGGGTATTCTTTTTTTTGTCAAATGGACAAAAGAAAGGTAGCCAAATGTAATTTAAATTAAAGGATCATTTTTCATGAGCCTGTAGGGGTGATTGGCAAATTCTCCCTTCTGCCCATGGGGCTAATGTGAGAGCATGAAAGTACCTGTAAACTTTATTTACATGCTAACACTTTCAAAGACCCATGATTCCATCTCCATGAAAATTCTTTCCAAAGGAACAACTTACAAGTCCTTGTTCGGTACCCAAGAGTGTACTTGTGAATTATTGTGATCAAAAACTTTGGTTATAGTAATTTATTGCTATTTTAAAATGTTTTTAATTCCTAATTATCATTATAATGAGCATTTGGTTATTTTGCATATTGAAAAGATTACTTGAGTCAGTGGACAAAGAGAGAAAGAATTATTACTTGTAGTTAAGATCTCTTTCTCCATTTAACCAATTAACTCCTTGAAGTGGACAAGGGTCAGCAAACATTTAAAGTATCAGGATGAAAAGTTTAAAAATTCATCCAGACAAAAAGAGAATTTAAACAACTCTTGGCCTGGCCCCAAGATATGACATGAATAATTATAATACCAAATAACATCTAATAATATGTTCACAACAGAATCTTTACCCCAAACTTTCCTCAGAACAACGATCAAATCAATATTGCCATTTTAACACTCCTTCCTGGCCATCACTCCCCTGATACATGTTGTTTGCCCTGGGACCGTCTTACTTTTTGTATATCTACTATTATCATTGAGTACTATACTTGGCTCATGATAGGTAATAAAATTCCTCTGTCCTTCCTTCCATCTCTGTCTCTCTCTCCATCTTTGTCTCTATCTCTGTCTCTTTCTCAATCTCTGTCTCTGTTGCTGACAACTCTAAGAACATCACTATTTCTGGGAAAGGCACCACAATCTTTCAAGGTTCACAGCCTCCTCATTGTCAAGCCCTCACTCTCCCTTATCCATAGAGCTTAGTGATTGCCAAGTATGACATACAATATCCCTTTTATCCCTTTGCCTCATTGCCTCTATCTTGGCAATCACAAGAACTGCCTAATTGATCTTCTCACTTCTGATCTTTCTCATCTCCAATCCATTCTCTCCATGTTCCACAAAGCAATTTTCCTAAAGCACAGATCTCATCATGCTATGATCCTACTCACTAAATTCTGGTAGCTTTCCAGGACCTCCAGGATTAAACATCAAGGTCTCTGTCATTTAAGGTCTTTCATGGCCTAGTTCCTTATCATACCCTTTCAGCCACCCTTTGAGTCATACAAAACAATCTTATCCCACATAACTGATCCTCCCTTTCTTTTACTGTGTTGATTCTTGTCCTTCCTTATTGAAGAGGACCAGGATATCAAGCAGGGGATGTCATTGACTTGCAAGTGAATTGGATTTCAGTAAGAGAGGGCTGGGCAAGGTCACCGGCCCTACTTTCCCCTCCAGAGCCCTCTGGGACCAGGGGCCAGAGAGAGATCAGGACGACTGGAGATGGCTCTGGATGCAGTGGGAGATCTTGGCCTTTTTAAGCAAAGGTTTTCAACAAGTCTCAGTTTGACTGAGGCAACATCCATTCAGTGATCAAGGCTGGGTAATGATGAGGCAAAGAATCTCCTCTTTCACCTAGTCCAAAAAAAATAACTAAATGAATGAATGAATGAAGGACTCTGGGAGGGAAAGACCCTAAGGGTTTCTGGCTAAAGCAGAAATGACTGCTATTTACATTGTCTGAGTCAATCAAGACCCAAACATTCACTCCCACAGGATTCCCTAGTGTCTATTAAAAATCAACTCAAATCCAGGAAATACCTCCTCCCATATGGAAGTTAGACTTCCAGGAACCACAACAATACAAGCTTGCCTCCAATCTTGCCCGGGACACAGCAAACTCAAAAATGGAAACAAAATGCTATTTCAAAGAGAGTTTTCCATCTGCAGAAGACAGATGATACAGGAGAGGGATGTGTAGACATCTAAAGAATATACTTTAAACCTTTTCATCTTCCTAAGCTTATGTCACTGACACTGCTAGCACATTCCCTATTCTCTCCATTCCTGTGCTAACAACTCTCAGATGCCAAACCCCAAAGTCTCATTCCCTTGAGAACCTCTTAAACCCTTGTCTTCCCACAAAGTCTCACTCTATATCCTCTACTATGTCCTCTAGAATACCTACTCTATAATTAATAAATCTCTTTCATCTCAACAGTCTTCCTTTTCCATTTCTTCCATCTTCTTGCTCTCAGCAACATCCTTAATGACATGATTTCCCTGGTCATTCTTTCTTAGGACCAGCTTCCTTTAGCTCATACCCCAGACTCATTGGTTAAGGTGGAGGAGTCGGAATATTCCTTACTCCTCATCACCATTTCTCAAGTCTCCCTCTACCATCATCACTCAGCAGCTTTACCTCATTTGAAGTTCATTCCATCAAATGTATCAGCTAGCCCAGACTGTGATTTCTGTTATCTAAAAAACCTCTAAAAGTTCCCTCCTCCTTTTGAAATTGTCTTAAAATTTCTATTTATTCTGAACCTAACATTGAAAAAATAATGTGCATTTTAAAATACTCAGAAGAATAACAAAAGGATTGTGTTTGAAACTCTGTATCTTCTTTCCATACTTCTTGCTTTTTTCAAAGTATATTCTAAATTCTTGATGCTTGCTTTTATGTGTATCTCTTTGTTTCCTATGGTTTTCTTTTATGTCTTTTTAAAAAGGATTTGATGGCATTTTCCCTTTCCTACCACTTCAACCAACTCCTTTCATTGTCTTATCTCCTTACTTCTTCCCTGCTACTTAGAAGGACGCCTTGGTGCTCCATCCTTAAAAATGCCTCACAAACTCCCAGAAAAAAAAAAAAAAAGCTGTCACTTTCTGCCTTCACTTTCTCCCCTCCTTTTCCCACTTCTCCTATTTCTCTGAAAGGTACCATCACTCTTAAATCACCCTTGGAAGTCATCCTTGACTGTCTACTTTCTTTCATGCCCCATATTCAATCAGTCATCAAGTCTTTCCCCTCAATTCCATACCCTCAAACTCTCTATCAGATTTTTTTTCTCTACTTATTCTATAATCCTGCTAGTCAGACTGAGAACACCTCTCTCTCCCACTATTTTAATTCCAATCTAAGTCTGCTATTTGATATTCCTGAACTCACCCAGGCCAGTCTCTGAGCCACCCACATCCGGCAAATTGATGTTCCCAAAGTCAACATCCAGTCAGGGTGAGCATTTAAAGCACATTAGCCCTTAGCTGTGGTTGATCATTCTTCACTGACTGCTCCCCAGCAGTCTAAACTACTAAACGGGGCCAACTCCTTTCCCTGTACATAGCATTTCCTCAGTTGTCTCTGTACTTCTTTGTCTTCCAAGAGTCTCCTACTAGGATCTGCTTCTATCTAGACACATTATCTACCCAGTAATGTTCTCAGAACCTGTTTTCCTTTTGTTTTTGTATATCTAGCACTTCATACAGTGCATGGTACACAGTAGATACTTGATAAAGGCTTGTTGATTGATTGCCAAGTCCTCTCAATTCTACCTTCATATCTATCTCAGCTATATACCGTTCTCCCCATTCCTATAGCCGTCCCCCCTATTTCTGGTCCTTAGCACCTCTTACCTGGACCAGCACAAGTGCCTCCTAATTGGTTTCTCTGCATCTGACCTTTATACACCGTCTGCAATCAGTCCTCCACACAGCTATTAAACCTGTATTCCTGAAGCACAGGCCCAACTTTGGCACTGCCTCCCTCAAACATTTGACCTCTAGGATAGAAGGCGAATTCTTTCTTGGCCTCTAAAGCCCTTTATGAGCTGGCTCTAACTTGTCTTGATAAAATGATTTCATATGATTTACTCCGACACTCTCTTTTCCGGTCAAACTTACTTTCTCTTTCCTGTACACAAAAAAACTTTTTCCTATTCTTGGGTTTTCCTTCCCATAGGTTATCCTCAGGCATGCCTTACATAAATCCCCTCCTCATCTCCACCTCCTCCCTTCCAAAAAAAAAAAAGTCACTTATTACCAAAAGCCCTTTCTGATCCCCACCCTCTCCCTGATTAGTGTGCCCCACTGAACTGAGCTTCCATTTACTTTTCACATATTTTTGAAGGAAGGAAGACCTTAATTCACCCAGAATGAGACACTAGCTATGTGACTCTGAGTGAGTCTATCTCAGTTTCCTCATCTGTAAACGGAGATGATAAAAATAGCACTGCCTCCCAGAATCTTTTGTTAAGATCAAATGAGATAATATTTGAAAAGTGTTTTATAAACTTTAAGGCACTATATAAATGTATACTATATCTATATCTATATCTATACATAATATAAATATAAACTGCACATAAACTGTTATCATCATCACCATTTTGTACTTACCTATCTGTGTACATATCATCCTCCCTTCATACCCCAGTAGAATGTAATCGACTTGTACCTTTCCCTTTCCTCTTGGTAGAACCAACACCTAGCACACAGAAAGCCTACAAAATCATTTGCTAAGGCAACTACAGGTGATAATGAACAGCAACCTCCCACTGCTTGAGTTCTATAAATTGATAATTTTGTATTTTCCATGAATGATGATAAATATTCAGCCCTTGGCTGAAAAGAAGTTCCCCAGCCCTAATGTAAAACAGTTGAAATCAGAAAAAAGAATTTTTTTTCTGGCTAATATATACATGTGAAAAAACAGGAATATGGAAATAAGACCTCTCTCCCCCACTCCTGCTTTATCACTGTAGGTATACAGCTCTTTCTCTGCTCAGATCACTCATCTATATCAGAGACTGAGAGGGGTTTCATAATTGAGAAACTGAATTATCCCAGGTCCCAGGGCCAGAGCTACTTTTGGAGGTGCATGATGACTAGGTCTAGTTTAAACACAAGTAATTATGGTAGGACAACATAACAAATGCTGACCACAAGCCGGAGTAAGGTGACCTGCAGAAAACCTCCAATTCTCCATACCAGGAAGCTAATTTCAAAGCAAAGGTTAATCCTGAGACTCCTTGGTAGATAGCTGGAGGCTCTACTCTGTATTAGGAAGAGTTTTGGTCTCCTGCTGGTGATGAAGGGTCTTCTCTCTAGGACTCTGAAATAAATGAGAAAAATCATGCCTTAATAAAAAAAAACAATCTGGAAGGTACTAGTTGTTTTCCCTGACAAGATTTTAACTGGCTGGTGTCCATTCTACTCTAAAAATATGTAAAAAGCCTCAAGAATCTAAACTAAGAAAGCCCTGAGAACTTTGGATGAAGTTTGAAGCTGAAACTCCCTCAAGATGTGCCCATGGGAGCAGTGCTTAGCAGTGACCACTGCAGAGACCTAGAGATTCTGTGGGCTTGATGAGATAAGCCTGGCGACATCACCAGAACACATGGGGACGCCCCAAACAGAGAATGAATTGCCTTTCAGCACTTCTCTCAATGGGCCAATGGGACTCTGGTTTATAGGGAAATATTTGCTTCTTTGCTTAGTGCTTTCCCTTCAATTATTTTGCTTGAACTAATTGTATCCTTGATCTAATTAACAAAAGTAAATAGATCTATGGGATTTTAGCACATGCAGATCCATACAGTTTCTTGAGCCTGTGGTACCCATGAATTGGGGACCTTTTCTGTGAACTGGAAGTGGTTGTGAGGGGATGAACTACTGAACAGAAACCAAGGACCAGAAAAGTTGTCATAGTTCAGGATCACACAGGAAGTAAATGGACCTGGATTTGTGTGAAGCACAACTGAATCTTGGCCAGGGCCAGCTGTTTCTGCCCATTTTCATCAGCATACACAAATGCAAATGTGGTCCCCCACAAAAAGGGGCAGAGCTGACTGATTCAGAGAACACAGGCTTCAGGACCCAATGGCTAAATAGCAGAAATAAACCATTTCAGATCCAATGTCATTCTAGTTCTTCTGGGCTACTTCACCCAAGTCTCAAGTTTCATTCTCCCCAGGCTTAGCTTTGCTTTGTAGCTTTGCTTTGTAGCTTGACATCATTCCTATCGACTCCTATTCCACAGACTGGAATCTCATTCTGCCCATTTCCGTCCACTGCCCATATCTACCAGTTACCTCTCCAAGAAGAGTTTCCATTTAAAGCCACCTTGTCTATCTTTACTACATTCCCTCAAGGGGGACTTCTGATTGACAGCTCTTCTGTTCCAGGGCATATAGAAAAAGATTCATGGCAACTCCCAAATTGGCTAATGGGACCCATAACATATGTAAAGACAATGGTGTTCTACTTCAGTTCATTCCTAGTGGTGATCAGTTTTCATTGAGCCATCCCCATCTTACTGCCCAGTTGTTCTTGTGTATAGCAGCAGTTGGCTAAGGTCAGCGGTTCAACCTGTGGCCTCAAAACAAAGTGAAGGGAACATTGCTAAAATGACCTGTTTCTGAAGATTGTTAATCATCATGAACCTTAATTAGCCAGCAACTACATCTTGGACTGGCAGAGCACAAATGATTAGGTCTTTAATTTGTAATGTCTGAACACTATAAATATTCCTACAACTGGCAGATAGTACGCCACTCACATTTCCCTTTACCTAAACCTTAGCCAAGGCAGCTGTAGAGACAGACTTCCAGATGAGTCATTAATAAGTAAAACCACAGCCTACCAAGGCGCTAACTGCTTCCTGACTCTCAGTTAAGTTAGAGGCATTAACTCTTTGGAGCTGTTCCCCTTCAATCCTATTGCCAACAGTCAACTAAGTTCATGGAAAACTGCTGAAAAACAAACCAAAGCAAAAGAAAACAAAAGCAGCTGCTTGACTGAAATGCCTGGTTGGTGTTTTCCATGGGGATTGTGCAGGCCTGGCATCCAGAAGGCCTCCTGGGGGGGCTGTGGATCCCCAAGTCAATTCAATTCAACTAAATTCAGACTTTTCCTGAATTCCTCTTAGGTATCAGGCCTTGCAGGCTAGCTCTGGCAAAGACTACAACAACATACCTACAAGAATTAACAGGGTGGTACTACGGGTAGAGTGCTGGTCCTAGAACCAAAAAGTTCTGAGTTCAAATCCAATCTCAGACACATAGTCGCAGTGTGACTTTGGATTAATTGCTTATCCCTGATTTCCCTCAGTTTCCTCAACTATAAAATAGGAATAATAATAACACCCACCTCCCAGGGTTATTGTGAGGATCAAGTGAGCAAATATTTGCAAAGCATTAGCATAGTGCCTGGAACATTGTAAGCATTATTTAAATGGTGGCTATGATTATTATGTCATGCCCATGGCATCAATTCAGGCTTCAGTAGTACCTGAAAACTTCTAGGCCCGGTTAGTCAGCCATGAGGCTACTAAGGCAAACAGAAAAAGTCTTCAGGAAGCTTACATTCTCTTGGAAGCGAAGCAACAAGCGCACAGGAGAATAAATATAAAAGTATTTGGAAAAGGAAAAATATCAGCAATGCCCATATATGTTGGTTATTCTTTCAATGTGCCACTTTCTACAATACCACACCAATTTGTTGAACCACAGAAGAGGAAGGGCCCTCAGAGGGGACCCCACACAACCCTAACCCAAACTGGAATCCCCTCCATATCATCCCTGCTCAAAGACAACTCTGTGGCAACCAGTGCAGGTCAAGTGAACGCCAACAACTCCAAGGCCATCATCTGGCAAAGTTACTCTCTTGCTAGGTGCCAAGCCTTGGCCTAAAAAGTATGTGCTGGATTCCTTCAGGGTATGCTGGCCAGGTCCAACACCTTGTAATCCTGCTGATAGCGTCCGGAAAGGAGTCCAGTTCTGAATATCCAAATTTTCCATGTTGCCAAAACCTCAGAATTCTACAGGACTGAGAGGAAAAGTGAGGCCTGTGCAGCTCCTGTATTACAAGATTTTATTTCCTGTAGGTGTTAGGATACTCATAAGGGGCAACAAGCAATTGTAGCTGGGCAGGGGCTATGTGAGGGGTCAGGAAATAGCCCAACGCCTATCATATATTGATTTGAGGGCTTGAAAATGGACATGTTCTGAGCACAATAGCACAGAAGTAGAGGCAATGGTAGCACTGAGCACTCCTTCTGGGTACATTCTTAGGGCAAAAGAGAGATTGAGAAAAGGATTAAGTTCAAGTAAGTTTAGAGGTTGAGGGTTTGAGCCCCTGGATATAGGAGTGAGTCTTGGGACAAGATATTCTTAGAGTGTTCTGAGAGAAAATTCCCTGGAATTCTCTTGTCCCCCCACCCAGTATAGAAGATGAGGAACTAAAGGGCAGGGTCTCTATTCCAGAATGGTCTGAGAAGAGAAAGGGAGAGTGAGGGAGACCAGAGATTGGTAACCACCAACTCTGTGGGGCTCACCACTAAATTTCTTTCCTCGGTGAGGATGTAAATGTGAATATGAGAAGAAGAAAGATAGACTAGTTGCTAGCTACCTCTCCTACCACCTGTTTCCAGGCAGTGAATGAACAATGAGAAAAGTTAAAAGATCGGATTCTGATGGGCACAACTCATCCAGATTGTGGTCTCTTAACCTTGCTTACAGAGTTGCTTCACAGTGCTTATAAAAAAAAAAATTTCTCACTGCTTGGGGTGGGGTGTGATGGACAGGAGGAAGGAAGCAGGAGAAGAAGAGAGTACCTTGAGTCACCTAACTGACTCATGAAACAATAATTTGAGCCAAAGTGCAAAATGAAACAAATGCTGGATTTTGAAATTCTCATTGCAACTTCATCTTTTCACAAACGACCTTAGATCAAGCATTTCCACCATCTGCTCCATTAACGGTCTAAATGATGATTAAGTGCTCATCTCTGAGCAGATGGGAAGGTGATCTGCCATCATTCAATGGTTTGTGGGAAAGATGGCCGATGGCCCTTCCCACGGGCATAAGCTACGCTAGTTGTTGGCACCCTCCCTTGCTGCTGTGCATGTGGATGTACGTTCACTTTGGTTTGTATACTAAGCTTCAGAAGGAGCGTGAGACTTGCTCAAGGTTCACACATTCTTATCCTGAGATACTTCCTTTATTCTTACAGATGGCTGATCATTTGCTTCTCATTACTCTAGAAAATTGGCCATGTCCATCGTAGAGAGCATCACCTTGCCTGATAGAAGTTTGATCATTTAGATGAAAATGACATTCATCCTCAAAGTAGAATTTTCTTTTTGAATTTCAAGTTCCTATACAGTTATAATTAACTTCCCACAGACAAAATATCATTTCCTACCATTCCACTTCCCTGCTGATATACGTACCCCAGTTACACAATCATGAAGGAATACACACGGTGGCCTGGGGAAGAGCTATTTCTTCTCACTTTGCATAGCCTTCTTGCTAGCTCCATTGCCAACATTCTATAGTACAGACACTTACTGTGTCCAGCTCCAAGGATTGGTTCCAAAAATCTAGACTCTGGTTTCAGGACAAGGATTAACCTTGAAAATTCTAGATAAAGGATAACTGAGCCAGGGAAAAACAGGAGCCAGAGACCCCAAAGTAATTACTAGGAGATCAGCACCATCATCCTAGTTAGTGGAAAGGGTACAGAGTTGGTGAACTGGAGCCCAGAATTATAATACTGACAGATGAGATTATTTTTTTCCTTTTCTAAGATTAAATTCTCTTTTCTTTGCAGATCTGAAGTCTCTCCCTTTTTCCTCCCTCCCACCTCCACACACAAACATTGAGAAAACAAGAAAAATAAAGCTCTCTTACAAACTGTATAGTCAAGCCAAACTATGTCTTCATAAAATATGCCTCAATCTGCACCCTGAATCCATTACCATTCTATTAGGAGGTGGGGTAATATGGTTAATCTTGAGTTGTGGGGACTTTCAACAGAGCAAAACCCCACTTTAAGCCTCAGTCTTCAACCTCAGCCTCTGTGAAATAAAGCTGGAGCAAATGATCTCCAATGATCCTTCCTACTGGAGCATAGGCATATCGGACTGAAAAGAAACAGAAAATGGCTCTCTGGGATCTAGACTTTAGACTTTCTGAAGCCAAGTGGTTCTGTTTAGTCCATTAGGGTCTGCGGCCTTTCTCTCTAAGACTTGGGATCAGGATGCAAAGAATCCCTGCTAGCAGCTACACATTTGCATTCCCATTCTCTAAAGCAGAGGTGTCAAGTATGTAGACTGCATGTGGCCCAAGCCAAAAGAATGCTCCTCAAAGCTATGAAAATGGAATTGGGAAATAAGGAACACAACAAATAAAGACACCATAAAATATAGATAATAACATATGGTTTTCTAAGTCAATATGCAGCCTAGAGGGGGCCTTATGCATGATTTAGTAGCTCTGTTTCTATTTTAATTTCATGGGGTTGGGGTGGTGGGGTACTTGGGAGGTGGGGAGGCCAGCTTACATTCAAGCATTAGGAGGGCTATTCTAGGAAAGAGCTATTATCTTTGTTCTCCCTTGCCCCAGAAGGCAGAATTAGGAGTGAGTTTCAGATTTTAGAACTATATCAGGCAACATTTAAGAATGAAAGAAATCATTAAGCAGAATGGGTTTATTCAGAGGCAGTCAGTTCCCTCATTGGAGGTCTTTAAGCAGAGTCTGTAGGATTTTTTTTTTTGGCCAGGTTTAAGTGACTGGACAGTTCCGGTTTCACTTTTCTTCTTTCTCAGTCTTTGCCCTGACTCATCAGCCCAAACTCTACACTGTTGTCACCGTTCAAATCAGTTGCTTCCTTTCTCTTTTATAATCCATGTTCTCTCCCTGACAAATCCCAGAATTGGAGTCCTCCCAGCATCTACCTCCTCCACTCCTGATCTTGTGCTGCTCTCAACTGATCTTCCACTACCACAAGGTAAGCCATGTCACTCCTTCCTAAATTGATTCAGTGTCCCACACATCACAATGCTTATTCCAGAGTTTTGCTTTCCTCCCCAAGTCTTCAAAGTACCTCCCTCCTAATTCTCTCAAATGCTTCATATTTCACTGAACAAAGAAAGTCCCTTCACTTTTCTCATCTCCCAGCCCGCCCCTTGATTTTATTCCCCACTATCTCCCTCTTAGTCCAATCTCTGAGTAAGGGTCTTATCTTCTTTTCATCAAAGCCAATCTTTCTACATGGGCCCTCAATCCATAACCCCCCATTTTATCCAGATTTCTTCTTTCATTCTTTTTTTTCCCCTCTAGAATCTTTATCACTCTATTGATTCCTTCCCTAATGCCCACCAATGTGCTCATATCTCCCCCATCCTAAAACAAATACAATCTCACTATATTCATCCTGACTAGCTAGCATCCTCTATCTTGTGCTCCTTCTCCAACACCACCCCCAACTAAAGCATAAGCATAGAACTTGTGTTTTCATTACTATGGGGAATTCACCTTTTAATACCTTTTCTAGAATTTTGAGTTGTCCTAGAAGGACTGAGAACTGAAATGATTTGCGCAACAACCCAGAGTCATTAGGGGTCACAGATGGGGAGTGCAAACCAGGTCTTTGCTCAAAGGATAGTTTTCTCATCTACCGTGGAATAATTCCTCCACTCCATGGCCAAAGACCTTGGAAAACTTTATCTCCACTAGGTGGTTCTCCTTATTCCCATTTCTTTTTAATTCTGCAACTTAGTCTCTGATATTATTCAACTGAAATTGCTTTCTCTAAAGATAGCAATGATCCCTTCGTTATCATATCAAATGATCTTTTTTTCAAGCCTTTTCCTCTGTGATCTTCCAATAGTATTTGACCTCATTGATGACTCTTCTCCTGGATAACTGTCTCCCCTCTGCCTTTTCACAACATCGATCTCTAGATTCTCCTCCTACCTGTCCAAGAATGAGAACTTGTACTCTTTGGTTGTATGATTTATGTCAATATCCCTACTTGCGTACATTTATCAAGGCTCCCCGGGACCTCTTCTCTTTTCTACATTTTCTCTTGGCAAATTTACCAGGTACCATAGATTCAATGATTAGGTCCCAGATCTATTTCATTTAGAATCTCTCTCTTGAGCTCTAATGCCCTATCATGAATTTCCAATTAAATAGGACATTGGCTATCCTTTGGGCATCTCAAATGTACCCTTCTTATGAGTTTCCTTTTTTTCCCCCTTTTTCTGAGGCTGGGGTTAAGTGACTTGCCCAGGGTCACACAGCTAGGAAGTGTTAAGTGTCTGAGACCAGATTTGAACTCGGGTCCTCCTGAATTCAGGGCTGGTGCTCTATCCACTGAGCCACCTAGCTGCCCCTCTTATGAGCTTCCTTAACATTATGGAGGGCACAAACAACTTTCTACTTCCTCAAATTCACTCATCCTCATCTCCTCATCTTCCCTCCGCTGACATGTCCTAATCTGTTGGCAAATTTTGTTATTTTTACCTCTGCATCTCTCACATCTCTACCCGTCTCACTTACATGGTCACCTTAATAGTTCAGGAATTCATTGCTTATCAATTGGACTATTCTAATAGCATCCTATTTAGTCTGCCTGCCTCCAGTCTCTGTCCCACTTCAACCCATCTTCCACTCAGATGCCAAAGAGATTTTCCTGAAGCCAAAGTTTGGTGATGTTCCCTTCCTACTCCGTGAACTCCAGAGTCTCAAATAGAAACTCCTTTATATGGCAATTTCAACTCTTCAATCCTGTCTCCTTCTTAGTTTTTTGGTATTCTTACACATCACTCTTATTTATACACTCCACAAATTACCCTTACTGGCCTACATGTTGTCTTTTATAGACAATGCTCCATTTCCTACCCCTGAGCTTTTACCCTGACTGTACCCAATGCCTGCAAAGTTCTCTCTTCTCATTTTTACATCTTAGAATCCCTGGTTTCCTTCAAGACTGAGTTCAACAGGCTGATTTCTGAAAAATCTGGAAGGACTTACATAAACTGATGCTCAGTGAAGCAAGCAGAACCAAGACAACATTGTGCACAGCAACAAGATTATGTGATGATCAACTGTGATAGACTTGGCTCTTCTCACTAGTGCAAGTGGTATTTTGGGGACAGCCACAGATTATCTATAGCATGGAATGGAAACAGCTGGGAAGTTCTGATAAAAAGGAATCCCCATAAGTTCTTAGCACCTTAAAACTGAAAGGGATCTTCAAAGTCGGCTAGTCTCTCCTCCCTTACTTATTTTACAGATGAGGGGGGAAAGTCAAGCAATCAGAAGGGACTTGCCTAAAGACAAACACTCAGCTAGGACAATCCTCCAGATTTCTTGACTTGCATGGCAAGACCATCATGTTCTGTAATAGCTGAGTTTCAATCCTCTTCTCACTTTACACTAAGATCCTCAAAAACTAAAAGTTCCTCAATGAGGACAAAGTGTGCATTTGCAAACACCACTAAGAAAAAAACTCTCTGTATGTGTTCATTAAATGGTTGACACTGGAATAGCTAAAAGACATTGCTGCAATTGTCAAGTTTTTCACTTTCTTCAGAAGAACATAATGGTCCAGATTGTCATTGATCACTGAATAGTATCACACATGGATTCACCAAATCTTGGCCAAGGTTGGCAGAGAATTTCAGAAATAAAGCTCAGTGGCCCAGGTTACCTTTGTAAATCAGCCAAGGAAATTATTTTATCAGCAATTCAACTTGGGAATTGTTTGGGGCTATTAGCACTATAGGTAAACTCTGTAGACCTCATCTAAGAAACAATGAGCATATCCAGAGTAAGGAAGGTGCCTCTCCAAGTGCATCAGGCTGAGGGGACATCCAGCTGGAGTATTGCAGTAAAGGAAAACCAGTCTGGCTACACTCCCATTTCCTCTGGGTGAAAATGACTTTTAAGGAATGATCCCCAGAATCATTAGGGAAACAAAAAGCCTGTAGTTCCACTGGATGGACACCCCAAGTAAGATAGCAGCACACTGACAGGCTGATCACCAGGGATCAGCAATGGCTTCAAGGCAGGACCAGTTTTTATTGATAACTTTTAAAATGAGAAAAAAGAAAAATCAGATAGGCTCACAATAACAAAAGGGAGTTGGGTCATCAAATTTCAGTTCTTCCCCAAGGTAGGAGTATGTGACAATTTCCAGGTACAAAGGGTAGGGGAACTGAATGGGACCAGGTGAAGATTTCTCAAAAAAGTCAATGCATGTTGGTGAAGTTGTGAAAGAATCCAACCATTCTGGAGAGCAATCTGGAATTATGCCCAAAAAGTTATCAAAATGTGCATACCCTTTGACCCAGCCATACTACTACTGGGCTTATATCCCAAGGAAATACTAACGAAGGGAAAGGGACCTGTATGTGCCAAAATGTTTGTGGCAGCCCTTTTTGTAGTGCTAGAAGCTGGAAGATGAATGGATGCCCATCCGTTGGAGAATGGTTGGGTAAATTATGATATATGAATGTTATGGAATATTATTGCTCTGTAAGAAATGACCAGCAGGAGGAATACAGAGAGGCCTTGAGAGACTTACATCAACTGATGCTGAGTGAGATGAGCAGAACCAGAAGATCATTATACACTTCAACAACGATACTGTATGAGGATGTATGCTGATGGAAGTGGATATCTTCATCAAAGAGAAGAGCTAATCCAATTCCAATTGATCAATGATGGACAGAATCAGCCACACCCAGAAAAGGAACACTGGGAAATGAGTGTAAACTGTTATTTTTACCTTCTGAATCCAATTCTTCCTGTGCAACAAGAAATTCAGTTCTACACACATATATTGTATCTACAATATATTGTAATATATTTAACATGTATAAGACTGCCTGCCATCTGGGGGAGGGGGTGGGGGGAGGAAGGGAAAAAATCTGAACAGAAGTAAGTGCAAGGGATAATGTTGTAAAAAATTACCCATGCATATGTACTGTAAAAAAAAAAAAAAAGTTATAATTATAAAATAAAATAAAAAAATAAATAAATAATTAAATAAATAAATAAGAAAACAAAAAAGTCAATGCAATAGAGTGGGTTATACCTTAAGCCTAAATTTCAGAAAGTCACTAGAGGGCTGTAGGGCAGAAAAACTCAAACCCTAGGTCTAAGTTTCAAGAAGTCATGTGATCCACAGGAAGTTCTTACCATTAGTCAGGGGTTACTACCTTTTCAATTCATCGTGATTGAGCCCATTTCCAATGGTGTTGTGATGAAGAAAGTCATCTACACCCAGAGAGAGGAATGTGGGAACTGAATGTGGATCACAACAGAGCATTTTCACTCTTTCTGTTGTTGATTGCTTGCAGTTTATTTTCTCTCATTTTTTTTTCTTTTTTGATCTGATTTTTCTTGTGCAGCATAATTATTGTATAAATATGTATACACATATTGGATTTAACATATATTTTACTATGTTTAACATATATTGGATTACTTGACATTGAGGGGAAGGGGTGGGGAAAAGAGGGGAAAATTTGGAACACAAGGATTTGTAAAGGTCAATGTTGAAAAATTATCCATGCATATGTTTTGAAAATAAAAGCTTTAATTAAAAAAATAAAGTTCATTTCACAATGAACAAAAAACATTTAAAAATCAATCCATCAATCAAGAGGAAGTGGGGTTGAATCCAAGTCTTTTTTTTTTTTTTTTTTTTTTTTGCTTTGTAATTCACTCCCTGTTTTCTACCATGTGCCACACGCCATACTGGATTGTTCAATTGGTATGCTTAGACCAGTGTGGAAAAGGTGAAGAACTTACAGATCAAGCACATATTGATCAGAAACTGTAGCTAAATTAATTGAAACCTTAAAGGCCTCAGTGTCAGCTTCTCTGGAATCATGTGATTTTAAATAAGGCCTGGACTACATTCCATTGTCCAAAGAAGGATACGTGGTGGGGAAGCTATACATCACCTTATCTACTGCATTCCACTGACCAAATAGAGGAATAGAGACTAATGTGACTGATCTCAACATATAGAGGGTGGGATTTGGGGGGTTCTTTGTCTGAAATGTATAAAAACTGTGAGCACTCTCAAGGGAGTGGCCCTCCTTCTGTGATCTTCGACTCACAGGACAGGATGGTTCCCTTCTCAAGATTCTAATAAATAATTCTGCTTTTTTATGAGTGATCTCTGGGTAGTCAATTTGGGTAAGGGGTAAGAACCCTGTCTCACACATAATGACTTACTACACGATGAATATTGTGTAATAAAAAGTCACAAGCTTGCATCTAGTAGTCTAACTTTCAACCTTTGGACCACAAATTTCATGTTGGAAGGAACCTTAGAGAACTTTAAAAATCCTCATTTTTCAAGGACGAGTCATGAATGGGTCTCCTTCCAATGTACCAAGCAATCATACATAGAAAGAGGGCAGTGCTTCAAGGGGCTTGGGGTGCAATTCAGAATCTAGAAACCTTAGTTCCCCTAAGGAGGACAGTTACATAACTGGGTCATACTACCAGAATGGAGTTGGGAACACAAAGGGCAGGATCTAGATGTAGGAAGGGAAGGAAAGTTCCATGAATAGGTAGATTACACAGAGAGCGAAGCCAGCACCAAAGAAATAAGAGGGGTTGTAAAGGCTCAGTTGGAAACATGGAAGACCAAAAAATTGTCAAGCATACTGACAGTCCAATGTTTTCAAAGGGGACTACCCCCTTTGATTTTTGTCAAGTGTCATCCATTTTCCATTTTTCCTTTCACATTATCTCTCCTCATAACTTTCAAGAAACCCTTGGTAAAGTGTTTGTCTTTAGTCTAAAAGATTTGGCCAAATGATCATTCTTTTTAATTTAATAACCTGCTGGCCTTGTTAATAAAATGATTAAATTGCAGCACCTCCCCCATCCACCCCAAAAAAGGAACACCAACAGTCAGGTGTAGATCGAGCAGCCAAGGTGAGAAGCACAAAAGGACAGAGGAGCACAGCCTAGTTAGCCAAGGCTGGAAAGGCAGCCAGGAGGAGGCCACCTCACTAGCAGGAAGAAGCCAATTGGGGATCTTGAATGTCTGACTGAATCCAGGACGCTTGCACCCCTGGTTCCGGCTTCTAGCTTCCATCTTGGATACCCAGTCTGGCCATTTCCTAAAGGAGGAAGCCGAAGCCTTTGGAGCAACATTTAATTACTGATCCCTCTGCTCTTAGAAAAGCAAGTTTATGGGAAGTCCTCAGACGAAGTTGTGGTTTAGTTCCATCACTCTCAGCCTCTGCCTGGAACTGAGATCTTCTCATTGTTCCTTTAGAGACTGCAATTTGCATTTTGATAGTCTTGGAAAAATCGATTGCAGATGTTTTATTGTCCTTTTCCTTTTATCTTATTCAACTTTGTCAATCACTTTCAACTTTTCATATTCCTATTTAATATCCATTGGAAACTTTTCTATTGTAAATGTTGAAAGGCCTCATTATCAAAAAGGAGAACAAGGTTTTGTGCTAATTAAATTCACACAAGTCATGTTTTTCTTTTCCATTTCAGGTTTTGCTTTGGTTTATCATAAAATGGGTTGAAATTGAAAAGATTAGAGTCATCTCCTGAGAAGGAACTGAAGAGGCAAGAAAGGCAAAAGAATCCCAAATAAATACAGCCCTATTGTCTGGAGCCTAATTAACTCAACTAAGTTTCCAGCACAAAGATTATTCATAGAATCATAAGATGTTATAGAAAGAAAGGATCCTCAGAGACCTGCTAGTCCATTTTATTATTCCCCATTTAATTTCATAAATAGGGAAAATAAATCTCAGATGTGAATCAAAAATGAGGAAAACGTAAGCTATTGACAAACTAGGGGCAGAAAAATATGCCCCATAATACTTAGGGATCATCATAAGTAGGGTAAGCCATTTTTCTCTGGGACAAACTCCCATGCTCAGTCTTTGGGCGTAGTTATTTGCATGTTGTCTTCCCCATTTGCCTTTTGAGCTCCTTACCTTTTGCTTTTCTTTGTATACTCAGCACTTAGCAGAGTGCCTAGCACATAGTAAATGCTTACTGACCAACAGAGCCAGGCGAATGTTGTTGGTCCATCCTGGGCACCTGAGACAACCTGTTCCTCCTTTTCTGGATATCTCCATACCTGCATTGTTCTCTCCTTACATGGGCTTCCTGGAGACTCAGTTCAAGTGCTACCTTTTGCAGGAGCCCTTTCCCAGTTTATCTCGGCTTCTAGCTTCTTCTTCCTTTCCCTTTAACCCCAGCCCCAAGGTCACTATGCATGTGTCTTGCTATACTAGAAGGTAACTATGTAGAGACATGTTTGTCTCTCTCATTAAAACATTAGTTTCTGAAGTTCTGGTTCATTTTTGTCCCTGTGACCCCAGCTCCTGACACATGCTAGGCACTTCAATGAGGCTTTTTGATTTCTTGCTTGGTGTTCCCAGATTTCTACACTATTAGGCAAAAACATCTACCTGACCCATAAAAGTTCAAGTCACTAGACCCAGCTAAGCTGTGGGGCAAGAGACTAGAAGAAATAGTAGCAGTGATTACTGGGCTAGTCAGAAACCTTAGACAGACTGTGGGGAAACCGACAGAGGTCACAAGGCTGGAGAATGACAACTCTTATACTGATTTTCAAAAATGTCCAGACCTAAAGAGTCAAAAACTGCTTGATATCAGCCTGGAAAGAGTTCTCCAATGGAATACCCTAACATTTTTTCTTGATCTTGGATTATTTAATATTTTTATTGATGACTTGGAGAAAAAAAGCTATACAACCTGATTTTCCAATTGGCTGATGCCTCAGAGCTGAGAAAGACAGCTGATTCTCTGAACAACAGAGCCAGGATTCAGAAAGATTGATCTTCCAAGGTAAAAAAGTGGACCAATCAAATAAGGTGAAATAGAATAAAGATAAATGCATATTATTAGACTTAGGTACAAAAAATAAACTTCACAAGTTGGCAGAACATGGCCATAGAGTTCTTTTGAAAAAGATTTGGGGTTTTTAGTGGACCAGCAACTCAATATGAGTCAACACCATGATATGGCAGCTAAGACAAATGTAACCTCAAAATGCATTATGTGTGACAAGGCCAGGAAGAAGGTAACAATCCCTGAGGACTCTACCCTGGTTAAGAACATGGAGTCTTGTGTTTCATTCTGGGCTACCATCTTTTAGAAAGGACTTTGATAACCTAGATGGCACTGTGCCAAGGAGGATAATCAAAGGTCTTAAGTTCATGTCACATGAGGATTCTTTGAAGGACCTAGGGATGGTTAAGCTGGAAGAGAAGATTTGGAAGCAACTGCCCATAGCCATCTTCAAGTATCTCAAGGGCTGACATTTTGGAAGAGGGATTAGCTTTGCTCTGTTTAGCCTCAGAAGGCAGAACCAGGAGAGAGGGGAAGAAAGTACAAATTCATATTCAGGTTGGGATTTCAGGGGGAAAACGCTTTCTACCAATTAGTGCTTTTGAAAATTATGTTTGGTAGCATTAGAGAGGAGTTGGCCCCTTCTCATTAAAGGGCATTTGTTGGGCATGGTGCAGATGGGATTATTATTCAGCCTTTGAGGTGCCTCCCAATTCTCAGCTTCTGTGATTCCTTGCAAACCTGGGAAGACCAAACACTGTGTGCAACTCGGTGCTAGTAGCTGAACTTACACATACCTTTCATTCCATACATGGATTTAAGTAGCTTCACACCCACTTGTGAGATAAGCAGCATAGATTTGTCTTTCTTTCCTCCCCCCACCTCATTGTACAGATGAAGAAACTAAGTTTGAAAGGAATGAAGGCACTTTGACCAGAGTCATAATGCTGCAGTCAGAGGCAAGAAGCTGGATTTGCATCGGGATCTTAAGCCCAAATACTGGTAAGAATCAAGAGAGTCCACTGAATGAGGAGAGAATCTGGATGCATTGGGAATAGAAAAGAAAGGCAACAAACAGTCCCCTCTCTTCACAGTTTAATGGAGGAGACATGATGCAAACAATAGGCAGGATAAATTGGAGATGATCAACAGAGGAAAAGCACTAAGAAAACTGGGAAAGACTTCTGGGCAGCATCCATTTCAGTTATGACCTTCTCTATATGAAGACTTTCTAGGAATCCTAGCCCCTGGTTTCTTTCTTTTTAAATTTTATGGAAACCCTTTGATTTTTCTAGTCCCTGTGAGCTTTCCCTTGTAGCCAAGGAGAAAGGGTTCTTCAAGACCAAATAACAATGATTGAGTCCCACAGCATATGCCATATTCATGGTCCCCCAACTATTCAGTGAAAGGCAGGAAGAATGGGTTCCCCATTTCTTCTCCAGGGCCAAGACGGGCCATAATAATGCAGGATTATTGTTTTCATTCATGATAGTTTCACAGCACTTGCCTTTGCTTTATTGTTTTTTTTTTTTTTCCTGTCATTTTGTGTATTGTTTTCCTGGCCCTACTTACTTTACTCTGCATTAGTTCCTCAAAATCTTTCTATATTTCTCAATTCCTCATATTCATCATTTCTTAAGGGGCAAGAAGATCTCACTACATTGTGTTTGGCTACTCTGTGCCCAATCAACGACCATCCACTTTGTTTCCAGTTCTCTGCCACTGCTGCTACATGCATGTGTACATACATGCACACACATACACACACACTGTTGCTATGGGCACGTTGCTATGGAAGGGCTCTCTGTCTCTAGCCTCCTTGGGGTACATTTGGCCTCTATTTTGTGTAAATTGTCTGGATCAGAAATGACAGAACCAGAGAGTTAGTTCGCTATACAAGTATGGCAGTCCAGCCTTCCATTTTCTGTATGACAATCACTGAGCTGGAGACACTGGAAACAGAATGAACTTCCTTCCTGGAATAATCAATTAAATGTTTTAAGAAACCCAACAACTACAAACAATGCTTGCACAATAGCCAAATCAATCTTAAGAATTAACTAAGAAAAGCAGCAGGGACTTCAGCTGTAGAGGATAAACTGGCAAGAGCTAGAATCCAAGCACTCGTACTTTACAATAAGACAACAGGCTGCAAGGTTTCCTAATGACTACCATTTATAAAGGGCTGTGAGCTTTGCAAAGCACTTTCCTCATAGAAACCCTGGGGAGGCAGATGGCATAAATATGACTATCCTCATTTCACAAATAGGGAAAATGAGGGTCCAAGAGGTAAATTCACTTGCACAGGGTTTAAAAGCATTCCCTAGGGAGGAAAATGACAGGATGGAAGAGAAATGGAACTTTCCCAAGAACTTTTCTCTAGCTCTGTCTCTAGCAAGGGTGACGCAAATGTAGACAGGAAGGTATTGGTACCACACAGACTTGTTGCTAAGATGAGATTTCAGTAAGAGGTTTTGTCTACCAAATGATTTCATATACTCTCCATTGCTGGTCCCGATTGTCTTGGTGCAGCCAGTGGGGAAGGGGACAAGAGAGGGGATAGGGTGAATATCCCTAAGGCTTTAGCCCCCAGATTTTCACTTTGAGAGGAGTCATGGGATTATAAGCTAGAATAGACTTGATCCCCATTTATTCCATGTCAGAGAAGAAATTGAAGTCTGGAAGGGTTACATTACTGCTTAAGGTTCTAAAGAAGGGGCTGGCTCTCTTCATTTCTTAACCTCTCCAAGGTTTGAGATATCCTCCAAATATGCTTAAACTAGAAGGAACACTGGGAAGTGAATGTAAACTGTTAGCACTACTGTCTATCTATCCAGGTTTCTTATACCTTCAGAATCCAATACTTAATGTGCAACAAGAAAATGGGATTTACACACATATATTGTATCTAGGTTATACTGTAACATATGTAAAATGTATGGGATTGCCCGTCATCTAGGAGAGGGAGTAGAGGGAGGAAGGGGAAAATTTGGAAAAATTAATATAAGGGATAATGTTATTAAAAAAAAAAAAAAACAAAGATGCTTAAACTAGAAAAAGGAGAACCCAATAGTGGTCTTTGAGGATTTGAAGGGCTATATAATGAAAGCGAGATTAGACTTATTCTATTTGGCCCCAAAGGGCATTACTAGGAGCAATGAGGGGGGGGCAGAAGAAGAAGAAATGATTCTAAAGATCAGAACAATCTCAAAGCGGAATGGGCTACCTTGGGAAGAAGTGGATCCTCCTCATTGGATGAATAACCATGGGCTTGTAGAAAGGATGTTGGTTTGGCTACAGGTTAGAATAGATGAGCACTGAGTGCCTTTCCAATTCTGACAATTTGTGATTTTGTGATCATAGATAAATCATTTTTCCTCTGTGGGTCTCAATTTCCTCATCTGTGGCATGAGAAGGTTGGAATAGACAGACCCTAAAGCCTGCTCTAACTTTAGTTGTTTGATTCTACTTTACCTTTTTGATATTTTAGCTCTGTTGTCCAAAAGTATGTTCCCAAGGATGCCACTTCAACTCTAAGCAATCTTGCTTTTTTTTTTTTTACTTGAAATTTGGCCTAATTTTGGCCATCTATTAAGCTTATTGAATGAATGAATGAATGAATGAAAGCCTTTCAGAACACTGAGTACAACTATTTTCGTAGGAGGCCTAACCACGTTAATTAGAACCCATTTTGTTAGAGAGAACAAAACTGAATGCAAGCCCTGAATTGGGTGCCATCTTTGCCCCAAGAGGCTCTTCTGAGCCAATTCCTCTCCAGTTAATTAACCATGTCTGCTTTGTTGTCTGGGGTCTTAATTGGTTTACATTGCTGTTTCAAAGTAGTTAGTGGGAAACTTTAGGAGCAGATTCTGCAAACAAATACTGAATAGATTATCATATGTTATGGATGTGAGGGTACTGAGTGGGGAGGAATGTGTTGATCCTCTGAAATGAACAAGTTGAGTGTAACCACAGTTCAAAAGGAACATGGAATCTGCCCTGGTTTCTCACAGACGCTCTCCACTCCTTAGAATTTACTGAGCCCAGATGGACTCATAAAGGGCCTAGCAGTGTAAGAAAATAGATCATTTCCCTCTGAATTTCTAATTTTTACATCATTAAAATGTAACAGATTCATAGGGTAACACAAGGGTCTAGATGGCAAAAAGAAATAAATGGCCTTGGTTTATAATGCTCCATGTTTTAATGAACCTAAATGAAACATCAGCCAGTAACAAGCTCTTGGGTTAAAAATATTATTTGTTTCCACCTGAAAAAGACAGTTCCTGTAATTAAGATTACATTCAAGCCCTCTCTTCTGGGCCTGCACAGAGAGGGCAAGATTGCATTGGAACAGAGAGTATTAATGGCTTCCTGAACAATGAAAGGGAATATTTTCAAGCATCAACACATCATCATAGCACATCAAAGTGCTGAAAGCAACCAGGTAATGTGACAGGTCAATTTAATACAATGACAAATATGAACATCAGAAAGTGTTTGTGAGCACAGAATGTCATTTTCAAGCATTCTTGAGTCTATGAAAAAATCCTTAAAAATAAAGTCGAATGAATGCAACTTATAAAAACCTGCATGCTAGGGCTGTATTCTTTTTGATAAGCCTCATATTATAAACAATTATTTTTTTTCTATCCTGGAGAATAACATTATATGGAATGGGATGGACTAAGTCTAAGTTATCAGCTTTAGAATTACAAAGAAATGCCAAGTGGTATACTCAGAAGACACAGGAACCCGAAGCCATTAAGAATACACTCCTCTGTCTTCTGGTTGTCCCAAAGCCAACTGTTGATGCAACCAAGTAGGTTATCTATTGAGAGAAGTGTCAACAGGGGATCCTCTTCTATATCATCTGTGGCTCAGAACCACAACTCTAAGGTTACAAAGATCCCATTTCTTAATATGTAACTCTTTGATTCATATCCCCACCCAGAATTTCCTGTGTAAAAATCAGAATATAACTCCTATTATGGAATTCCTCTTTTTTCTTCTCGCTTTCTCTTCTTCTCCCCTCGTCTCCCTCTTCCCCTTTCTCTCATTCTCCCTCTCTCCCTCTCCTTCTTCTTCTCTTTCCCTCTTGCCCTTCTTCCCTCCCCTTTTTTCCCCTCCCTTCCCCCCTCTCTTCCTTCTCATCCTCCCTTCACACATGCAGAAGGTAGGAACAAATGGGCCCTTAAATTCCATGTAAGTGGTCTCAGGTTAACAAAACAAAGACTACCTGACAAGCTTTATTGAATGTGACAGAAAATACAATGGGATTGTACTCGAGCTCATAAAATAGCTTTTGGGTCCTTTTGTGGTGCCACCCTCCCTTGGGATTTAAAGAGTACAAGAAAATGTTCAATTTCACTTTCAGGTTCAATTTGTATATGTTTATGTCCAAATAATTGCAAATAAGCAAACCCCAGACATTCTTGCAAGCCATTTGATCCAGTATGATTTCAAGGATAAAGCCAAAGGCAAGAAACCAAGGTTTCTGTTCTGTCCATAAAGACAAGTTGACTTCCAGTTTGGTATCTTCCTCAAGAGGTGCCTGGAAATGGGATGAAATCAGAACCAACAGGCACAAAGTCAAGGAGGCAGATCAAGAGCCAAAGAGACAATCACGGGGGGAGAAGTGAAGTAGGTGGGGTTCAGAGAGAGTTGGGGTTGAACAACATAGATCAGAGCTGGATGCTGGACCATCAAACTAGCTAGGTTTAACTGATCATCTGATGAACCCTGAGCTTGTCATTTTATGGTGAATCTGACCCACCTCATAATTATTATAGCTTGCTTCATTTCAAGGGTGGCATTTGGGGGAAAGGTTTTAATTAACCCAAAGTGATTCTACATACTATTGGAAAGCCTTCAAAGTGACCTCATTCAATCAATGAGAGGCTGTGTAAAGCAACTTATATATGTGCAATCTCCCCAAGAAGCAGCCCAGGCTATAAATCAGGTCACCAGCATTGATTTATAATAAATACCTCCACTGGTTTGGTTACTTATAGTCTCTGCTTAGCCCAACCAATTCTTCATCCTGAGATTTTATTCCTGACAGCTACTCTATCGTAGTGGTATGCTTTAGGATGTCCACCTTACCTCCTGAACAGTTCATAGCAGTGTGTTGTTGCTTCTCTCTCTTTGGAATTATTGACTGGAAAGAGAACTGGGTTTGGGGGTAAGAGAACAGAGTTCAAGTCTTAGCTCCGACCTTTACTAGCTGTATGACTCGGGACAAGTCTTTGCTTTTTGGTGACAGTGAGGATCCCAAAAGATCACATTTGTTATAGGGTTTTGAGTCCAAAAAGGGCCACAAACTTATGTCCCTTATGATTATCTCTCCTGTATCCTAAAAAAAGGATCTGTAGATTGTTGTCATTGGCTGGGGGGAGAGGGAGTTAATAGAGTGCTGTTTAGTTGGGTCGATTCCTTAGTAAAATCGTCTAGAGGTAAACTATAAAGGGATAAAGCACCAAACATTATACATTGGTTCCTCCCAAAATGAACTTTAGGGTAAACAGTACTTCAAGGAATAAAGACTTGGTTCCAATTAAAAAATTAACCAGAAAAGAATAAAATAAACCATTCTCACACGGACTTTATGTTCTAATGAGGAAGATAAAAATACAAGAAGTATTTACAGAATAAACACAAATATCTACAAATTAAATACAAGGTTGTTCAGGAGGGAAGACATAAGTAGTTGGAGAAGATTAGGAAAAGTTTCATGCAGAAGGTATTGCATGAGCTGAGTTTTGAAGGAAAAGAAGGATTTGATGTAGAGGGGTTAAGGAGGGAATGTATTTTAGGCATGGGGAATGGTCATGAGAAGCATGGAGGCAAAATATGGAGGTGGGAGATTAGTAAGAAGGCCAGGCTGGCTGAACTACATGTAGAATGTGGGAAGTGGAGCAAAGTCCAATGAATTTGCCAGGTGAAGAAAGGCTTAAAAGTCAAACAAAGGAGTTCATCTTTGATCCCAGCAGCACTAGAAAGCTGTTGGACTTGACTGAGTAGTGGGATGCTATGGTCAGACCTGTGATTAAGAAAAATTTCTTTGCTATATATGACTTCTGGATTAGAATGAAAAGGAGTCTGGAGCAGGAAGAACAAGTAGGAGGCTGGGACAGGCAAGATGGAAGGTGAAGAAGCTAAGTAACTATGGAAGTGGAAAGAGTTTCTTAACGGAGTTCTTGAACTTAAAAAACCCCCATCATTTTGATATCTCTATAGCAATATAATTGGTTTCCTTTGTAATCCCATGTATTTTCTTTTATGTATTTAAAAATCCTATTCTGGAAAGATTAGGCTTTAACCAACAGCCAGAGGGGTTCCAGACATAAGACAAGGTTGATTGGAGAGAAAGTGTTGAATACAAAAACAGATGCTGCTTGCCATCTGGGGGAGGGGGTTGGGGGAGGAAGGGAAAAAATCTGAATAGAAGTAAGTGCAAGGGATAATGTTGTAAAAAATTACCCATGCATATGTATTGTCAAAAAATGTTATAATTATAAAATAAAATAAAAATTAAAAAAAAACAAAAAAACAAAAACAAAACAAAACAAAACAAAAAAAAACAAAACAGATGCTTTTTTGTGTACCAAGTTCAAGCAATAAATACTGACATTGATTTTTAAGGAGATCTGAAACCATAAGAGGGAACTATAGGAAGAGAACTATAGAGAATCATGAATACCAATGAAATGTGAAAGTCACGCACCCAAACAAGGAGAGAATTCTGAGATGTACAGCTGGTAGGGGACCATTCAGAGAGAACTAAGGTCTTTTCTAGAAGTGCTGAGCCCCAGAGGCCAAAAGGAGAGACCCAAGGACCGGTGACATACTGGGAATTACCCCATGGGGAACAGCTAGCTGAAGATGTGTCAGATATGAATGAGGTTCTCCCTGGGGCCTGAGGAATGCATTTTCAGTTGTCAGTGGAGTGGAAAAGTGCTGAACCATGGCACAATGAGTACAAGGAAAAGAATAATTGAATAGAGTTTAATCTACAAGTTCTTGAATCAAACATTCACACTCCCGTGTTCCTCAAAAATCGGGAAGAGGGACAATCAAGTACCTGCCACCTTCTCTGTAAAGATCGCCCTTAAATTGATCTCTCCTTCCTCATCATCTTCTATAAACCTCTCTTTTGTACTTATGATATTCTACCTTATAACATACTTATTTTCAGGAAGTTAGGACCCTGGAGACTGAGAGAAGAAAAGAAAGAAAGAAAGGTGTGCTCCATAGATAGCAAGGAAAGAAAGACACTTCCTGTACTTCAGATGAGAGAAGAATGTGCTTGGGCAGTGGGTTTAGGGTGAGAGTGGTTTCTAAGGTTGGATGCTAAGGACTAAGAGAGAAAAGGAAGGTACTCCTAAGACAAGAGCAAGGATGGCAAGTCCTGGCTCTGGATTGGCCCTCGTATAGGAAGGGCAGGACCTGGCTGCTGGGGCCTTTCCACTTTGCAAATACAAGCAACCTCTGAATAGGGAGGTGAAGACTGTTCTACTTGGCTCTGTTTTCTAGAATACATCTAAGCCCTTTTTGATTTGTGTTTCAGGAAGCTATTAGCACTAGCCCAGGAACCATAGGATAGCACAGGACATTGTTGAAGTAACATGGCTTATTACTGTCAATGTTGTTTCCCTCCCCTTCCACTGTGAGTTTCTTTTGGGCAGGGGCCATGCTGCTTTTCATAGTCGGATCTCTGGCACCTAGAATAAGTGTTTAATAAATGTTCCCAGGATTGAATTGGGGAACCAATGGAACACTGACTTTATATTTGCAGAAGTAGCTGAGAAGTCAGAAATTGGAGAGTCTGATTATAAAGCAAAGTGATGATGATGATGACGGTGACAGTAACAAATAATGACAATAACAGATAACATTTATCTAGGGCTTTAAGGCTTAGAAAGCACTTTGCCTATATTATCTTAATATTTTCCTTAATCTTTCCACACAGTAGGAAGGATATGGACCCAGGCCTCTCCTGCTGTGAGTAGACTTGTCACTCTATCACTCTGCCTCTCAATCTATACACACTTACCAGCTCTCAGTGTTTTGTTTTAATAAGCCAATTAGTGAAGAAGTCTTGGTTTAGTTATCTGCAGGGTTACAGCTTGCACAGTGACTTTTTCTTAGACGTGTATTTGTCTCAACAGACTTGGTAGGAACAGAAAATGGAACTATTCCAAGAGCAGGAGTCTTGCCTTGAGGCAGAAGAACAAAGTAAGGAATGCCATCTAGCCTGAAGAATGGAGGACAGAGCCTCAAACTGGGCCCAAGATGGGCCTGGGAATGAAGATCTCAGACAATTGGCCAAATTCCATTATTTCAGTAGGATTTGTTTATTTCATGTTATCGAGATTGAAGAATGACAGCGACCAAGACGTCCTTAGGTGGCAACAAGACCCAAATTTAAAATCGAGGCAAAGGCAGCAAAGGATGGAGTGCTCAAGAAGTGGATTCTGGTCCTTATCCACTCCACAGACCCCAGTGTCTTCATCTTTAACACGAGGGACTTGGATCAAATGCTCCCTAAGGTCCCTCAAGTCCTAAATACTATGATCCTATTGTCAGTACAGTTGTAGATACATTCTATTTCTCATGATGTTAATATTGTCTCTATATTGCCCTTGTGTACTTTGCTGGGACCACAAGGAAGAGAGGAAAGTAGAAAAGTCAGAAAGAAAGAAAACCCCACGATATGTCGCTGGCCAAAAGCCATAGCATCTGTCAGCCTTGTCTAGCCAGCAGAGCCCTTGCTATTTGACAGACAGCAGAAAGTGTCACTGAGGTGAGGTAGAAGCCCTAAGAATTAAGATGAAGTTATGATTCTAAGTCAGTTGATGGTAAACTGAGAGCCCTGGAGAAGATGGAACTGAGTTCTGAAATGCAGTTCAAAGAGCATCACTTATTCCAGCCTGTGCTGTTGGACCTTCTGGAGCATCCTGGATTAGAAGATTACAAAGGTGAGAATTGTTTCTTTTTTCTCCTCAAGCAGAAGATAACTAATGACAGTACCTTCAGGGGTTTAAAGGCCATTTATTTAAAGGTGTCTTTGAAGAAAACTCCTCAACTGAGGACTGGAAGCTTAAAGGAGCTGTGTTCTCTTATCTGCAAGGGAGAGGCTTATTAACCACAGCACTTCCACCCTAATCCTCCCTGCCTGGCTCCCATAAAAGAGCCTTAGCTATGGTAGGCCTCATGGGTATTATGCAGGATAGTAAGTGAATTTGAACTTGACTCATTGAGAATTCAGTCTTCTAATGAAAAGTTTGAGCAGACTGACATAACCAGCTCTTCTGCATAAGAAAAGAGATTCTGCCAGTAGCCTCAGGGATGGATTAGAGAGGGAGAGTGCATAGAGCCCCCAGTCCAGGGGAGTGGTGTTAAGCATTGTTAGGGTGGCTCTGGTGAGAAGAGAATAAGAGACAATATTGCCCATGTTCAACTGATGGGGCTTGAGGACTTGGATGGACATGAGAAATTAAAGAGAAGAAAGAACCAAAGGGAACTCTGAGGCTCTGAATGAGGAAACTGAGTGAATAGTGATACCTGAGAGAGGAATAGTCACAAAGAAGAGTCAGTTTGGGGGAGGGGAAAAATTAAAGATGAAGAGCTGGCAGGACAACCACATGGAGTTGTGTCAGAAGAGAAATCAGACACATGAAAGAAAAAGAGATAGAGGCTGAAGGGAGAGGAAAGAAGGGCAGATCACTGAGTAATCCACACAAGACAGGATCCAGACGAGAAAGATCCAATAAGGCAACCAGAAGTGTCTAAAGCCAATGGAGACTGGAGTGAGCTATTGTGTCAGTGGAACCAGAAATATCAAGAGGATCAGGTTTGGAAAAAAGGTCACTGGATTTGGCAATTAAGAGGAGACTGGTGGTGACTTTCAAGAAAGCAACTTCTTTGGAGCAGTGGAGGTTAACAGTTCCTAGCATGTCACAAATGTGTATTGACTTGAGGGCAGAAGGCAGATTGTGGGAGGTGAAAGATGAAGAGGCTTGGGCTGTAGACACCTTTCCCATATATGGTGTTGGCCCTTGCCATTAGAATGGAAGCTTCTGGAGCTCAGAGATTGTCTCACTTTTCTATTTGTATCTCTGGCACTTAGTACAATGAATAGCATAAGAGAAGAGCTAAAGAATTGTTTTCTTTCATTCGTGTGATTTTCTGTAAAAAAAATAATAATTGCAAAGGATAATAGCTGCAGTACATTTTGGAATCCCTAGAATGGGCTGTTTTGGGGATTGCCAAGTAGTTGATTTTTCTTGCTGGAGCACAATTGGTTCATCTCAAACTTCCCAGTTTAGTGGAAATTCCATCGTGGCCTCCATCCCTGGACTGATAGAAACTACAGAGAAATGTTTAGAAAAGTTTTACTTTTTCCTAGGTATTCCAGAAAGCAACGTGACAGCAGAGAATTCACTTCTGACTTTGGTTGGAAGCCACATTTAGGAGAACTTTCCTCTTCAGCAGGTAACTAGCATGTCAACAGCTCATCATCCTAATGGAATGACTTTTTGTTTGATTTACACTCCTGCTGAGCTAAATGGAGTCCTGATTTTTCATCCAAGAAGGAACCAGAGGGTAACAAGAGCAGATGCTTCCAAGCTATTTCCTTCCAGTCTTCCATATTAGGTACTTAAGGTTTGGGTACTAATGGAGCAAAGATGTTTGGAGATTTTTATTAGAATTTTGTTGTCCAAGTCCTGCTGTGAGAAACCAAGGCCTCCCACTAAGGTCCTTATCTCCATTTTGTTTCCAAGTTGCTGAATAAAATCTGCAAAGACGTTTCTAAATCAATACATTCTGAATATATTTTCTCTGACCTCTTCATATTGGGCTGTCAGAAACACTTTCGGAAAGCCACAAACAGGTTTTGATTGAACTCAATATGTTTTCTACCATGTGTAAGTGCTAAGGATAGAGAGAAAGATACAGAGGGAAGAACCCCTTATCTCAAGGAGTTTAAATTTTGGGGATGGGGTAAAAAACAGATAGAACAGGTACTTGAACTATTTTAGTAACAGGACGATTAAAATGGGAGAGAATGCTGATAACCAGGACATCATGAAAGGGCTTTGCAGAGGACGTAGGCATCTAAGCTTAATCAGGAAGGAAGATGAGGAGTCTGAGAGGTAGAGATGAGATGGGCAAGCATAACAGGAATAGGAAGGTAATTGTATAAATGCATGGATGTGGGAGACACTAATGTATTTTGACAGGAATGTGGAGTTAATAGATGGTACATAGGAAGCAACTATATATAAACCTGGAAAAATAGGTAAATACGATCCTTTAACTACAGCCTTCCCCACTTCCTAGTTCACCTTAATTTGGGAGTAAAAGGAGAAGGAAGGAATGATTAGGAGATCATTGACTTAGCACTGAAAGGAAGCTTAGAGATTAGCTGGTTCAAACCCCTCATCTTGCAGATGAAGAAACAAAGCTGTAGAGAGAAGTCATTCGCCCATGGCCATACCAAGAGCAATTAATGTGGAATGGCAACGATTCAAATGACGGGCCTCCAACTCCGACCTAGCACTCTTTCACTAAGTAATATGATCTCTAATTTATTGAGGTAAAATAATGTACACAAGGACGGGCTAATTGCTAAGAAAAGAGCCAGCTATCAACCTGAGGTCATCTGTCTCCAGATTCAGTTCTTTCCACTAATTATAGTTCATTCCATGACAATCTGGAGTATTTAAATATCTTTTTTTTTTAATGAAACACAATTTCCAAGCTTAGGTCACAGGATAGTACATTTGGAGCTGAAAGGGATGATAAAGGTTATCTGACTCAGCTGTCCTCCATGTCACCTCTACCTCCGAGCTTCCCCACACAGCTCAGATATCATTCACTTCCTTCGAGGGTCCTAACATCACTTTCCCCCTTCCCGTTTCTCATTTATTAGCCCTTTCTCTCTCTTGAAATTGCTTGGTAAATACTTTGAAATTAGTTAACTAGGTAGTGGATGTATCCCTCTAGAAATCTAAATACAGCAGCCCACACATAGTGAGCACTTACTTTGTACATATGTTCTTTGACTCCTGAAGAATGGGAGCTCCTTGGGAGTCTTTATTTGGTTTTTAGATATCGCACCTAGCACATATTTGATTCTCAGGATCTAGCTGATCTGGGAGCTCTGTCTCAAATGGAGGTTTAGAACATGAGGCTGCCCAACCTGGAGGACTCTAGTCCAAGCCTTCCCCATAAGTCTATCTCAGGGGCCAGCCACCATATTGGAAGATTTGCTTGCTTTCTCCTGACTGCACTCTGGCTAACTTCTTGTTATTTCTTCCAGTAACATATGAGCAGTCCCTCTTCTCTTCCCATCATATGATTTCTTGAAGATATCTTCTGCTCCTGTACTTCAGACTTCCTCCTTGGTTGTGTGTCATAACCTGAAATCAGTCATATGCCTCTGTATTGTCCCCTGTGTCCAGTCAGTAAGAATTGACCAAGCTGCTATCTGGCACCAGACACTCCGCTAATCACTGGAATGCAAAGAAGGCAAAAACCTGGTCCCTACCCACTTGGATTTCCTATCTTACTATCACAAAGTAATACTGGTTATTGAAAAAAAAAATGAGCCTTAATTTTTAGGGTAAACTTAAGGTTAGTGGAAAAGTTTTGCAGTTTCTCCAAAGGAAAATTTAGTCCTTCACTTTTTCTTTTTCAATTTTAGGCCCAACTCACTTTCCACCCTTATTGTCAGTCTTAGAGGGGCAAAATATTGGATAATCTCTACAGGACAACCAATTAAATACATGTTTAAATCTGGACCAAAGACAGCTTCATCTTTCCTCCGGCTAGTCAGATATCTGGATAGTCTGGCCAAATTTCATTGACTGATAGAAGATCTCTTCTAGAGGCTCTGCAATGTCCTAATGGGGGGGCAGGGGTATGGAGCATGATACAATCAACACAATATCATGCAAACAGGAGCATCTAAAGAACATTACCCTAAATTTGGAATCCTTCTTTGGATTAGACTGTATGAAGGTCTCCATCACACTGGAGGATACCTTTGATGAGCATACATCCCACCAAATGGATATCCTTTATCAAAGAACAGAATCATCTCTGTCATTCTCTCTGTACTTCCAAGGAAGCTTGACTGACTTCACTGTGAGCCTGGAAGATGCCCTTCCTGTAAAAGAGCCTTGTAAGGCAATATTGTGTTTACCAAATCCAGAAGCACAATAGGATCTTATATTTTCTCTATATTTCAGTAAAATGTGAGGTAGTTGAGATGCAGTGCATCCTTGACTAGCACTAGCTGCCTAATCTGAATCTCATTAAGGCTGTCATTAATTTGTGTAGATGACCTTCATAAAGGCTCTGGATAGTTTGTTTTCCCTCATATCTTTGATATTCCCCCCCCTCTTTCACATACCTCATACTCTAGTCTTTTAATGTAGCCACTATTGGGTCATCTTTAGTAAAGTTCTCTCCTATATATACTCAATCCAATCCAGCTGCTTTTCCTGTCTTTGTTCTCATTTGAGCTGTCTTAACTTTCTTTCCGAACATGTCCTTGATTGTGATATTAAGAGTTGAGTGTGGGGGTTCAGCTACCCTTTATGCTATAGTGACTTTCACAAGTCTGTTTTTTTCTCGTTTGTAGCTGTCCTTCCATTTTCATTTGGAAATGCCCTTGGGATGCCTTTGCTCTGTTGGATCTCTTGCCAAGATTTTCTTTAAACTGGTTTCACCCTCCATTGCTTTTTCTCTATTTTATGATACAGTCCTGCTCATAATCGTCCATCATCCTTCATAATATTTTACAAATGAGTTTGTATTCTACCCTGGAGTTACCTTTGGCAGCTCCCCCTCTCTCTTTGATTAGTGATCCCAATGTTTTTTTTCTAAACCACTTTCTGGGCTCTTTTTGTCCTTGTTGGGGATAAAATTATTTACTTGGTGTCAATGTTATTTCTGTTGTCCATTTCCCCTTTTTTGTTTTTTAATTACTTGTTCACACAGCTCTTTAAAGTTTGCCAAGTACTTTAACTATGTTAACATATTTGATCCTCCCAACAACATCGTGAGGTAGGTGTTGTCATCATCCTCATTTTACAGATGAGAAAAAAGTCCAAGAAAGGTTAAGTGAGGAGGAAGAGACTATATCAAATCAGAGAAGTAAGAGATGGAAAGTTAGGTACAAGAAGGAAAAAATGTACTAGAACACAGAATAAATGGAGGTGATGTATCATCAAACTAGAAAGATATTTCAAGTGACTTGCTCAGAGTTATAGAGCAAGTAGGTTCTGAGGCTGGATTACAACTCAGGCCTTCTTCACTATATATTTAATAATCTATTACCACCTAGCTTAACTTTGTTTAAATAGCTCAACATTAATTCGTTTCAACTTTAAACCATTTATACTATAAGGGGAGGAAAAGGAAGGGAAGAAATAAGCATTTACATAGCACCCACCGCGTGTGAGGCACTTTGCTTAGCATCTGGTTCTCATAATTTTATGAAGTACGTACTATTATTAGTCCCAATTCTCAGGAAAACCAAGGCAAACAATAATTAAGTGACTTGCTCAGGGTTGCAAAGCTAGTGTGCAAAGCTGGATTTCTTAAACTCAACTTTTCCTGCCCCCAGGCCCAATGCTCTATTAACTGTACCCCAAGTAGTGATAAACACAGACCATGGCATGCTGCTTAACAGGGCAAGCTCGGGGGAGATAACTGAATGGGACCCTGGAAACTATGAGGGTACTGGTTGCCTTGCATGTACAAATCTATGTCAGAGGTGGAGGGAGGACAGAGACAGAATAGATGGATATGAGGAACAGTGGGAGGTACAGTAGAATACTTCCCAGGAGACAAGATTACCTCCTTCACTATGTGGCCTATGACTAAATTCCTTCCCCAACTCCGTCTACCAGGCCACAGCATGAATGTTCAGCCAACTAGTATTTTATTAAGCACCTACTATGTCCCAAGTGCTGGCGATACAAAGAAAGGGAAAAACAACGGCAGCAATAAGCATTCCTGATGATTGTGCTACTTCCTTCCCATGAAAGGGAGAGGAGTTCTGCACGGAGCTAACCCTGGTCCTCAAAGCTGAGTTCCATTTGGATGTGTGGACACTGCTAGCAACCACATTTTTGTAACACTGTATTCCTCCACCTGAAGGTAAGCTGCCCGAGGTCAAGGATGTTCTCTCTTCTTTTGTATCCCCAGACCTAGCACATAGTAGGAGCTTAACAAATGCTTATTGGGTTGAACTTCATTTCATTAGCAACCATGAGAGCTGAGGGACTGCCCCAGAAGGCTTTGAATAAAACACAAAAGAAAGGTGACCAGAGGTTGGCTGTCCATGGATTTAACACTTTCATTTCCTCTACCCAAGAAGGATGGGGTGTTGGGAAGGACACTAGAGCTAGGGAATATGACTTTGCTGCTTATTCTCTGAGTGACCTTAATACTCCTCTCTGGGCCCAGTAATCCCTTCCTGCTTCACTCACAAATCTATGAAATCATGCTTTCACCTTCCTTCTAAGTTAGGGCTCTTCTCTATATCCCAGATGCCTCAAAATAAGTATTTCTACAATGCCAGATGGAATGGAAGCATGAGAACAGAGCAAGGACTTTCAGTCCCATTTTCTTCTAAAGGTGCTTCAAAAGTTGAGGAACTAGAACTTCAGTCAAAGAGATATCAGCTTGGTGCCATAACAAGAAGGAGGCCTGAGTACCCAGAAGGAAGGAGTAACAAAATTTCAAATGTCACATCTGTCATATACCAAGCTGTGTGATCTCAGACAATCCCTGAACCTCATCTGTAAAAGGGAAAAGACTTAGCTCTCGTTCCACCTGGCACTAAGCTGCCTGCATGATATAGGACAATCCATTTCATTTCATTTCTAAGACTCAGTCTCCCCATCTATGCAGAAGAACTGATATCTTTGGAGCTGGCAGCTAAGAAGGCCTTAGTTCAATTCTGACCCTGGATACTTATTAGCTGTGTGACTCTACACAAATGGCTTCACTTCTGTTTGCCTCAGTTTCCTCAGCTGTAAAATGGAGATAACAATAGCACTTACTTGCCAGGTTTTTTGTGAAGATGAAATGAGATAATAATTGGAAAATGCCCAACATACAGTAAGCTCTATATAAACATTAGCTTCCATCTTTCATTCTCTTCCTCCTCGCACCAGGTTGTTGTTTACACGAGAGCATCAAAGGAGATATTTGTAAAGCACTTTGAAAACCTGAGCAGGCTATAGAAAGGCCCATTATTAATTCTAAGAAAAGTAGCTCAACCAGGGTCCATGCCCCCGGGTCATCTGGAGTGAGACCCCCAAGGTAAGGGGGTCAAAATTCTGTGTAAGGAAACCCTCAGGGCCTCCTTTGAAAAGCTTGGCTCCTTTCTATTTTCCTCCCTTTTCCCAAGGAGTCACAGATGTTTTTTTTTCCCCCTTTGAACCTGGGCTAATAGTCCATCAAAAGGGAGCAGCCATTAACCAATAAATTAGGGCCCTTTTTCTAGGTCTATTGTGAAGGAGAACCATTTATTAGCAGAAGTAAGGCCCTGGGCCCTCACTGGAACTGTCAATCAGGTAAGACTATTGAGCAGCCTGAGCCCTAATAGCAAATGCCAGTGAAGTTCACTTCACCCACGCTTTGGAAATCTAAGCACCGAGGTCCATTATAAAGCTTTCATTTCTATATTTTAAAAAGCCCATTAACTTTTCTTGCTTGGCTGACTGTAATAAACAAAGGACCTTCAGTTTAAACAAACACAGGACTGAGACTGCTTAATAGCAACTCTGTTCAGTGACATTAAGCCCAAGTTGTCTTTAGAATAACAAATCGTAACAGCAGACGTGAAAATGCCCTATAGCGCAACTTCCCTTCCAAAACAGGAGCACCCTCTGAGGCCTTAGTGATGCTGATTGCCAACAGATTTCATGGTCCTCAAGTCATAAAGCTTTTACAACTGCCACCACTGATTCCAAGGTTTGTCCTTGTGGCTTCCGCAAAATAAGCCTATCTGTCCCTCTTGCACATGTGACCTGCTTCCTGAGTCTTTTCTTCTCCATGGTTTAATATCTCTACTTCCTACAGTGGTTCTTCACATATAGTATTTAGAGCCCTCACCACTCTAAGCCCACTTTTCTGGACATGCTCCAGTTTGTCAACAGCCTTTTACAGCCTGGCCATCTTCTCACCGGTCATCTTGTCTAGTGTAGTTACCATCTGGACTAAAGCCTAGGCTTGGAGCAGGGAGTACTGATAATTAATGGATCTTATAATGGCTGGAAATATATTCCTGGGGCTCCGTGTTGCCCTAATTGATGAATACCTCTCCAAGGCCACTGTATCTAGACAATTCTAGTCATGCTTCATTTTATAACACAGCCATCATCCCACTAACTGCCCTTCTACAGCTCATGGGCTTTCTATCCCCCCACCTTCTATTATGGAACCATAATCCAATCCATACTACTATTACGACTAGAAAGGGTATGTGAATGATTCTGCTATGGCTCCACTCATCATCCCTGTAAGTCTTCAAACCAGAGCACCCCTCCCAGGATGCTACTTTCCTGTAGTCTTCCCCATTTGAATGCAAGATCCTTGAAGGCAGGGACCAGCTGGCTTTTGCATCACTGTCTCCCAGTACTCAGCCAGTACATCAGCATTGGCACCTGGTCTACTGCCTAGAAAATGGTGCCACTGAGATATCCTGCTCAGGAAATGGGTGAATGACCTCTGTTGCAGAGTTTGCCAGCAAGGTGACAACTCTTTGAGCTCGGCTCTTAGAAGAATTGTGGCAGAGAGGAGGCAGAAAGATGATCACAGTCATCCATCTTGTACACAACTCGGGAAAAGTCACGGGCAGGACTGATCTAGGTGTCTGATCTCCAGATGCCCACTCTCTCATCCTTTCCTTTCTATGTATTGATAGCATAGAGTTGCAAGATTTGAAGGAATGCTTGCTTCCTGTTCAAAGGAAGGATTCAGAGTAACCAAGGCTTAAGACGTTTACTTCCAATATTAAATTCCTCCTCACATTATTATCTATGCCCACAAATCTGATTATATTCAAAATGCTGGTGGCTGCTTATGGCATTGTCTGGGTGATTAATGCCAGTGTGACTAGAGATTTGAGAAGAGGTTGTTTTGACCTTTTTAGAGAGAAAGGAAACATTCTCTTTCAGTGTGAGCTGAGGTCTGGGGGAGGGGTGAACAAGCTTTCAGGTTGGATTTCTTATAAAAAAAAGAGAGAAATTTAATCAAAAAATGCCCTTAGGAAAAGGTGAGTTTTCCATGAGTAGCAAAGCCTATATAAGCAGATACAATAATTATACGCCCCTAGAGCTAACTTAGAGAAGTCTTGAGAAAAAAAAGGGAATCCAAACAAAATGTGCCCTCACGAGGGGGACTTCTGAGCCACCTTGCCTTTGAGCAAATTCACTTGGAGTAATTTTAGGGAATGAGAGGGCCACCTCCTTGGAGAAGCTCCTCTTCATTTATTGTAATTACATGAACTCCACAACATCTTAACCCTAGTTATAAACTCACAAAATGACACATTATTATTGTCACTCAATGTGGGGATTTGACCAATTGTAAGTAACTAGTAAATGTTTTTGCATGCTTTTATTCATCCATTCATTCATTAAAATGGCCGCATTTTAAATAAATAAATGAAATAAAACAAACAAATAAATAAAAAAGTGGCACCTAGAACTGAATAGAATAGTGTGAGCTGACTAGCAGAAAATACAGTGGGGCCCTTATTGTCCTTGATCTGGACACTCTACAGCCATTTATGCAGTCTCAGAGCACAGATGTTTAGGGAGCTGTTAATTTCTATTGAGAAGAATTGTAGTCTACTAAATCCCTCCTCAGGAGTACTCTGTTCTAAATGTGGGCAATTGACTCTTTGGATCTAAATCCAGGACTTCCCATTTCTACCTGGTAAACATCACCCCATTTAAGTAGATTCAGCTCTTAGTCTGGTGAAATCTTTCTGAATCTTAAATCCATTAGCCAATGAATTCCACTCTCCCTATCCCCTATTCCATTCTCATTTTTTAACATTTGAAAAAAAAAGTGTTTTTTCTTCTCCATTCAATGCTATTATTACCCAGAAGTAGCAAAAAAAACTAGAATGAAAATAAATAGCCAGCAACTGGGAAATGCCTAGACAAAGTGTGGTCCCCGAACGTAAGGGAATACCACTGTGCTAAATATCACTGTGTTGAAAATGAAAACTACAAAGACTTCAGAAGATGGAAAGACCTGTGCGAAGTGATGCAGAGGAAAGTAAGCAAAATCAGAAAAACAGTCTACCTGACACCTACAAAGATGTAAATGGGAAGAACCCATCTCCAACATTCATCCATCACCACCCACTGGATGGGTGGGGTTCAAGTCAACTAAGCAAATGCTGAGGAAATATCTATTATTTTCCCAACACTGTGCTAAGTGTCAGTGATCCAAGAAGAAAAATAAAGGAATTTCAGGCCCCCTGATGTTTCCATTCTATTGAAAGACTTTTTCCATGATTTTTTTCATCTAGCTCTGTATGATATTCACCTAAATGTCCAGTGTCCATAGTTCTCTGTCTGGTCCACAAGATCACTAGGGAATATACTTTGAAATTCCTTGTTGAAACCAAGCTCACCTATGTTTGTGGCATTTTGGGGGGCTCACCACTCTTTTAACCATATTAAAAAGCAAAAAAAAAAAAAATAGAGGCGATAAAGTTCATTTGGCATAATCTTCCTTGGTAAACCAGCCTGGCCCCTAGTGATCATTGGTCTGTTTTCTAAGTGCTTACAAACCATCTGTTTCAGAAACTACTCTAGAATGTTTCTGGGAATAAACATCAAGCTTGCCAGCCTGCGCTTTCCTCAGTCGACACTTTTTTTGCAAGTTGGGCTTTGTGCCTGTCTCTGGCTTCTTCTACGATCAGCGACAGCAGGTTAGCTATTTCAGCTGGGAATTCTTTCAACAGCCTGGGACATCATTCATGTGAGCCTGGGGACTTCATTAAAGCTCACATTGCTGCAGTCACAAAAGCTTAGATTTATACAGTAGCTTCCACTGTATGAAGTACTCTTCTCAAGGACACATTCAGCACCAATAATTATCACCACTTCCCAGACAAGTAAGCTGAGGCTAGTAGGGACATGACTTGAGTTGTAGAGTCAGGACTCTAATGCAGATGACAGATTTAGATTCACCGCCTGTCTTCATTATACCATCCTGTCTCTCTTGGTGCAAACCCATTTAAAGCAGGGGTCAGTGACCTTTTATTCATCATAAACACCTTTGGCAGTGTAATAAAACCAATGGGGGCAGATAGGTGGCTCAGGGGATAGAACACTGAGCCTGGAATCAGGAAGACTTGAGCTCAAATCCAGATTCAGATACTAAACTAGCTTTGTGACCCTGGGCAAGCCATTTAACTCTGCCTCAGTTTCCTTATCTTCCAAATGAGCTGGAGAAGGAAATGGCCAACCACTCAGTATCCCTTCCAAGAAAACCTCAGGTGGGGTCAGATATAACTGAAAAGTGATTGAACAAAGTCAACGGACCTCTTCATTGAATTTGATCCTTTCTAGAAGTGACCACTGTCTCCTAATACTTCTCAGGGGACCCTCTTTGTATCTTTTTTCCAGCACAGATTTCATCCCGTTCCATTAGACCTATTGGCAGACATGCTTTATCGGTGAGCTTACCTTGGGGGAATGAATGATATATTCCTCAAGAAGGCTAAGGCATCCCAATGCTCCCAAAAGGTCATGGAATGGGACAGTCTGACTGAATGTTCGCTCACAGGCTGGGGGGGGGATTGAGATCTCATCTCTCTGGACCCTTCTTTCATTGGTACAAATGCAGTCAGTCCTTTCTAATCTTGTATGATTCTTAGCAACATTTCCCCAGATAATACCCATAAGAGGATCAAGCCATCACACTAGAGGCCTTTCTCGGTTTTTTCTTTTTCATATCATGGGGCACTGCTGTGGCACTGAGGCTGCCCATCCATCCCACATGCTTTCATCATGAGTAGCTCATTTCCTTTCCTAGTGGAACATAAGATGAATGAAAATGCTTATGTGCACACCAAAGGATCACAGATTTAGAGTAGGAAGTACCCTTAGATTTAGAGCAGGAAGTACTCCTTAGAGATTATCTAGCCTAACCCTTTCATTTTACATAAAAAGAAAGGCCAAGGTAGGAGAAATTACTTTCCAAGGTCACATAACCAGGAAGAGCTGGGATCTGAACTCTGAGTTTCTGACTTCCAATCCAACACTCTAGTTTAGCAATGGTCTCTGCCATGTCTTCTGTATCCCACGGGATCTCCCTAGTAACATGCTATAGTACTGAATAGATAACTCCTGTCTGACTTTTTTCTTAACTAAAAGACTTTTTCCTTAACTTTGTACGTCAAGGATCCTCACGTCTAGGAGCCTGCTCTGAATGTACAGGTTAGCCAGGATACTCTTGGAAAGTTTCTCTAAAGAACATAAAATCCCTATTTTCAGTGTTTGCTAGTCATTGAACTCTCTTTTACATGTCAAAAAGCAGAGAGCCAGTAATTAGTCCTTTATTACAGGGATTTGGGATTTAGAATAAATAGGAACTTCTTACACAGAAGAATTCATCAATGCTCATCTGTCAGCTAACAGCACTACTATTTCTAAAGCAGCTATGACAAACATGTGTCAACCTTAGGAATTTGATATGACAACAACATGACAAAACTAATGGGTCAAAATTGCAATCACTGAAACAAAGGGTTTCACTGATTAATGAGATAAGTTCCTCTGAGATAGGGCCTCAGAGTTCACTCAGAAGTTCTGAGGAATCCTTTGGTGCATTAGAGACAGAAAATAGGTGGATTCAAAAGGGATGATTAAGTCTCAATTTGCTTTTTCCTTCCCATCTCAGCATTGCTTTACTCAGCTCCTAGCCATCGTCTGATCACTCTATAATTTCTCCTTTCATCCCTTTACTGCACTTTTTAAAGGCTAGCTTTGAGCTCACAATGTCCTAAAGATGATGAGAAGGCTGAGACTGCCTTCTACCCTGAGAGTGCTCTCACAGGGGCCAGCTATTTGATTATAGCCACTCTCAGGTATGAGAAAAATGGGTCCCATTTCGATCCATAATGAGTCCTATTTGGGAAAGCTGTTCTCTTTTGTCCCATTAATCCCATTGTTAAGGCCATTCATTTAAAAAAAAGGACAAGGAGCTGAAGAAAGACTTTTTTAGCTGATGAGACATTCTGTACCAAACTCAGAGCTGTTACTAGAATTTTTTGCTCTTATAGAAAGTGGAAAAGGGGGTACCCAGGACATTGTCACTGGGGAAGAATGAAGTCCGCCATGAAATAAGGGGAGTGGGAGATGATGAGAGGAAGTACATTGAGAAGAAACTCCCCTGTCATATAGAGCTAGAAAAACTACAGCCTCATGGACACCTCAAGATTTCTAAGCTGCTAAAGAGTTGGTTGCCACTACAGCCACAATTTGTTCTGCATACTGAGGGGAGTGAACAGGAGTTGGAGGCTTGTAAGGCAGAGAAGCATGCTTAGGCCAGTGTTGATTGTATCCTAATCTACACTGGCCTATCAACTGGGGAATAACTCTTATTTTTATAAATTTGTCTCAGTTCCCTATTTTTTGAGAAATGAGGCCTTTATCAGGGAAATTTGCTGTAAATTTACCACCCCAATTTCCTGCTTTCTTTCTAATCGTTGCCACATTGGTTTTGATTATACAAAAATCTTTTAATTTAATGTAATCAAAATTATTCATCCTATTAATTTCTCTATTCTCATTTGGTTGCAAACTTCTCTACTATCTATAAATCTGACAGGCAATTTATTTCATATTCTCACAATTTATTTGGGATATCACCCTTTAGCCTGAAGAGACTTTACATGAACTGATGCTAAGTGAAGTGAATGGAACCAAAAAACCATTGTACACAGCAACAGCAAGACTATGTGATGATCAACTGTGATGGACTTGGCTCTTTTAAATAATGAGGTGATTCAAGGAAATTCCAGTAAACTTGAGATAGAGAGAACCATCCACATCCAGAGACAGAACTATGGAGAACTATGTGGATCAGAGCATACTATTTTCCCTTTTTTATGATGGTGGTTGTTTGCTTGTTTTTTTCCCTTTTGATCTGATTTTTTTTGCACAGCATGAAAAATATGGAAATATGTTTAGAAGAATTACACATATTTAACCTATATTGGCTTACTTGCTGTCTGGGGGCAGAGGAGGAGGGATTGAGGAAAATTTGGAACATAAAGTTTTGCAAGGGTAAATGTTGAAAACTATCTGTGCATGTATTTTGAAAAATAAAAAGCTATTATTATTTTAAAAGGATACCACTATGTATGTGAATATTATTGTTTTGTAAGAAATGACCAACAGGATGATTCAGAAAGACCTGGAGAGACTTACATGAGCTGATGCTGAGTGAAATGAGCAGGACCAGGAGATCATTATATACCTTAACAATGATACTATATGAGGATGTATTCTGATGGATGTGGCCATCTTCAACAATGAGATGAACCAAATCAGTTCCAATAAAGCAGTAACGAACTGAACCAGCTACACCCAGCAAAAGAACTCTGGGAGATGACAATGAACCACTATATAGAATTCCAAATCCCTCTATTTTTGTCCACCTGCATTTTTGATTTCCTTCACAGGCTAATTGTACACTATTTCAAAGCCTGATTCTTTTTGTAACTGTATGGACATGTATACATATATTGTATTTAATTTATACTTTAACATATTTAACATGCATTGGTCAACCCTCCATCAGGGGGAAGGGGTGGGGGGAATGAGGGGGAAAATTGGAACAAAAGGTTTGGCAATTGTCAATGCTGTAAAACTACCCATGCATATATCTGGTAAATAAAAAGCTATAATAAAAAAGGATACCACTATGTCAAAATCATGTATCTATTTTAGTACAGTGGTACCCAGTGGTATATAGTGAGGTATTGGCCTATGCCTAGTTTCTGCCAGTCTGCTTTGTATCTTTCCCAGCAGTTTTTGTCAAATAGTGAATTCTTGCCCCAATAACTAGGATGTTTCAGTTTATTAATACTAGACTAGTACACTCATTTACTCATATATCTTATGTACTTAATCTATAGCATTGATCAACTAATATATTTCTTAACTAGTTCCATGTTGCTTTTGTTAATTGTACTTTATAATTAAGTTTGAAATATAGTGCTACTCTCTCCCTTTTGTTTTGACATTTTTTCATGGATTCCATTAATAGTTGACCTTTTATTCCTCCAGATAAATTTTGTTATTAGTTTTCAAGCTCTATAAAGTAATTTTTGGGTAGGTTGATTGATATAGCACTGAACAAGTAAACTAATTTAGGTGGTATTGTCATTTTTATCATACTGGCTCAACCTAATAAATTAATATTTCTCAATTGTATTTTATTTCTCCAATTACATATAAAGATAGATTTCAACATTCATTTTTATAAGATTTTAATTCTAATTTTTCCCTTCTCCCTCTCTAAGGGAGAAGCAATATAATATGGGTAATACATATACAATCATTTTATAATATTTCTCTAATTGTTTGTCTTTTGTCAATTTTTTTGTTATTTTGTAATAGTTTTGTAATTTTGTTCTAATAGTTCCTGTATTTGTATTAGCAAATAGACTTCTAAGTATTTTATATTATCTATAATTATTTTGAATGGAAGTTCTCATTCTATCGCTTCCTGCTAGGCTTCGTTGGAAATATATAGAGATGATGATTTATGTGGGTTTATTATATATGTTGTTCTTTGTTTGATTTTCACTCTGGAAGAAGACCATGACATCAGGGAGATGATGCCATGACATGCAAGTGAATTAGATTGAAGTGAGGGAGGGCTGTGCAAGATCACCTGTCTCACTTTCCCCTCCAGAGTCATCTGGGTCCAGTGGCAAGATATTGATCAGGATAACTGGAGATGGCCTTGGATGCAGGGGGAGAACTTATTGAGTTAAAGAAACTCCTCTTTCACCTAGTGCCCTGCTCCAAAAATCTAAATAACTAAATCAATGAATGAATCTGGGAAGGATAAACCTTCAGGGTTTCTGGCCAAAGCAGATATGACTACTATTTACATTCAATCTGAGTCAATCAGGACCTAAACAATGATCAAATGGGACTTGGCCTAGAACCTGTTGATGACCAATTAAAATCAGAAATCTAGCCAGCAAACCTCAAGATATCTTGGAAGGCTTCTGCAGCTCTGATAAAGTTGTTAATTTTTGACTAGTTTTTAAAATTGATTCTCTGGGGTAATCATATAATATATACATATATATACCAGCAAAAAGTGATAGTTCTGTTTCCTTGTTTTAAATAGGAACTACTTAGCATTTTAAGAAATGAATGAACATTGTATTTTGTCAAGTCTTTTCTATATCTAATGATATAATCATATGATTTTTGTTATTAATATGGTCAATTATACTTTTAGTTTTCCTGATGATGAGCCAGTCCAGTGTTCATGTTATAAACCCAGACTGGTTATATTGTTGTTGTCGAATCATTTATTTGTGACCTCATGGGTCATAGCACATTAGACCCTTCTATTCTCCACTACTCCCAATGTCTGTCCAAGCTCATGTTTCTTGCTTCTATGACATTAGCCAATCATCGCATCCTCTGCTGTCCCCTTTTCCTTTTGCTTTTCCTAACATCAGGGGCTTTTCCAATGAGTCCTGTCTTATTATGTGGCCAAAGTATTTAAACTTCAGCTTCAATATTTGACCTTTTGATGCATTAATTTCTTTAGATATTGATTGGCTGCCCTTGCTGTCCAAGGATCTCTTAAAAGTCTTCTCAAGGACCACAATTCCAAGGCACTGATTCTATGACACTCAGCTTTCTTTATAGTCCAACTTTTACATCCATACTTCACTACTGGAAATACCACAGCTTTGACTCTATAGATCTTTGTTAACAAGATGATGTTTCTGGATTCTGGATTTTTTTAGTCTGCTATTCAGATTTACCTTATTTTTTTCTTCTAAGGACCATGTGTCTTAATTTCATGGCTGCAGTCACTGTCTGCCTGCAGTGATCTCTGAGCCCAAGAATATGAAATCAGATATTGCTTCCATTTTTTCTTCTCCCTTTATTTGGAAAGTGATGAGACCAATGGCTATGACTATAGGTTTTTTGTTTGTTTGTTTTATTTTCATGTTATACTTCTGGCAGCTTTTATACTCTCCTCCTAATTCCACTTCACTTCCTGCCATCAGAGTGATATTATCTGCATATCTAACAGGAAAAGTGAAGCCCATCCAAATGAAGTGGTTTGCTCAAAGCTACAGAGGCAGTGATGAATCTAGATGGAACCCTTTTCTCACTGTATCACATCCTCTTATCAGTGAACAGAACTGTGCTTTCAAATTGCCATGGATTTCAAGCATGTCTCTCATTTCAGGTTAAAGTTGGAAGGGGAAGGATCAAGGCAATGTTATAAGCCCCCTGAGTCCCTCAGTCCTGCATCCATCTGAGTAGAGTGGGGGCTGAGGGCAGCAAAACCGAGAGAAAAGCTATCAGGATTCAATGCAGATAGCATCATAGAGCCCTAGACAAGCAAGGCTCAGAGAGCAAGACCCAGAGGATGCCAAATTCAAGGCTAACTTTTAGGCCTGATGGAAGGCAGTGCCCTGAGTCAGTGAGAACAAAGACAAAGAAATCTGCTGGCTTTGATCCGGCATCAGAGCAACTTTCCTAACAACTAGGCAATTGCCCTCTGCTCCTAATACCACCCATCTCCCTGGCTTTCTGGCGGGAAGGCAGAGAAAGCTTCACTCAACTGCCTTCAATATGATGAAGGCCTTGGCTTTCCTCAGGGTCTGTAACTAAATCCTTGTTGCAGTGAGATGCTTTATGAGGGGGATTTACAGGCCCAAGTGTGCTCGGGGAATTCACATCAACCGATATTTATGATGATATGCCTGGGAAACTAGGCTCAGCACTGTGAAATGTGAGATACAGGGAAAGAGTGCAAAAGATTCTAATACACCAGGCTCATACCCAGTTAGGGAGACCAGAACAATCCAAGGCAGGATTTCTTTGGAGGAAATGGTACTCAATGAGTGATGGGGCCAGTCAATGCTAATGAATGAGTAGAATATTCTACATCCCAGCCTCCTTGCTGCTCCCAGAACATATTTTATCCCCCACCTTCATACCTTTGCTCTGGATAACCCCCAAATCCAGAATGTCCTCTCTCCTCACCTCAATCTCTTCAAATCCATAACTCCATTCAAGGTTTATCTTCAAAGCCTTTCTTGATCCACATGTTCCTCTGGCATTGCACCCAACACATATATATTATTACTACGCCACCATCTCAAAATCACTCGCTATTTGCTTTACATATATTTTTACTTACTTATCTGTATATAGATTATCTTCTCTCTTCCCTTCCACCTCCTCTGTACTTCCCCATGTATCTAGAAGTTAGGAGCTGTTTTACCTATCTGAGTATTCCTGTGCCTTTAAGGACATCTAGGTAGCACTGCAGCAGACAGAGCACCAGGCCTGGAGTCAAGAAGACCTGGATTCAAACCTGGCTTTAGATAATATCCAAGCTTTGTGATCTCAGCCAAGTCAATTCACCCTGCTTGCCTCAGTCTCCTCATCTGTAAACTGAGCTGGAGAAAGAAATGACAAAACACTGCAGTATCTCTACCAAGAAAACTACAAAAGGGGTCATGGAGAGTCAGACAGAACTGAAAATGACTGACGAACCTGCAGCCAAGTGGATTCAAAGTTGGCTTTGGAGCCAAGAAGACCTGAGTTTAAGTCCTGCTTCTGAAACATCCTAGTTAGGGAACTCTGGGCAAGTTATATAGCTTCTCAGTGCCCTGGGCCATATTGATGAAGAAGGTGCTGCTGATTTGAATAAGGTGTTTCCTTGTCCAAGAATTCCTAGTACCAGTGAAGTCTCAGGTCCAGTCTCCATCCCCATCCTAGTTCATCTAAGTATGAAAGCACCTTTCAGAGTCAGAGGTGAATCTGGTACCATGCATTATTTGGAATCACCATAAAGTTCTCCTGTTAGCCTAGTATACCAGGATGTGCCAATTTTTGTTGCGAAATCTTATGCCATCTTTTGGCAGAGCTGGGGCAGGGTAATGGATCACATATCTCTCCCTATGGCCACCTATCAACAAAGATGTCTTTGGAGAAAACCAAATGACTGATGGCCCCCACCATTTGATTATGAATTCTGCTCTGGGAGCTGCCATTGCTACTTCATCTCATGGTTCTGTCCAACAGGACAGGTCACAATATATCTGTGGCCTGTCACCCAGAGCAACTCTAGTCCAAGGCCTCCCATATTGCTTCCACATGGTCTCCACCCAATATTCTGGGAGCCTTCCTCTCAGCTCCTTAATATTATGTGAACACCAAGGTGTTCCTTTCTTATCTCTCAATCTCTCTGTATGCAGCCCTCCTCCTCCCTTTCATAAATCATTTAGAAGCGATCTTTCATATTGTTTCTTGCATGCAATTGATCACAGGTGAAGCACCACAGCCTATTCACTGGCCCCACAAATCTCTCTAGCAATTGACTACATAGCTAGCATTAGAGAATCACCCTGGCTAGCCACAGAGAAGTTCGTGGCCGCAGCATGAAGACGTTTCCAACCAGAGCAGCTCTTGAAGTTTCTTAGTCTTCAGTGCTGCCCACCAGACTCTAGGCCTGTGGTAATCCCATTACTGAGCCCTAACTTTACTCCTCTGCTCTTTGCCAGGGAGAAGAATATGACATCTGGAAAGGACAGCAAAAGGGTCTGACAGGGAGCTGAAATCAGGAAGGCAACAGGAAGTGAGCATGGAGATGCCGTCCACAAGTTGTCACCAGCCCTAGACAAACTACACGCCTCAGTATCCAACACATAGGAGCTGAGTTTTGGGGGCCACTGTCAGGGACTTTGAATGAATGTGGAGAAGTAAGGAGGTACCCCAGGCTGGACAAGGGCAAATTTTCCAATTTCCAGAAAAGGGAAGAAAAAGTCTAGTTCGTATTAGCAAGGGAATGTTTGGTGAACACCCAGAACAGTAAGTAGAGAGTAAGAGCCATCGTGGCTTAAGAGCTGGTCGGGACACACTAGAGGCAAAGGAAATGCTCTGGTCTTGGGCTCAGGAAAAACTGAGTTCAAACTTGACCTCAGACATTGACTACTTGTATGGACCTGGAAAAGTCATGTTACCTCCTTTCCATCTGTTTCTTCATCTGTAAAAAGAGGGGGTTGGGTACCATGACTGAAGTTTTTTCCAAATCTATGACCCTATGAAGCCCATCTCCATTTTTTTCCACCTCCCAATGCCATGCCTCCATCTTAGTTGTCCCCCATGATTGGAATGCTGTTCCCCTTCCTCCCGCACTGGTTGCCCATTTATCAGCTAGGTTAGGGAGAGGCTGCCCTCTGAGCTCCCTTTCAAAGGTCCTTTTCAGTCATTTAAGTTGTGCCTGAATTTTCATGATCCCATTTGGAATCATTTGGAATTTTCTAGACAAAGATATTAGAAGGATTTGCCAGATTTGAACTCAGAGGGATGAGCCTTTCTGACTACAGGCCCCACGCTCTATCTGTTGAAGCACCACCTAGCTTCGCTTCCCTTCCAATGCACAGACTCTTTGATTCTGTTTAAAAAAAAAAAAAGGTAATGTTGAGATTCAAGCAGTATTTTTGGGAATAAGAACATTAAGGCAAGAATTCCAGGCTTACCATTAACTTGAATGACCTTCCACAGGCAACCGTCACCGTCAACCGTGTGTGCGCGCACACACACACACACACACACACACACACACACACACCCCTTTAATTCAAGGGGAGAGGAGAGGGTCTTTGTCTTACTATACAAAATAAGGTGGTTGACACAGATCATCTTGAAGGCTTTTCCAGGTCTGATATTCTGTGACTGGCCATTCTCAGTGTAAAACTATTCCTCTGGACTCCCCTCACAAAGGGAATCTTGTCTGTCTATCTGTCTCTGGGGGTGGCGTCTGCTAGCACAACTACACCAACTACTGAGGCAGCTCTGCTCCCTGTCTCCACATGCAATGTGGCTCAGAAATGTCTTTACTCAATTTATTCCTTCCCAAGTGTGTTGGGGCTATGCTATCCATCAGATCTTTGGAGGAGAAGGCAGAGGCCAAAGTGATCTAAATAAATATCCAAACAGAAAAAGACTGAAGTTTCATGACAAAAAGCACAGAGTCCTCTGGCTTTGTGGCAATGGCTCCTCACTCCTGTAAACTGGATGTGGGAAGGGAAGGCCTATTTAGGTCACAATAGCTGGTGGGATGTCAGAGTCCTTGTATCTTTTCCTACAAAGATGTTTCTAGCAGCTTCACTTTCTTGGCAAAAGCTTGGAAGAACTCAATTCACAGGAGACTTGGTACTCTGAAGATAGAGGAAGGTGTAAATCAGGAAGGCAGCATGAGCTCACTGTCTGGCAGCCAAAAACTGGGTCTTGAAGGAATTATTAGGGGTGAAAAGATACATTCAAAGGCAAATTCCTGAGTGCTATCTATTATCTTCCAAGAGCAAAAGACAGCAGACATCAGGGCTTGGTGTTCTGGCCAATTCTCTTTCACATTCAAAGGGGAAGAACGGTAATAGAGGTCAATGATCTCCCTGGGGTGATGAAGAGACTCCTTCTGCTGATTCTTTGTGACCCCTAGCCTAACTGAGTTCTAAAAATAGTGAAAGGTGAAAGGATTTACTTCTTCAGTCTTTCCTGGCTCCAGGGTTAGCCCTCTAGTTGTGGCTCCATTCAAAACCCCTTGGAAAACAGGTCATAGTGAACCCTAAATGAAGAGTTACCCAGGAGGGTGAGCCAATGATGAGGTAGAAGTGCTGAAAGGCTTCACAATTATTAATCGTAGAAACATAAATACACACAGGCAATTTTGTAGTGCCCTCACCTCCTACCTCAATGTCCGGCATCACAGCCACCTTTTTGACTCCCTTTGAGAAATAAAGTTGCTGGGTACAAAGGATTGTTCTTTGAAAATGTTCCCAGCCTTAACTTGCTTTTATTAGTGGCCCAGACCAGTAATAGAAGGCAAACACCAGAACGTGAAAAAAACCCAGGTGTATACAGGTTGGACTGTATCCAGTGCAATAGGTTTGTAGCCCTGATCCCACGGCAGACAATTTTACCAAGGGTAAAATGTTACATAGGTAAGGACTTGTCAGGAAGAGCCTGGTCAAGGTAAACAAGGTGCTCTTATGCAGAGAAGAGTTCCAACCATTGTCCTATTTGGGGCTTTGCTTTGGGGTTACTGGTGGTTCTTAGTGGAAAGGGAGCTCTCCTTGGTCCTGCTTGGTACTATAAACATCACATTATACCCAGCCAGGTTCAGGGCAGCTATGTTATAGACTCTTGGATTAGACCTAGAAAAAGGAAGCTAGGGAAGAGAGGCCTAGAACTGAGAGACTCTCTTTTCTCTTCTTGAAATCCTCATAAAGCTCTCCTTCAAAGATACTATATTAACAAGCCCCCCTTTCTAGTACCAGATATACCATCTCTCATGAATAAATGAATGAATGGACAGACGGATGACACACTTATAAAGTACTCACTGCTTTCCAAGGACTGTGTTTCATATTAATAACACAAATATAAACATGAGGTGATCCATCCCTTCAAGGAGCTGAAATTTGACAAGAGGAGCTAGGGCATCTAAGGGAATGGTAGTCAAGGAGGGGCATTTGCTTTGAGGAAAGTGATAAGAAGAACAAGAGGGGAAGCAGTTGCGATGCCTTTTCCAGATACACTGGTGGCACCGGATGGATTATAATTACGAGGTTCTAGTTCCACCAAGCAAGAGGTAGGAGAGGGGGAGGGTGAGAAGCATGTGTGGAAAAAATGTTAGAAAGTGGGCGAGGGGAAAGGGAATAGTTAGCTGTGAGGCTAATCCAATGAGGTCTCACTAATTAGGACATTCTGCCTAGGATGGGAGTTCCAAAACTCTTCCAAGAACATGGAAGTGAAGGTGCAGCAATGGTAGCAACTTAGAAAAGGGCCAGACTGGAAGACTATGCTTCCATCTCAGAGAAAGAAGAAACTCTTCTCCTTGCACTTGCTAACCTCTCCCACTTCCAGCTTATGCTCTTGATCCCATCCTTTCTTGTCTCATGGGGGAGTTTGCTCCTTTGATTATCTTTTTCCACAAATTTTCAAGTCCTTTATTCCATGGCCCTTGTCCTGCTACCTTCTTAGATCTTCCCCATCCTTAAAAAAACTAAGTACCATCATTCTCTTGTTATTATTGTCAGTTTCTCCTCCTTTATTATAACTACATTTCTAGAAGGAAAATTTATCACTACTAGTTGCTTTCAGTTTCTCACCTACTGCTTACTTTATGGCCTTTGCATCTGTCCTGCATCACTAAATATCTCTTGGATGTCTAAAAACTGGATGTCCCTTAGGTATCAAAGACTCAGCATTTCCAACACAGAACTCATTATTTCTTTACCTAAATGCTAATATACTCTCAGTTGCCCAGAATCTCAACTTAGGAGTTCTCAACTCCTCACTCATACTCCTACTGATTTCATTTCTTGCTAAGACTTGTTATTTTTAGCCTCACGGCATCTCTTAAACACTCTCTTTTCTCCACTTACATTGACACCATGCTAGCTCCTGCCCTTCTCATTATGTCCCTGGACTCTGGGTGGAATCTTCTAATCAGTTAGCTTTCTACAAGTCTCTTGAGACTCAAATCCAATGTCCACTTGCCCAAAGTATAGGTATGATGAAATCACCCTCCCATTCCTCCTCTACATGGCTTCCCATGACCTCTGGAATGAAATAAAAAGCCCTCTGTTTACAGCATTTGAAGCTATTTCCAACCTGGTCCCTTTCTACCTTTCCCAGCTTCCTACACTTTACCACTTTGATGTACTCTGAAGAGGCCTTTTCTGATCTCCTCAGCTGACAGAACCTTTTATCTTCCCTTCTAGCCACTCTTTATGCATCTTGTAGGTACCTAGTTTTTTTCACGGTTTTTTTGCCTTTCTTTGTCCCTATCAATGAATACTTTTCTAACACATAGTAAGGGATTAACACAAACTTACTGACTTGCTTTATTCATTCATTCAGTTATTTATTCATTCATTCCTGCTCCCCCCTAAAACCTAAGCTCACGTTCAAAATGTGTATATCTAACAGCCAGAACAGTGCTTAGTGCACAGCAGAGACCTGCCAAATTATTGCTGATTTATTGAATGCCTAAATTAACACAGGTATTAAGTGGTAGAGTGAGAATTTGAACCCAGGTTCTCTTAATCCACATTCAGCTTGTATTTGCTTACACTGTTCATCTGTGGCTCCAGACACAGATTTAGAAGCTACTGCTACTCAAGATGCCATCCCTTGGAGCCCATATCCCATTCATGGTAGGGCAGAAATGGCTGCTTTGAAGCCAGCAGACAGATAACTACAAGTTCTGGACAGCAAGATATTTAATTTGAGGAAAGACTGTAGACTGAGGCACCCCCAGCCAGGCATTTAAGAGTTTCTCTTGATTAGCCACCCTCCTCATCTGTGCCTCCTGCTTGAAGAGGGCCTATTAGCAGTCTTAAAGATCTCACTATTCAGAATACTGTGCAGTGGAATTGATGACCTCTATGAACAATGACTATCTTTGGAGACCATACAAAGACTCTTTCCTTTGATTTGATTGAAGATGTCTCATTATGACATTTAATAGGAGCAGAGAGGAGAAAAATCTGTAAGTGATCCAAAGCTGATTGAAATCCCTGACAAATGCAAATTCCTGCAATTGAAGCTCCCCAAATGTTTAGAGATTTAAACTTTCTAAGTTTTAGACTTACTTGATTGAGCAAAGGAGGAAAAATCAAGTCCCAAAGCAGGGCGGTCTCGGCAGTAAGATGTCCATGCCTCACTTTGCCAAGGGCACAGATACTCCCAGTTCATCTCTGCATACCACTGACTTAAGGTTGAAGCTCTCTTTGTTTGGTGAGGTGACAAAATCAATTTCCAAAAACCTAGAAGACATAAAGGAAGCCACAACAGATAGGATTTAATTCTTAAGTTGAGCTGGAACATGTGTAACAAAAGGTATTAACTCTTTTCACTGGCCTAGGACATTGAACTCTGGGAGATAATTTTTACAGACTGAGGGATTTACTACCATTATTTATAAAGCTCAACAGAGCCATTACTAGGACCTTCTATGTCCGATACAAGGAGCATGACATTCAGTAGCAGAGAAAGGAAATCTCAGCTAAAGGACCACTCTCAAGGGGAGGAAGCAAACATCCAGGAAGAACACAGAGGTTTCAATGCTGCTGAAGGAGGGGCTGTTACTGGGGAGCTGTGAGGAGGGGAATATTCAATATTCCCACTGATGACGCTGCAAAGCTCACCAGCTCCCACAGCTCTCATCGTCTCTATTCTTTACTCTAATTCAGCCATCAATAAGAATGTTCAAATGTTTTAGATCTCTTCTTTACCCCCAAATAGTTAACACTTTCATGATCTGTAATGCTGCAGTTCTCCTCCATACACAGTCTCCTGCCCTTCGTATCCCTCAAATTCTTCCACAAACTCAGCCTTGACTGTGATCTTCAACCCCCTCCTCCCTACCTATTCTCTGAGATGATCACACCAGTTCTGACCTAATTTCCTCTGCTTCTGACATTGGCCTGGTAGTGAACTAATTCAATGAGGTGCTGTCCTACCCATTGATTTGCCTCCCCAACTGTTCTGCCCTGCCAGGCTTCAATCTTTGGTTACCCCCATCTCCCAACTTCTATCCACAAATGTGAAATGTGGCTGAATAAAAGCAAAAAAAAAAAAAAAAGTGATGACGATGATGATGGAAAAGTTTAAGGTCTACAAAGCACTTTTTTATCTCTTATCTCATTTAATCATATTGATCCTTCTTACTTATCCCACTACAAAATCTTGTTACTTGTTTCCTTCTGATCTCCACCACCCACCTTGACTGTTCCAATCTTTTCTTTCTGTCAAGTCCCTCACTTCTCTGGCTGAGCAGATGGTCTCTTCTCTTGTTTTGCCAAGAAAAACAAAAACGTCCCTCATGAGCTTCTACAGTGACTTTCCTCCATACCTCATCTTCCCAAGCCCTCTCCTCTTCCCCTCGCTTTTAGAAACTTGTCCCATAGCCCCCATTCCTTTTCTCATCTTTCTTGTCTCTTGAAGAGGCAGTTAATTGGTACAGTGAATAGAGTGCAGCACCTGGAGTCAGGAACCCCTACATTCAAACCCAGCCTCAGATACTTAGAAACCGTGTGACTATGGGCAAGTCACTTCATCTGAACCTGTCTCAATCTGCTCATCTGTAAGATGGAGATAATAATAGCACCAACGTCCTAAGGTTGTTGTGAGGATAAAACAAGATATTTGTAAAGTGCTTGGCAAATCTTAAAATGCTATATAAATAATAACTATTATTATCTTCAATCACCTTCCCAACTCCACCATCCTAAAAAAGGCATTTTTCTTGACCATCAATACCCTCTCTACTCTTGGCTCCCAGGGGTCAATGTTCTCTTATCAGCCCATACTGGTCAGGACTCTTCAATCTTCTATACTAGAGCATCACCTGCTCCCTTAGTATGCGTCTTCTTCTCTCTATATTCTCCCTTGCTGATCTCAGCAGTTCTTATGAGTTCAATCATCAGTATCTATAAATATTAGAACTACATAGTGAGCCCTAGTCTCTCTCCCAAACCATATCTCCAATTTCCTCTTAGATAAGTGACTTCTAACTGGAAAGCAAAGCAGCACCTCAAATTTAATTCCTCTAAATTTAAACACCTCATCTTTTCCCTATATCTACTCATTCTTTAATCTAACCCATTTCTGTTGAAGGCCCCACTAAACATAATCATGATCTGTAATGCTGAAGTTCTCCTCCATACACAGTCTCCTTAGGTATCATGATTTTCTAAATATAACTGAATCTATTTCCTTCTTACCCAATTCTGGGTCTAGTTCACTGCACACATGTGTTTGTCCAAAATATACATACTGATGGACCACCTCAAAGGAGAATCCCTCCAAGTACATACCAAGTCTATGTAATGTATATTCTTCATCCACATGTTTTTTCCTATGGAAGAGGACCTTTAAAGGGGAATTTTGTTCAACAAGATTAAGAGCTTTCTTATAGATCAACTAACAAATAAGCTCACAGAATTTTGTCTTTTCTATGCCTTGCATTTAGTTGTGTAAACTATAAAAATATATAGTTCTGCTTTGCAAAAGTCTGTTTCTCTCCAGGTCTTTATAAAGGATGCCTCAGGTATAGATCATTCTCATGTTTTACAAAGATGAAAAATAAGTGTATTGATCATTATTTATGTCTACCCTTACCCCCTACCAATTTTCAATATCTTCTCTTCTTCCAATTACCTTGAGAGTCAGTTTCTCAATATCCTCAAAATAGTCTTGCCTATAACATGGAAATGGTTTTTAATCTATGTATATTCTATCTTGTCTTGCTGTTCTTACCATCTGTTTCTTTGGGTGTCTTCTCTACTTTCTCATGTAGAGATAAGAACCTGTGACGTTAAAATCCAAATATAGTGATTCTGTACCCATTGATAGAGAACACAGCTTATTAAAGAAATGCTGACAAATCTAAAATTCCTTTCTTTTTTTATTCAATTGTTGCTTTTGAGTATAGGCAGTGTTGTGCATAGTGAATAGAGTCAGTCTCCAATAAAGAAAATTGAGATTCACTTGCTGGCTGGGTAATCCAGATAATTCTCTAAGACCACAAGGTAAAGATAACATTGGTAAAGGGAATTTTCTCACCCAGGGCTTCCCTATAGAAATAAAACCATAGATCCAATCGATATTCCTCTCTCTTCTTCTCCACTGAGTTTCATTCTTAAATGCCATAGTAATGTGCCCTTTCTCATCAAAACTTCTGGAAACTTATTTGCTCTTTGACTGCTTTTTATTGTTGAATGCAGTATTCTGCTCATATTCCATTACCTTTATATTTAACATTTTAAAAATCAGTTTATGGCCTAAACTAATATTTCCTTTTGCTGTCATCTCTCTTGCACTTAACAGAGCAAGTATTTGCTGACTGAGGCAGTTTCTATATTGTTTGGCCTTCTTGTTCTGGTGACTGCTTTAAATTCACTAAACTCTTATGAAATGGTGACAGTCCATGTTGATATCTATTCGTTTATCCATTTTTTTTTTCATTTGTGAGTTACAGTAGTTTAATTATATAGGGCAAGCTGTGGATAATGTAATTTTATGAGATTTATTTTTCTCATCTTTATCCTCTCTCCTAATTTGGTTTTGACTTTTATTTTCTCCTTAATAAATAAGTTGATGATCTAACTGTTCAAACAGATGAATCAGCAATCGGTTATTTCCTAAGACATTACAAACAGGTTTGTTTGTTTTTTGTTTGTTTTTTTGTATTGTTTTGTTTTTTGCCTTGCTGTTTGATTCTGGCCTTGGTCCATGTTCCTTGGCACATTTCCTGAATATAGTATATATATGCTATGTAAGGCTCCTGTGGAAGGTCTGAGTCTTTGAACTCTATTGCTTCTAGATCCTGAGTGCTTATTCCCAATATAATTGATATCATTCCCTATGCCCATTTTTGTTGCATTGCATTCACTGGAAAGGTTCTAGTATATGCTGATTTAATTGAGAAGTTCTTATCTACTTCTTCTTAGACTTTCCTTACCTCTCATCCTCTGCCTGAGGCTCTTGGTATATGTACCTCAATTAATATTCATCCTGAGCACTGCAATCCAAGATAAGCTTATAGCCTTTCAATGATAAGTAAACTCTCCTAGCTCCTGGACTGCCAGCTTTCCTTTTAGCAGTAGCTTCCTTTTGTAGTCTGGTATTCTAGATAGTGGCCTTATAGATATGGAAATTATTCAGTATGTTGACTCAGTTGTTTGATTGGAATCTCAATGTTCCAAGTACTAACCATTAAATTAATGTTTATAGCCAATCAAAAAGTGGCTCATTCTTAGTACTTTGTGGTTCATTTTTACATCACTCCTTGCAAAAGTAATTGGTTCTTAAGACTGGACACCGTCTTTCACAATTGTCAAAAGAATCTTCCTTACCCAAAAAACTATGAAACTGTGCATGCTCGTGGATCCAGCAGTTTCTATATTGGGCATGTATCCCAAAGAGATCATAAAAAAGGGAAAAGGGAAATGCTTGTAGCAGCCCTTTTTGTGGTGGAAAGAAACTGGAAACTGAGTGGACAGCCGTCAGTTGGGGAATGGCTGAATGAATTATGGTATATGAATGTTATGGAATATTATTGTTCTATAAGAAATGATCAGGAGGATGATTTCAGAAAGGCCTGGAGAGACTTACAGGACTGATGCTGAGTGAGATGAGCAGGACCAGGAGATCATAGTATACGGCAACAGCAAGATTATGTGAAGATCAATTGTAATGGACTTGGCTCTTTTCAACAGCAAGGTGATTCAGGCCAGTTCCAATGGTCTTGTGATTGAGAGAGCCATCTGCACTTAACGAGAGGGCGGTGGCATTGAGTGTGGATCACAACAGAGTATTTTCATTTTTTTGTGGTTGCCGTTTGCTTGCTTTTTTGTTTTCTTTCTCATTTTTCCCCCTTTTTGATCTGATTTTTCTTGTGCAGCATGATAATTGTGGAAAGGTGTACAGAAAAATTGTACTTGTTTAACATATATTGGATTGCTTGCTGTCTAGGGAAGGAGATGAGGGTAAAGGGGACAGAAAAAAATTGGAACGCAAGGTTTTGCAAGGGTGAATATTGAAAATTATCCATACTTATGTTTTAAAAATAAAAAGTTCTCTAAAAAAAAGAATCTTCCTGATGCATAGATCTTGGTCCTTCTTCTTCAACAACCTGCAGTAGCTCCCTATTAACTAGAGGATCAAATACAAAATCTCTTGGCTTTTAAAACCTTTCCTCACTAGCCCTTTTTCTTCAATTCCAGTCTTCTCAACAGTTCTCAACACTTGTCTCTCAATATACTCTAGCATTCCCCATCCACTGGCCTCCCTGCTGTTCATGGCATTATAGCATGCTATCTCCCACCCTTGTGCCTTCTTATTGGCTATCTATCTTCCATGCCTAGAATTCACTACCCACTCACTTCCATTTCCCGGCTTCCTTGGGTCCCTTTTAGACTCAATCCAAATGCTCTTATTGCAAGAAGTCTTTCCATTTTACTAGTGCCTTCCCTTTGGAACTACCTCAAATTTATCTTCTAAGTACTTCGGATATACCTAGACATTTGCATGTTGTCTCCATTAGAACATTAGAAGGATCAGGATTGGTTTTGCCTTTGTTTGTATCCCCAGTATTTAGCACAGGTTCTGATTTCAATCTCATTTTGCAGCTTGATATAACTTCACTGTTCTTTTTACGCACTATACTCTTTCAGGTAACTGAACTTTTTTTTCCTTCTCATGTCAATCTTTGGTCTTCCCTACCTTACTTCAAAGCTCTTCCAGACAAGATGGCTGGTTAAATAGAAAGCAGATTGCCCAGCTCTCATGTACTTAATCCAGCAAAACCCTGACATTTGCACTAGACTGAATGATGATCAATAAATTTAATGAGAACTACAATGAGTGACTACTCCCACCCAGAAATGTATGAAAAGTGAGCCTACGATCTTTAGGAAAGGAAGCTGGCAGCAAAGCCAGCACCAGAGCAGGCAAATAAGCCCAGCTTTCCTTTAAGAGCAGTAATAAGCCAGAGACATTAGCTTTCAGGCCATTGTGATTAGAGACAACAGAAGTGGAAAGCTCCAAAGAAAGCCCCAGTAAAGTCAGAAAGCCCCAATGTGACCTTAGAAGAGCTTGAATAATAGTATTCAAACTAGAGTGCCTCAGACATCTAGGGTCCTCCCAGTCCCTAGCACTTGGTCCTGAGAATCCAGAACTCAACCTCAAAGACCCAGTGAGCCTGAAGCTGAGAAGTACAAGAACCTAGGTGATCCAGAATGAAACCAAACAAGGTCTCTCTACTGAAGGTCATAATGGAACATAAAAAGTAGAAAAATCCCAGAAATATCAAAGTCAAAATCTGGAGTTGCTATATCTAAGAGAAATAAGCATTCAGAATGAAGTTATTCAAGTACCAAGAAACCATAGTCAGGATCACAGAAGATCTGGCAACATCTAGCATAAACAAGAGGAAATCTCTAAAAGTGGAATAGAGGTCCTTCAGGCATTTCTGATGAAGACTAGAGCCGAGTAGGAAGTTGGAAATAAAAGAGTACAAAGAAACTTAAAAAGGTAAATTTAGGGGGCAGCTAGGTGGCGCAGTGGATAGAACACCAGCCCTGAATTCAGGGGGACTCGAGTTCAAATCTGGTCTCAGACACTTAACACTTCCTAGCTGTGTGACCCTGGGTAAGTCACTTAACCCCAGCCTCAGGGGGGAAAAAAAGGTAAATTTATCTGAACAATTGAAAATGACTTATGATGGTATGGTGTTAACATTAGACTAGAGTTTGAGGAGAAAGAGAAGGAAAGGTAAAAGAAAGAAGACACTATATTTCTCACAATTGAGGTAAAGGAAAAAAAGAGAATATCAACATGGAAGGAGTTGAGGGAGAGGATATCACTTAATACACATTCTTATGTGTGGAATGGGGTCTTGGAAGCATACCCAGATCATCTACCACTGAGGAACTCTGTCCCCTACCACTGAAGTAGAGGTAGCTTCCTTTGATGTGCTTTGTAATCAGATCAAGGGACATCTTTAAAAGTAGCTTCTGCTGCTCCTTCTGGTTCTTGCTCTTTCCTACTCTTCCAGCTATGTCCAGAAGGTGAAGATCACAGTTTACCCAGAGCACAAGTGCCATGAACTGAACTGCTGAGAATGGAAGCCTTCCTTCTTCTGCTTCCTCTTTTATCTAGCTCCAAGAAATAGGCCTGATTTCTGCTCAGTTTTGTTTGTCCTCTGTTTAAGGTGTCTCCCTCAGTGGTTCCTACTAGTTTGGGAGTTCAAGCTGTGATGATTTTGGAGGAGCCACTATTCCAGGCAGGATGGTGCAGCCAACTAGCCCAGAAGAAAAGCCCTGAGAAGCTAGGATCTCCAGTCCAATTAGGATTTGGGATTTGAAAACTGGAACTGTGCTCTATAGGAACTGAATTAAGCTATGAGCCTAATCCCTTTGTTTATCCCAGAAACTGAATATGGAGAGTGAGGAGAATTAAGCATCATGTATTGGGGGCAAGTTCACATATCTGTGATTATACTTTTTGAAGTAAATATTCCTTTATAAAAAAAAAAAAAACAGCTAGTGATTGTTAGTGGCTAAATGTAACTGGGGTGCAGGGGACCCAACCTTACACTTGGGGGGAACACAATCAGCCAGGTCTGGAGCCATCTGCAGAGAATCTAGTCCCATTCCAATCTCCAAATCCCCTTAAGGTCCTGGAGAACCTTAGGTGAGGTACAAACTGTAACCTACCTGATCCTCAGACAGTGAGGGACCAAAGTAGTCAGGTGCGACATTGGATAAAGCAGAGAGGAGTGGAATGCTCACTCCTACATGCTGGTGGAAAAATACATCAAAAGCAACAGAGAAATAAGAGGGATGCTGCTACCCACTGAGGGACTGGATGCAAAGACAACAAACTTCTAACGGTTTGAATAGGGATGAAAAGGGAACAAAAAAAACAAAAAAGCAAATAATAAGAATCTAAGGGACAGCCCATCAACTGAGGAATGGCTGAATAATTAAATGAACAAAGAGATTAATGAATAAATAAATGCTAGCATTTATATAGCCCTTACTATGTGCCAGGCATTGTGATGCTTTTTAAAAACATGATCTCATCTGATCCTGTCAACAACCCAGTGAGGTGGGTGTTCTCATTATCCCCATTTTACAGATGGGGAAACTGAGGCAAGCAGAAATTAAAGTTACTAATTTGGGTCACATAGCTAGTAAATGTTGATGGAGGGGAGAGATCAGACAAACTGTTGGAGGGAAAGGTGAGGAGAGTGAAAGAAAGCAAACAGCTGAAAAAAGGTCAAGAACTGTTTCACAGAGGTGATGGCACTCAAGTTGATCTTTGAATAAAAGATCTTAATTTTTTTATTTTATATTTTTAGTTTGAACTTAGAGGAACCCATCAAGAAGCACTTTTCTATCTAAGTATATATCTCAGAACACAAAAAGACAACTGTATATGAAATTACAAATTTCCATTTCATACTGCTTGCTTTTGAAAATAGTATATTATAAATTTCACATATTTGAAAACTATCCTGCTCATCTATTTTTTGTTCTCAACATCCTTCTCTTTGTGCATTTTGGGACAATATTTCAACTCGCCTCTTTTTTGAGCATCACTATTGCTAACTCCCCTCAGTCTTCAATTAAAAACTTGAAAAATAATACATGTCTATTTCTGCACCTTGAATCCATCACATGGAGATGCTTGAGGAGACAGGTAAAATGCCTCTTCAGATTTTCAGTTTTTTTCCCCCTAGAATGTTGCAATCTTTGTATATTTTTTCTGCTCTGCCCACCTTATTCTGCATCAGTTCAGGCCCCTCAGGATTCTGAATGAGATTAAAATACAATTAAGAAACACTGAACAAAATTAAATACAAATAATATGCAACATAGATAATGTGTATTTATGGCTTTCTAAGTCAGTGTGCTTCTTGCAGAGATCTATTTCTATTTGAACTTGAGTCCAGTTCTATGCCTTCCCCTTCCTGCATGCCCTTCTTCACCCAGTTCAAGGCTTTTCCCCACTTCATCCTACCAGCTTTAATAGCCAATATTCTCTTCACTTTCATGAATTTTTGTGATGGGTTTGAAAAATATGTTGATGTTTGTATACTTAACATTTATTTGCTTTTCCCCAAACCTGTATTTTCTTTGGTAAAAGGAACTCAGGTGAGGAATTGACTTCTGGCCATCTTGAGCAGTACCTGCTCTAACCTCAAAGTCTTGGAGTGTTGCCTGAACCTTTAGAAAGTTAAGCATCCATATATGTTACCAGAGGGACTAGAATCCAGTTCAGCTACATTAACTCTCACACAATAGTCAGTAATTCAGTAAGTCTTTATTGAGAGTCTATTATGTGTCAAGAACTGTCCCAAGTTTTGGAGATACTAAAGAAAGACAAAAGACCATGTATTCTCAAGAAATTCAGTGTAACTTGGCAGACAATATGCAAACTGTTATGTCTAAACAAAAGCTATACAGGATAAAATGGTGCTAATAAATAGGGTGGGGAAGTTAGGTTGGCACAGTGGATACAGCACCAGCCCTGAAGTCAGGAGGACTTAAGTTCAAATTTGGTCTCAGACACTAAACACTTCCTAGTTGTGTGACCCTGGGCAAGTCACTTAACTCCAGTTGCCTCAGCAAAAAAATAAATAGAGCAAAGACACTGGCATTAAGAGGGATTGGGAAAATGTTTGTGGCAGCTCTTTTCGTAGTGGCTAGAAACTGGAAGATGAATGGATGTCCATCAACTGGAGAATGATTGAATAAGTTTAGATAAATGTGATGGAATATTATTGCTCTGTAAGAAATGACCAGCAGGATGAATACAGAGAGGCCTGGAGACAATTACATGAACTGATGCTGAGTGAAATGAGCAGAACCAGAAGATCACTGTACACTTCAACCACAATACTGTATGAAGATGTATTCTGATGGAAGTGGAAATCTTCAACATAAAGAAGATCCAACTCACTTCCAGCTGATCAATGATGGACAGAAACAACTACACCCAGAGAAGGAACACTGGGAAGTGAATGTAAATTGTTAGTACTACTGTCTATATACCAGGTTACTTATACCTTCGGAATCTAATACTTAACATGCAACAAGAAAATGGTATTTACACACATATATTGTATCTAGGTTATATTGTAACACATGTAAAATGTATGGGATTGCCTGTCATCTAGGGGAGGGAGTAGAGGGAGGGAGGGGATAATTTGGAAAAATGAATACAAGGGATAATTTACTCATGCATATATACTGTCAAAAATGTATAATTATAAAATTAATAAAAAAAGAGGGATTGGGAAAAGTTTCTCATAGAAGGTTGGATTTTATCTGGGACTTTAAGGAAGCCAAGAAGGTAAAACAGGGAAGGATGGAGTTCCAGGTATAGCAGAGATAGGCAGGGACAATGTCCAGAATAGAGTGATGGAGTATCTTGTCTGAGGGTCGCTCAATCACAGAGTATGTGGGTAAAGGGGATAATACCAGTTTTTAAGTAGAGAAATATTTAAATTTGATGATTTGCAGTTGACCTCTTTTCTGCATTCCAAACGAATTTTCCTTTTGAATTTTATCTAGAACCTTGAAGACTTAGAAGCCACACATTGGGAACAAGACCCCATCCTTCATTTGGGGAAACAATAGGAAAAAAAAGAGGTCCAGGATCTTTCCATCCTCATTTTGTTCTAAAACATTAGGATTCTTCTTTCTACAGTAATTGGTACACTTTCTCAGGCAGGCCTGACATTACCACCACCACCCCCAGTAATAGGACCCATTACTGTCAAGTATGGTCTGAAAGAAGTTCTTTTGTGTGTGTGTGTGTTTTGTTTTATTACTGAAACATGAAAGGCAGGCTGTAATCCAAACAGAATTCTCTCTCATTTTCCCAGAAAGATTGTTATTCTTTCCTCCATAAACAATTACTTCTTTGACACTTTCCATCCTATCCCTTCCCCTCCTCTCTTCACTGCCCCTGCTTAAAAGTTAAAGAAAGAGTAGCCATGTCAAGGTGGCTGGGGGAGGTTCCTTTGCCAGGCTGTGGTTGCTCATGGTACTAGGTCAGATACGGGCATCCTTTCCAGTACACACTCAGATGACAAAAGTTTTCAGGTAGCTCCAGGTGAAATGGGGACAGCAATTTTTCTTCCTCAAAGGAAAGCAGAAGTTATTGATGAGATAGAGATAACTTTGTTCCAGATACCAGAAGACAAACCAAAATCAAGGTAAAAGGGAAGAAAAGGAGTGATGAAGTTTGGAAAGGGTCACAGAAATGACTGGGTAGAAAGGTCAAGGACAAAACCTTTTGACCCTTTAATCTTCCCATTGGAGCAGTTGCCTTGGTCCCCTCATTTCACAGATAACTCCGACAGATGACTAGTTATTGAACTTTGTTCTCAAGGAGGACTAAAATGACATCACTAGATTGGAGTGAAGTTACAGCATGTCCAGCTGAGACTGATCACACCAATATGAGCTCCAAATGCTCTACCATGGAATGGCCACACATATTCTATGTGAACATTTGGTTTGGATTCTCTCTGCGCACCCTACATTTCTTTTGAGCTACTTCAATTCTGCTTTGCTCCTAGAGCCCAGCGCCTTTTTTTGACGTGGTCAGGCCATGCTGGGTCCAATGCCAGTGTCTCTTATGTCTCACAATCAATTCCAAAGTTCTTAAGAGACACATTGAGAGAGTCCTTGTATCACTTCTGAGCACCATGTGAGCACTTCACCTGTGTGAGTTAATAGTCTTTATGGTAAGCACCCATTTGGCATTTGAGCAATGTGGCCAGCCCAACAGAGTTGTGCTCTTTGCAGTGGAGTTTGAATGCTTGACAGTTTTGCTTGAGAAAGGATTCCGTGTCTGGCACCTTGCCCTTCCATGTGATCTTCAGACTCTTTCTAAGACAATTTAAATGTGATTCCGTTTCCTGGCATGGCACTCTTATACTGTCCAGGTTTCATAGACATATAACAATGAGCTCAGCACAATGGTTCACAGACCTTCAGTTTGGTAGACAGTCTAATGCCTCTGCTCCCCCACCTTTCCTTTGAGTCTTCCCAAACACTGAGCTAGCTCTGGGGTATACAGTGCATTGAGGGAAGTCTAGTACCTCTGCTGTGTGGGTTGCTGAGTCCTTTTCAGGGCTGCTTTCTACTTTTAGTGTCTACTTGATCCGCCTAACTTACACTTGTGACACTGAGAAGCTGCAGCATACAATGGCCATACCCCAGTAAACTGTCTCAGCTAGGTAGAGCAACACAATGACACATGGGCACACCAGTGGCCTTTGGGGAAGTTGTGGAAGTGGAGAGCAAGGCAAGCTTCTGCCATCCACTTTCCCAGGGAAGGAAGATTTGGGAATAACAAATCCTGAATCTAGGCTGTAAAATCAATTTAGAAAGTTGGATGCCATTTTTGTCTCTTGTAGGGTACAAGTCATAATGGAAAAGCTCTATTGACTCGTTTTGGGGTAGATTAGCGTTCATTTCTCATGATAAACAGTAACAGAAAGCACAGTTCCTTATTGTTGATAGCCTGATAAGAATGAGACACTGCTTCCCAGTGTTTGGTTGGCTTCTGAATTGTCCTTTCTAATGGCTTTTTATTTCTAGGCTGTTTCTGGCTGAAGACTGTTAAATACATCCGCTTCCAGCTACCCTACAGGCACTTGCAGTTACTGAATCTTGGTGCATTGATAGCCCTTTACAATCTGGCTACCTTTCCAAGCTTATTATCCATTGATCCTTTTGGGACATTTTGTATTTCAACCAAACTGGTCTCTTGATTGTTCCCATACACAATAATCATTCACTCATCACCACCTCACTTGCTTCCAATGGAAGCCCTCATCCCCTTTGCCTCAAAAGGTCCCTATCTTTCTTCAATGTTCAGTTCATGTGGCCTCTCCTACACAGTATCTATCAATTTGCAAATATTTTGCATGTGTTTTGTATATTGTAGTTACTATTCCCACTCATTACTGGAACATAAGTTCCTTGAGGGCAGAAACTCTTGTGTTTTCACCAGGCATGTAATAAACAGATGTTTACTGAAGGAGGGAAGGGAAGAGGAAGAAGGAGAAGAAGGAAGAAAGAGAAGAAGAAAGAGAAGAAAGGAAAAAAGAAAGGAGAAGGATGAAAAAAGAAAGAAAGAGGAGGGAAGAAGGGAAAGATAGGGGAAGAAGGACAAGGAGGGAGGGAAGGAGGAAGGACAGATGAACAATTGGTTCTTTGGCTCTCTGGAAAGACTACGTCAAGCTTTTTGTTGTTGTTGTTTGGTCATTTCAGTTGTGTTTGACTCTTTGTGATGACATTTGGGGTGTTCTTGCCAGAGATCCCAGAGGGGTTTGCCATTTTCGTCTTTAATTCATTTTACAGATGAGAAAACTGAAACAAATAAGAGTGAAGTGATTTGCCCAGGGTCACACAGCTAGAAAGTGTCTAAAGCTAGATTTGAACTCAGGTCTTCCTGATGCCAGTCCCTGTGCTCTATCCACTGCACCCTGTGGTGGTCTGTACCAAACCTAGGCCCACCAAAGACAGGAGGAGGGTCTCTTCTCAATGTGTCTTTCCATGCCTTTGTCTACTTATGACAACATACCAGAAGAGATGGCTCTGCTACTTCTCCTAAGACACTGGGAAAGTCGTTTTCCCTGGATGTCGATTTCTTCTTCTATCAAATGAGGGGATGGGGCTTGAGATCTGAAATTGCTCCCAGCTGTAACGCAAAAATCCTATGCCCTTTTCTAGTCTCATGGTACTAGAAATCCATGACTCCTATAAACTCGAGGGTATCTGTCTGGAAACTGACTGTTAGCTCATCAGCCGTGGCCAGATTGCTCATCTACATTATGTGCTCCAGCCCTCACTGCAATCTCTACTAGAAGGGAGGACAGCAAGAACTGCTGCATTTTTTGGCTGTCCCCTCAGTGCCTTTGTCTGCCTCCCCAAAGGATCAAAGCCAGATCTATCCAACATCTATCATGTGCACATATTTACCAAACATCTCTCATGTTTGTCATGTGAAACACATTTGAATCACAAATGGCCCTCTTGAGAGTTAGCTATTTGAAGGACAAGGCCTCATTCCTACTTCCAGATGAGAGCCCCTATCTACAGACAAACTGCAGCACTTTTATAGGAACTTGGCCAAATAGTGAAAATTGAAGACCAAATCATGAACAATGGGTGGAGACTGAAAAGAGGCAGACTTCAGCTGGGGTTTTAAAAAACCACAACTTCTTCAAAGTTAGAACTACTGCAGAAGGGTTAATGAACCACCACTCCCTGTAGGGCCTTTGGCAGGGGTTATATGGTCACTTATCTAGGCACAGCAGAAGAGAATCTGATTTAGGTACATGCTACACTACCCAGCTCTGTGAGATGCAGTACGTGAGCCCCCATCTCCTCCAAGGATGCTTCCTGTTCTTTACCATTTATCTGGGAGTCGATCCATTCACCCAGTGTTAGAGTTATATCTGATATCTCCCCTGGCTCTGTCTCATCTCTCCATTGAAATTGCAAGTTCCCTTCACATGGGCTGTACATCTTGTGGCACCTTATCAGAGTGCCTGGCATAAAATAGATCCTCAGGAAATCCCCATGGAATTGGATTGTTGGTGACTAGCTAACTAACCAGAGGTTCCCACCCTTTCTTCTCTTGGACTCTGCAGGAAGAATGGAATGCCTCCCCCGATTTCTCAATTCTAAGAGAAGACCTATGTCCCATTTTAGCCAGCTACCATGTTCTTCCATGACCGTCAGCTGACGGCCAAAGTTGGTGGAACTTTGTTTATGTGTGTTCAACTTTCCCTGAAAAACTTTCCAAATATGGGGTAATTTTAAGGTTCAACAGATGCAAATTATTTAGCTTGCATAATGGCAGAATTCTGATGAAAAGCAGAAACCTTAACTATATCAGAGGGACCCTAAGCCAGATGTTGAACCGAAATGGGTATGGATCTTGCTAATGAGCACTAAAATAATTCTGTAGAAAGATCGGATGCTCAGGAAAAAAAAAGGTCTTATTTTCTTCTGGAGAGAGTAATTCATGCATGAAATATCTGTGCTAATGATATGATTTTCAGCTACATTTAATGAGTACATGACTGCTTTTATGCAAAGCTCCTAACCAAGGCAGTTGGTGTTATGGCTCTGGCTGAAGGGCTGGCAGGTGCTGGCCAGCTCTCCCACTTTCAGCGATCAGAAATTCTCTGTGTGGGGCAAGTTGAAATAGAATCTTTGTGACTCTTGGAAAGAAGAACAAAATCACCATGACTACAAAGGCTTTGGTGGTATGATGGTCCCCAAACTGGGTGCTTGTTTTCTTAGCCTGCCAGATTCCAGCTGGTGCCCACCTGCTTCCGAGAGCAGTGGCTTTTGTCCTGTTCTCTGCAATGCTCGTTTGGCAGGGAGAAAGGCAGTGAAGGAGCTCCAACTGGGGAGGAAAGCAGGCCTTTTGGGTCAAGCAGCCCACTTATGTGGAATGAATGTTACTTTTCCAAAGCCTACAACATGTGGTCAGGAGTGGCCTCCACCAGAGTTAGACTAGGTAGCAACCTGAGTGAAGATCATATAATGGTGCCAGGAAATTCATCCCAGTCACGCAAACCTCTCTCCCACGACCACACCAAAACTCCATTCTGAGTCTCTCTTTTCTTACTCTGTCCTTTAGTCCAGGGGAAGGGGTGGCAAATGTGGGTTATCTCTGGCTACAGTTATCAGTGGATCATTAAGGACCATAAGTGGAAAAGGAAATATGTGAATCCTGGCTCTGGAACTTCCCAGAAGTCCTCTGGATCCAAATTATCTTGTGACTCTCCCAGATCTCTCTGAGCTGCATCAGTACCATCTCAGTGGCTGTCACTGTGCATTCAAATTCGTGAAGCACTTTACGGACATGATCTCATTGAAGCCTGACAACAGCTCTGTGAGGCAGATGCTCTTGCTACCCCCATTTTATAGATGAAAAATCTAAGGCTGAGAGAATATTTGCCCAAGGTCATGCAACTGCTATGTGTGCAGCTTCTTGAGAGTAAAGACTCTGGCGTACCTAGGATTAGATGGGATGGAACTGGCCTGGTCCCTTAATCAAAGCCAACCAGAAAAGCTCTTCTGAAGTTGTCATTATTATTCCCAGGTTAAAACCCTCATCCAGAGTCACATGATTGGCTTCAGCCAAAGATGGGTCTTGCTTCCACACTAGCTCTCGGCCCCTGCATTGAAATCTCCATGGCCAGACTTTTCTGAAATCTATTAAACCTTATTAGAACCTGGGAGCGAGACTTCTGAGGATTACTGGGTGCTGTGGGTTTGAGACATAGCCAGTATTTAATAAACGTTTGCTGAATTGAAATATATTTGATTTATTGATTAGGACAGGACACATGAAAAATCAGCTGATCCAGAACCATCCTTAAGATTGCTCGTGCATGTGATGGGCATGGGGACATGGAGAGAAGCATGTCCCCAGGACATTGTAAAGTTTCTATGCTGCTCAAAGATTGTTCACAGCTGGGTAGGTATCAGGCATGCAGCTGCCAGGGGGCACAGAAAATACTCCAGGATGGTGATGTTATTGCTTTCTACATTTTAGCACCCTGGGGATGCAACTTCAATGAGCAGCCTGAAGTTAAAACTCCTGGGACAGTTCTGAGGCCTTCCATCTAACCGTTTCTACTCTTTGCACGTACATTTTACCCAGCTATCATCCAGCTCTACCTGTGCTGTTAGTATTGCTCCCCAAATCGTCATTGGATGAACTTGAAATGCTGCATTGTTAATTACCCAGACAGGATTGCTGTGGCCAAACATGGTGCCACATGCATTATTAATGAACCTAACAAAAATTGGGTCCAGGGAAATGTTTCTTGCTTATTTCTTTCTGTGTCACACTGTGCAGGTAAAGGCTCTATGTAAAATAAAGTTCTGGAGATATTTTAAATAAAGCCAGTAGAGGAAAATGGTGATAATCTTGAAGTCTTAGGCAGAGGCGGGGGGTGGGGGGGTGAATCCCCTGCAGAATCAGCATTGGCCATGAACAGAAAAATGAGTGAGAGGACATTCAGAAAAATATAGCATTTCATCCCTGATGCATCAGTCTAAGATACCAAGTCCAGATATTTAATAGTACCTGGTGAATAATTCTGCGTTGAGCACTGCTTCCAACTATTTAGAAGGGAAATGAGATCAACTATGTCTCCTTTACCAGTCACTCCACCTTTTGGACCTAAACAACTTCAAAAAGAAACTTGTTTTCCACAAAATAATATCTTGGAAGGCAATACCTGAGAATTCCTGCAAATCCGTTCAATGGATCTGTGCAGTTTGGGCCAGCTCTCTGCTTTACTATGAGTTGCAGCCCAGTGATGGGCTCTGTACATGACCCAACATGCAGAGGCCAATTTTCCTGTGGCATTTTGAGTTAGGCCAGAGCTGTTGAGTGGTGTTCACAGGGAGCTCTTGGGATGTGAGAATAAGCCAATATCAGAGCCATCAGCAACTTTTCCATCAAAGCTGTTTCATCCACATACATTCTGTTTTTTCTAGATATTTCAGTCATGTTTGAACAGGTGATTCCTGCAGCTAGCCAGGGCATGCTCTCTGAAACAAGGCTTTACTGCCCATCTCCATGAATGAAGGAAGGTGTCACATGCCCCAAATTTGTTTTGAAGAGGGATCTCTGTGTTATTTAATGGTACTACCAGTAGACATTTAGGGGAAACCATTTAGAGTTATCTGCCATCCTTTATTTATGAGACACCAGCAGCCCACAGAACCACAGGGTGAAAGAATGAGTAGAGATCAAGGCTCAGAGAGAATCAGAGCTGGAAGGTACCTTCAACCTGATCTCATCCAACCCCCTTATTTTACAGAGGGAGAAAGCAAGGTTCTGGGAAGTGAATGGACCTGCCAAGGGTCATCAAAGGCAGCCTTTGAACCCAGACCTCCTGTCTCTAAGGTGAGCACTATGCCCCACTGATATCCCCTACTCCTTCCTTCTGTGCTGCCATCCTGATCATTGTTCTAACTGGCATTAGATTTCTGGAGCAGAGCCTTACTTATTTTCCCTGCTATCTTGTTCTTTTAGCTCTCGGTGAACATCCATGTGAACTGGTCTTCAAGCGGCATTTGGAATCTAAGGCTTGAATCCTCCTTCATTCACTTATCATCTTGCAAGCACATGAAGGAAGGGAGGGAGCAAGCACCTATTTATTATATGCCAGGCACAGGGACCAAACTTTACACTTAACTTGAGCATCAGCTCATTTGATGCTCATAACAACCCTGGGAAGGAGGTAGTAATATTAGAATTCCGCTTTATTGAGGAAATCAAGACAGACAGGACATTGACTTGCCAGAGACGAATTAAGAAGTGTCCAAGGCCAGATTTGAACTTAAGTTTTCCTTCCTCTAGGCCCAGAACTCTACATACTGTGCCACCTAGTTGCCATAATGGCTTTGCCCAAGCCCTACTAGAATCTTGTCAAGGAAGAATATCTAGGTCAGAAAGCAGAATGGAAACTTAATTATGTGGAAATAATGTTTTATCTTGAATGTATGGAAACTGGGGATCTTATTATTCACACTTGTAGAAATAATCTCAAATAATGCATGAGTTCTATACAGAAATTTCCCAAAGCAAACTTGGAGGGGAACATTAATGAGTCCAGAGACATGAAGAACACATACAGTCTATGCTGGGACTTGCTCACAAGGGACACACATCTTGGGGAGCAATTTCTCAAGCTGTAAAATAATGGGGTTGGACTAGATCAGGGATTCTTAAACTTTTTCTGCTTCCAACCCCTTTTTCACCTGAGAAATGTTTACATGACCTGGGGTATATAGGGAAATAAAATAAGTATACAAACCAAATTTATTGATAGGAAATCAAAATTTCTCCAGCTCCACATTCAGGTATGAAAGGTCATGACCCATAGTTTAAGAAGCTGGGGATTAAATGATCTTTGTGTAGCCCTGTAATTCTCGATCTTTGACCCTATGATTTCAGTTATTCCTAAATCTTTCATGAAGAAAAAATATTACATCGGTCCTGCTTGCTGGATTTGGGAGTGTAGGAGCAGGGTCTGTTATGAGAAGATGCAAAGAGGAAGGAAGGTAATAAGCCCATGAGGTGCCAAGCACTGTGCTAAGCATTTATTTACATATATCTCATTTGATTCTCATGACACCCCTGGGGGGCTATTATTATTATTATCCTCATTGTATAAATGAGGCAAAGAGAGTTTGTGTCTTGTCAAATGTTACACAGCTAGTGTTAGGAATGGATTTGAACTCAGATCTTTGTAAGTCCAGCCCAGCATCCTAGCTACTGCCCCACATAGCTGCCTCTGGAGACAGTATAAGGAACATTACACATTTGTTTCTACTTACTGGACTTATCCCCAAGTGGAATGACTTCCTTTAGCAAGTAGCAGGCTTTTCTACACTACATGTACCACCTATCATGGAGGGGATTTGTGTTTGGTGTGGTTAGGACCAGATGGTCCCTGAGTTCCCTTTCAGCTCCCAGATATGGGACTCTCGTTGTAAGTGATTTGTGCAAAGAGTATGGCCACACTCAGTTTCCCAGGACAAGTTTTGCTGACTTCCTGTAGCTTTCTTTTCAAAATGTTTTGCCACTACTGGAAAACAGTTCTAGCCAAAGCCTAGGACCGAGACTATTTCCAAGATCAAAGTTTTCGAGATCTTAGGGGAGCAACTCATTTATCATAAAAAGAAATGTTGCTTGTAAGCATCCCAACCGGCGCTGTCATAAAATCCCTCTGCTGTGAGTGCTAAACGGTTGACTTTGACCTCCCTGAGATTCAGAGTAATCACAAGAAATAGCACCATTACACATTTGAAGCAGATTGATACATGCAGAGTAAAGGTAAAAGGCTGGAACAGAATTTATTATGCTTCAGCTAAAGTAGACAAAGCTAGGATAGTGCTCCTGATCTCAGATTAAGCAAAAACAAAAATAAATCTAATTAAAAGAGATAATAAAGAAAATTACAATTTGCTAACTGATACCATAGATAATGAAGTAATATGAAAACGAAACATCTATATGCACCACATAGTAGAGCATCCATATTCCTAGAGGAGAAGTTAAGAGAGTTGCGAAAAGAAATATTCAGCAAAACTATACTAGTAGGGTTTCTCAACCTCCCTCTCTCAGAGCTAGATAAATTGAATGACAAAATAAACAAGAAAGAGGTTAAGGAGGTAAAGAGAATTTTAGAAAAGTTAGGTATGATAGACCTTTGGAGAAAACTGAAAGGAGACAGAAAGGAACATACTTTTTTCTCAGTGGTCCATGGAACCTGCACGAAACTTGACCATGCATTATGGCATAAAAACTTCAAAATAAAATGGAGAAAGGCAGAAATAGTACATGCATCCTTTTCAGATTATGATGCAATAAAATTACATATAATAAAGGGCCAGGGGAAAAAAAGACCAAAAAGTAATTGGAAACTAAATAATCTAATCCTAAAGAATAAAACAATCAATAATTTCATCCAAGAGCATGACAATAATGAAACAACATACCACAATTTATAGGATGCAGCCAAAGCAGTTCTTAGGGGAAATTTTCTAACTCTACATAGTTACATAAATAAAATAGAGAAAGAGAAAATAAATGAAATGGACATGCAACTAAAAAAGCTAGAAAAAGAACAAATTAAAAAATCCAATTAAATACTAAATTTGAAATTCTGAAAATAAAAGGAGAGATTAATAAAACTGAAAGTAAGAAAACTATTGAACTAATAAACCAAACTAAGACTTGATTTTATGGGGGGGAAAACAACAAAATAGATAAATCTTTAGTTAATTTGATTAGACAAAGGAAAAAAGAAAATCAAATTATTAATATCAAAAATGAAAAGTTCATCCTTTCAGTGATTTCTTTAAAGGCTGTGGCCATACTCCGCTCCCCAGGACAAGTTGGGTTTTGCTGACTTCATTTCCACCAATGAAGAGGAAATTAGAGCTATTTTACCCAACCGTATTCCAATAAATCTGATAATCTAAATGAAATGGATAAATACTTATAAAATATAGACTGCCCATATTAACAGGGGAGAAAATAAATTATTTAGATAGTTTCTACTTTAGAAAAAAAAAAAGAAATTAAATAAGCTATTAATCAATTCCCTAAGGAAAAAAAAAATCTCTAGGGCAAGAAGGACTTACAAGTGAATTCTATTAAATACTTAAAGACCAATTAATTCCAATAGTATACAAACTACTTGAAAAAATAGGGGGAAAAGGAGTCCTGCCAAATTTCTTTTGTGGCACAGATATGGTGTTGATACCTAAACCAGGAAAGGTCAAAACAGAGAAAGAAAATTATAAACCAATTTCCATAATGAATACTGATGCAAAAAATCTTAAATAAAATCTTACTAAAGAGATTGCACCATGATTAAGTAGGATTTATACCAGGAATGCAGGGCTGGTTCACTATTAGGAAAACTATTAGCATAATTGACTATACCAATAACCAAATTAACAGAAATCATATGATTATTTCAATAGATGCAGAAAAAAGCATTTAACAAAATACAACATCCATTCTTATTAAAAACACTAAAGAGCATCTGCCTAAAACCATCAGCAAACATCATAAGTAATGGGGATAAATTAGAAGCATTCCCAATAAGATCAGTAATGAAATAAGGTTGTCCACTATCACCCTAACTATTCAATAATGTATTAGAAATGTTAGCTTTAGCAATAAGAAAAAGAAATTGGAAGAATTAGAGCAGGTAACGAGGAAACCAAATAATCATTCTTTGCAGATGATATGATGGTATACTTAGAGAACCCTAGAGAATCAACTAAAAAATATCACCCTCTATGAGAACATCTCTGGTTGGCCACTTTCATCTTGTTTTCCAAAGCCTCACTTCAAATGGACTCATTATTTATTGACTTGTGAAGAAAGAATCTCATCCATTGTAATGGAAAGGCTATGATATTGCAAACAATATTATAACCTGTTGCAAGTTTAAACAACCACTAGTGGTGAGGGTTTCATGTTGCTAGTGAAATGATGGGAATTTCAGCAGCTTCTTTGAAATGTAATGGAGAGTGCTAGGAAGTGAAATTATCATCAGCGTGACATTAGAATTCCATCATATGAAAGGCCCAACAGTTTGTGGAGAAAGGGGGAAGCTTCCTCCATTCAGCCAAAAACTATGAAATCACAAAAGAATGAGCAACCAGGATAGATGTTGGCAGAGAGAACAATATGAGGCTGTCAGGGGTGTTGAGCAGCAAGAGAAGATGTCTATGGATGTCCCAGGAGCCCAAATCAAGGTAGCTCATGCCAGAGGCAGGCAATACACAGAGTTGCAAAGAGCTGTTAACAAACTGTGTGCCCATAAGAGATGAAAAAGAGATTAAAGGAATTAGAGAAGGTAATGAGGAAACCAAATTATCATTGTTTGCAGATGATATGATGGCATACTTAGATATCCCCATTGATTCTACTAAAAATCTATTAAAAATAATCCACAACTTTAGCAAAGTTACAGGATACAAAATAAATTCACATAAATCCTCAGCATTTTTATACATCACTAACAAAATCCAACAGCAAGAGAGACAAAGAGAAATTCCATTTAAAACAACTGTTTGTAGTATAAAATATTTGGGAATCTATCTGCTAAAAGGAAAATCAGGGACTATATGAGCAAAACTACAAAATATTTTCCACAGAAATAAAGTCAGATCTAAATAATTCAAAAAATATTAAGTGCTCTTGGATAGGTCGAGTGAATAGAATAAAGATGACAATACTACCTAAATGAATCTATTTATTTAGTGCTATACCAATCAGACTCCCAAGAAACTATTTTAATGACCTAGAAAAAATAATAACAAAATTCATCTGGAAGAACAAAAGGTCAAGAATTTCAAGGGAACTAATGAAAAAAAATCAAATAAAGGTGGCCTAGCTGTACCTGATCTAAAACTATATTATAAAGCAGTGGTCACCAAAACCATTTGATATTGGCTAAGAAATAGACTAGTTGATCAGTGGAATAGGTTAGGTCAAAATAGTCACTAACTATAGCAATCTAGTGTTTGACAAACCCAAAGACCCCTACTTTTGGGATAAGAATGCACTATTTGACAAAAATTTCTGGGGAAATTGAAAATTAGTATGGCAAAAACTAGGCCTTAACCCACACTTAATACCATACACCAAGATGAGATCAAAATGATCATGATTTAGGCATAAAGAATGAGATTACAAATAAATTAGAGGAACATAGGATAGTTGACCTCTCAGACTTGTGGAAGAGGAAGGAATTTTTGACCAAAGAAGAACTAGAGATCATTACTGATCACAAAATAGAAAATTTTGATTATATCAAGTTAAAAAGCTTTTGTATAAACAAAACTAATGCAGACAAGATTAGAAGGGAAGCAATAAATTGGGAAAACATTTTTACAATTAAAGTTTCTGTTAGGACCAGGAGATCGTTGTATACTTCAACAATAATACATATGATAATCAATTCTGATGGATGTGGCCATCAGTTCCAATAGAGCAGTAAGGAACTGAACCAGCTACACCCAACGAAAGAACTCTGGGAGATGATTAAGAACCACTATTATAGAATTCCCAGTCCCTCTAATTTTGTCCGCCTGCATTTTGGATATCCTTCACAGGCTAATTGTACACTATTTCAAAGTCTGATTCTTTTTGTACAGCAAAACAACTGTCTGGACATATATACATATATTGTATTCAATTTATACTTTAACATATTGAACATGTATTGGTCAACCTGCCATCTGGTGGGGTGGGGAGGAGGGGAAAAATTAGAACAAAGGGTTTAGCAATTGTCAATGTTGTAAAATTACCCATGCATATATCTGGTAAAGAAAAAAAAACTATTAAAGAAAGATTTCTACTCAAGGCCTCATTTCCAAAATATAGAGAATTGACTCTAATTCATAAGAAATCAAGCCATTCTTCAATTGACAAATGTTCAGAAGATATGAACAATTTTCAGATGATGAAATTGAAACTATTTCTACTCATATGAAAAAGTGCTCCAAATCATTATTGATCAGAGAAATGCAAATTAAGACAACTCTGAGATACCACTATACACCTGTCAGATTGGCAAAGATGACAGGAAAAGATAATGACAAATGTTGGAGGGGATGCGGGAAAAGTGGGAGACTGGTGCATTATTAGTGGAGTTGTGAAAGAATCCAACCTTTCTGGAGAGCAATTTGGAACTATACTCAAAAAGTTATAAAACTGTGCATATCCTTTGATCCAGAAGTGTTATTACTGGGCTTATATCCCAAAGAGATATTAAAGAAGGGAAAGGGACCTGTATGTAAAAAATGTTTGTGACAGCCCTTTTTGTAGTGGCTAGAAACTGGAAATTGAATGAATGTCCATCCATTGGAGAATGGCTGAATAAATTGTGGTATAGGAATGTTATAGAATATTATTATTCTGTAAGAAATGGCCAGCAGGATGAATACAGAGAGGCTTGGAGAGACTTACATGAATTGACGCTAAGTGAAATGAGCAGAATCAGGAAATCATTATCACTTCAACAACAAGACTATATGAGGATCAATTCTGATGGAAGTGGCTATCTTCAGCAATGAGAGGATCTAATTCAGTTCCAAATGATCAATGATGAACAGAACCGGCTACACCCAGCGAAAGAAAATTGGGAAATGAGTGTGGACCACAACATACCATTTGCATTCTTTCTGTTGTTGTTTTCTTGGATTTTTGTTTTTCTTCCCAAGTTATTTTTGCCCTTCTAAATCCAATTTTTCTTGTGCCACAAGAGAACTGTACAGATCTGCACACATATATTGTATTTCACATATACTTTAACATGTTTAACATGTATGGGACTACCTGCCTCAGGGGTAGAGGGAAGGAGGGGAAAAGTTGGAACAGAAGTGTTTGCAAGGATCAATGTTGAAAAATTACCCATGCATATGTTTTGTCGATAAAAAGCTATAATAATAATAATAATAATGAAATAAATTTTAAATTGTTAAAAAAAAAAACAACAACTGTGTGCCCTTCACCTGGACAACTGCTGAGCAAACGAAGGTATGTGAATGCCACAAAAAAAAAGGAAGGAAGCATTTAGTAAATGCCGAGCACTGTGTTGGCTGCTTTTCAAATATGATCTCATTTGATCCTATCATATCAATTATTATTGTACTTTAAGAAACAACAAATATGAGGAAATCAGAGAAAGATGGAGTTTTTGTATAAGCTTATTCAGAGTGAGGTAAACAGGACCAGGGAAACAGTCCATCCAACACCACCAAAAAAGCCCAAGTTTGAAGGCTCTCTAATTGCAATGAATCATCTTGACCCTGGAGAAGAAATGTAACATTTTTCTCCTTTCTTTGGGAGTAGGGAGGGGTAGAGACAGGATGCCCCTGATGCATTTGCTGGGTCTGTTTTATTCTTTTTGCTTTATTACAAGAACAGGGCTCATTTTATGACCAGGCACAAGGATGATATTTGAAATTGACTGTGATGTAAAAAAATGTCCCAGTGAAACTTTTTAAAATGAAAAAGAATGCATCCCCTGGACCAGAGGATGCTCCTACCCCATTCCCTGAAGAATGCACACCTCATCATTAGTCCATCCAAACTCCTGGCATTTCAACTAAGGCTCCACCACAATCCCCAACAATCTCTTTGTTCTCTCTCTGAGTTGTCCTTGCAAGGTTAGCAGAGGATGCTTGTCACCAGCAGCACTGTCCAAAATCTCTGCAATCTAACAACTGTGATTAGATATCTGGCCAATGGAATAACTGAGTCGTGACTCTGTCATTGAGAACACTAGAAATGTAGGATGTAAGTTAGAGATAAAAGTACTCAGCTATTCACAATGAAGTATACCACTTTCTAAAGGATTCAAAAACCAAAGACAAAGGTTCACAGAGTCACAGTATTTCATTGTGGAGAGGGTCCTCAGAGGGATCCAGTTCCCCCCTTCTCCCTGTCTCCCCTTTCTTCTCTCTCTCCTCATTTCTCCCTCTCCTCCCCTACCTCCCCTTCTTTCTCTCTCCTCCCTCTCCCTCTTCCTCTGTCCCTCCCTCCCCCCCACACACACTCCCCCCAGTGCTTTGCTGGTTTTATACATACAATCATAGGGCTGATCACCACTACCACATCTATCCTTATCCCCCAACTCTCTCTTCAGTGGGTAAGCTCCTACTTCCTCCCTTCTGAGCTGGGTGCTGGCCTCTCAAGACAATTTTAATCCTGTACCAGTAGCAGGTGGCTAAGTGCCATTAGAAAAACCCTCATCCAGCCCACCCTATCTCCCCTTTGGTTCCCATTTCCCAGTAGCTAAAGTGAATGTTTTTCGACAGGACAGCCAAGCAGGGGCAGTAACTGCCCAAGTGAATGATTGTGACTGGGTTTCTTCCCACTCCCACCCAACCATCCTACAAAGTTCCATATCCTTCCTCCTCACAAACTCATTTTCATGTTCATCTCCTCAATCTGCTTCAAGCCCCATCTCTAATCAGTGGCCACAACACCTCACTCATTTGGTCCCTTTTTACATAGCTGCCACTGCAAGCTCTCCATCACCTTTTACCTGGACTGCACCAGTCGCCTTCAAACTGGTCTCTCTATTGTACATTTCTTTGCACTCCAATCCATCCTCCCAGCAGCTGCTAGAATAATCTTCCTGAAGCACAGGTTTAAATGTATGACCACCCCTCTCCCCAATTAATAAACTTCAGTGGCTCCCTATCACCTCCAGGATCAAACACAAAACTCTTCAGATAGTGTTCGAAGCCTTTCGTAGCCTGTCCTCCTCCTCCTATCTCCCACTCTCTTCCCATCACATACTCGGGGAGCCAGTCACAGACTAGCTTATTTGCTGTTTCTCCAATATGACCTTAGCACTGTCACTGGCCGTATCTCATCTGGGGATGCTTTTCCTCTTCCTCTTTACCTCCAGGCTTCTTTGGCTTCCTTCAAAATCCAGTTCAATTCCACCAGAAAGTCTTTCCTGATCCCCTTTAATCCGAGTGCTTACCTTCTGGTGATATTTCCAATTTACTCTACATATAGCTTGTTCTGACATCCCTATTGGCATTTAGTCTCCCCCATTAGATGGGAGCTTCTTTCCATATTTATATTGCCATTGCTTAGCACATAGCAAATACTTAATAAATGTTTATTGACTGAATGTATATAATATATAAATAAGTAAATATGAACATGGGGGGTTATAAAATGTTTTACTGATAGGGTACATGATCGCCAAAGTTTGGAGACCACTTTTGTAGATGAGAGAAATGCAAATGGTGGCTGTTAATTAAATTTCCCTGCATCCAGCTTCTATTTTTGGAGAGCCTTAGTGGAGTCAAAATGAAGCAGGTTGTGGTCTCTTTAAGAAACTATTTCCTAAGTGGAAATCTTCAACATAAAGAAGATCCAACTCACTTCCAGTTGATCAATGATGGACAGAAACAACGACACCCAGAGAAGGAACACTGGGAAGTGAATGTAAATTGTTAGCACTACTGTCTTTCTACCCAGGTTACTTATACCTTCAGAAGCTAATAATCAATGTGCAACAAGAAAATGGTATTTACACACACATATTGTATCTAGGTTATATTGTAACACATGTAAAATGTATGGGATTACCTGCCATGGAGGGGAGGGAGTGGAGGGAGGGAGGGGATAATTTGCAAAAATGAATAAAAAAATAAAATTTAAAAAAAAAAGAAACTATTTCCTATTGATCTGTGATCTCTTTCAGATTCTCAGCTCTTTCTGGGGAAATCATATCCCCCTAAATAAGTTATCTTCCCAGGATGCCAGGGCCTTTGATTCAATTAGAAATCCTGGTCAAAAAGCGCCCCTTTGAAGTGTTGTTAATTCCAATAGGAGATCCGGGCTGTCTCAGCCCCCACTAAGACCCAACATAACAGCTTCCTTCATTGAAGGTCTTTTGCAGATGGACCTAGATAGTTCACTGAGCTATAAGGACCCTTCTGTCCACTGAGAACTTCATTCTCTCAGAGCAAAACTTCATTTTCCAATAGATCTGCCACTGTAGAAGTCAGTCTCTTGGTAAACTGATTTCTATCCAACAATAAACTTTTACTTTGCAACTAATAATTCGGGAACGAGTGAATTCTTTTACTCCTAGAACCTGTGGCCAATTTAAAGGTGATTCTTAACAATTCTCTTATAGCCACTAATCTAGACCACCAGGATCTAGATCACTCAAACAACATCAAAAATACAACTGTTTCACCCAACCCAAAGTCTTTAGTAGGAGGAAAAAGGACCAGATACATACAATTACAAGGGAGGGAATAAGCATTTATTAAGCACCTCTGTGTCCAATACTGTGCTAAGTGCTTTATGAATATTATTTCATTTGATTCTCATGACTACCCAGGGAGAGAGTTGTTACTGTGATCCCCATTGCATTGGAGGAAACTGAGGCAAACAGAGATTAAATGACTTGCCCAGAGTCACAAAGGTAATAAGTATCTGAGGTTAGATTTGAACTCAGGGCTTCCCGACTCCAGGCCCACTGCTCTACACATTTTGACAGCAGCTGCACTTTCAATTAGCTATTGATAGTACATTCCTTAGTTCCCTAATAAACTCCTTTTTTCATTTCACGAGCATGAGAACTAGAAATCTCAACCCAAGCTATTGTTCCAGTTACATGAGAGGAAAATCTAAATGCATAGAAAATAAAGTGCCAATTTTCTCTGGGATAATCCAAGTAAGATGCATTATGGGTAGACAATGTAGTCATCAATATCCCTTGAGATCCAGAGAAGCAAATAATCAGCTATGAAGAGAATAAAAGCAGAAGCAGGAAAGTGAGTCATGGATTGGAATCTTATTATGTTACAAGCTCAGTTTGGCTATGATCTGACAAATTTAATTCTTTGAATTATACTTCAATATGTCAACAATCTGTATTTTATTAGCTGTGGATGTCCCTTCAACCGCCACAGCTCTGCTGACAGCCCTCAGGAGTTGCAATAGCCAAAAATGCATCACCCTGTGACTAACTCAGTGATGACTTTGTTCCAAACATGGCACATGGTCCTAGGATAAAAAAAAAATACACTCCATCACTGTGCTTGGCAGGACCCATCAAAATCTGCTCTCCACTAGGACCAAAATAAGTAACCCAGTGTCATTTCCATATAATAATGATTCTCATTTATAATTGTAAATAACTGAGAAATTAACCCACCACATGGATTTAGATAAATCTTGGGTGGGGAGAATGGAAATCCAATTCACAATCTGAAACTCATCAACAGACAAGGTCTGGTTCCTGGGGTAGAAATCATGGAGACTTTGGGAGAAAGTAATCACTCCATACAATTTATTCTTAAGAAGTGGAAGAAAGCTAAACACCATCTGATGTACCTGTTATAGTCTATGGCCTTAAACTCAAGGTTTACATAAACTAGATTTAATCTCGGTGTCAGTCACCTGTAATTGTGACTCCGACTTGCATTGACTATACTAAGAGCAGCCTCTGGGAAACCTTAGAGCAGGGGTTCTCAAACTACGGCCCGTGGGCCAAATGCCGCCCACTGAGGACATTTATGTGGCCCATCGGGTTATGGCAAATGGGCTGAGGGGCGGAGACAGAGTGTGAGCTTTTGTTTTTACTATAGTCCGGCCCTCCAACAGACAGTGAACTGGCCCCCTATTTAAAAAGTTTGAGGACCACTGCCTTAGAGTTTGGGGCAGATATGGTTCACGGTTAGATCTGCACAAGTGTCAGTGCCATACAAACATTCAAAGCAAAGTCTATGTAATGAGACAATTTTTATCCAATCCCTCCATGGAAAGTGGAGGAAACAGACAATTTACAGAAGATCAGAATCATTTGATGAACTTTTGGTGAGTCCCCCTTTTCCCTAGAGATGCCTATAAATGTTCCACTGTACTTAGGAAAATAAACTTGAGGATCCTGGCCTCTTTCCATTGCACTGCCTGAATAGCATACAGAGAGCAAAATTCAGGTCTTTTTCTTCTGACTCCCCTATTGATTCTACAGCTTAGAGAGCCCTGTGTTTGCTAACAAGGGGACCTATGACTAGCCCTACTTAAAGCCCACTTCTGATAGATGGCTGAATTTCTGAGCTAGCCCTTCCCATAAATCTCCATCTTATATCACAGAAGCTAGGATTACAGAATTCTCATTAATTGGCCATATGTTCATCCTCTCTTGCAGCCCAAGGTTTGGGAAAAAAACCTTCTGTGCTTCTATTCATAGGCAATTCTTATAGCAGCTCCTGGGAAGCCTTACCCTTTGCTCCAGGATCCATGTATGTTTGCCCCCTCCCTATTCTGATCTACAAACAAGGAGGAGGACAAATTTAGAATAGAAGGTCTCTTTCACAGGCTAGTAGACAACCAAGATTCCTCCCACAATAGTTGACTCCACAGTACTTTGATCTGACCAATCCATCTTTAATCACTCTTCACTCATAAGTATATATTGAAACTCTCCCTAAGGAGATACAAGGAGAGTCCCAAAATTAATGCTGATTGACCATTATCAGATATGTTTCCAAGGTAATGTCCAATTGATCTTTCTACGATACCTCCCAAAAGTTGTTTAGCTCAAACTTGCTCACTCTCCCACTCTACTTCAAGGCAGACATAATCTACCTCAGAAGGACAACTGCCAGCTCTTAGGGTAAAAATCTGTTCCTCTAACTCATCAATGTGTTCTAGTTTTGCCCTTAGGGAAGGAGGGCAGGGATGTAATTATCAAAAATAAAAAAGAGTGGATCCTTTTCTATCCTAACCTAATACTTTTTAGGACAGAAATCATGTCACTCCCGAAGTCTAACTCTATTCTTCTCCAGATCATCCCTGGAGTCTCTTCATATGGATTAGCTTGATCAAAGCCTGATCTCTCACTAGTTTCCTTTCCTAACCTCAAAACTGAATTGAAAGTCATAGTCCAAGAAGTCATCTGATGATTGGAGAAGTATTCCTAGAAGTTCTTTGGGGTTTCTAATATAGCCTAAAATTGTTTGATGATCATATTCCCAATGACAATTCAGAAAAATGTTGAATCTCTTTTTCCATATAAAGTTATTTTTGCAGGTAGCTACACTGCAGAATTTAATAGAATTTAATCATTTTAGATTTCATCTTAACTTCAGAAGGCTGTCAAAATCCAGATTCAGTTGCCCAATTGTGCTCTCCCCTTAGCTTAGCATCATCTGAACGTTTGATGAGTAATTTAAATTCATGTCATACTTCAGAAGGAAGCTGAAATTATCCAGAACTGACTGCAGAAAAAAATAATGCCATCAAATGCCTCAAGTGGCATGAATTTGATCAATAAGGGTCAAATTCTGTCCATCGCCCCCACCCCCAAAACACTCTAAGCTTCTTGAAGGCAGGGGTTTGTTCCATCTGTAGTCTTGTGTCCTATGCCTGACAGAGGAGGTGATCACCTATTGACAGGTTTCCATAAGGTAAATAGATATGATCGAATGCAGTTGCACATTAAGTGTTCAAAATAGAAAAGAGATTCTTAGAAGGGGATGGTTTCTTTGCATCCAGTGTTCAAAAAGCCCCATTTTTACAGAAAAGGAAAGTAAGGGCCAGAGAACATTTTTCTTTGGACTGAAGTGATTTATATACTAAGATGGATGTGATTTTGTGTGATTTTCAAGCATTCTTAGAATGATTCCAAGTTTGGGGGGGGGACTGTCTCTCCAGAACAGTGTGAAACATTATATCCCCAATCCTCCACAATATTTAAGTCTGCAAAAACCCTGTTAACTTTTGGGGCTGCCATATATGTCACAGCATTGAAGACCACTAAAAAAGCGCAATGGGAATCTTTTGTCAGTACTGGCTAGCTCGTCCCCACCCCATTTTGAACTTATGTGAAATGTAATTAAAAAGCCTTTGCATGTGTCTCTATCCCATCTAATAACTTTTGGTCCCATCTTCTAAAAGCCCCATTTGTAATTTTGGAAGTAGACTCTTGGGTCATCCATGTTGGCATCTTTTCTGGCTTGATGTAGACTACATAATAGCTGCCTATGCTCTAATAAAGTCACTCAGTGGGTGTGTAATTTTTTTTTATTCTTAGTGGGCAAGTCCAAGATTCTCGGGCACCCAGATACTCTAGTAGAGACCTACTTCTAGGCTGACAGACATCAATCAATCACCTTAATCATTATGCTTATTCTTTGGGCCCAACTAATCATCCAGGTACATTTGTAAACCTCCAGACTATGTATTCTCTCGAAGCCCATCATTCCATGTTGTCCACAAGAATTAACATGAGAGAATTGGTTAGAGTGCTTTGTGAAAATCCAGTTTACACCTAACATGTTAGATTAATTAAGATGAATTAGATTAATTCAAGACACTAAATATCCTATCATGGCAACTTGGGAGGTCAATTATTGTCACTTATCCAATTTATGAGTCACAAAATATTAAACCTCTGATGTCTTTTAGTGAGCACATTAAAGGATGTTTTTCCTCCTCCATCTTTGGAGTTAAAAATATTTCTTCAATGCCTTTAAATTCCAAATAACAACTGTTCAGTTCCAGTTGAGAGAGAACATCTTAAATGGCCCACAACCACAAAAGGGCCCACTGCAATTAGAATTCTCCAAGGCAGGCAGCTGTGCCCTACAGCAGTGGTATCAAAATCAAATAGAAACAGGGCCCACAAAACTATACACATGAATCTCTGAAGGCAGCATCTTGATTCAATTTTTTAAATGTAATATTGTCTTTGTTCTACTGTATTTTTATTTCTTTTGTTAAATGGTTCCCAATTAAATTTGTGTTTGGTTTGGGTCAGACTCTGGAGATGGACTATGTGTCGAATACCTCCTGGCTAGGTAAAGGAATGGATGCCTGTAAGATGCTACATGAACGTGTGAACAGGTACAAATTCCAAACTACAAGCCACCCAAGACATTTCACTGAAAGCCTGGCATCTTTTGGCCGTTCACCGAGCATACTCTCATAGATCCAATGGGTAAGCAATCATATCTTTAGGATTCAAGAGAAAAGAAATAAGAAAGCCAATTTGTATTGCCAGCCCTCTTTCAGCCAGAGCTTTTCCCTACTCCATGAAAAAGATAAATGGAAGTATCTCTGGTTTTACTGGAGTCAAAGGCAGTTGTTACAGCTGACTGGATAAGGCAAGTAGGACCTTAAAAGGTTACTAAGTCCAAAGTACTGCTACTAACGATTCTTACTTCCAAATGCATTGGAGTATGTGATCTGCTTCGGGTAAAAGTCCTCAGCCAGGCCTCCTGTGGCAGCCCGGGCCTAGGAGTTTTCAGTGAGTGTCTTGAGTGCATATTCACAAACTACAAGCCAGTTTCAAAGCTATATCATAGCAGATGCATGGGGATAATCACACGCCTTCCCAGCTTCAAAGGAAAAATTGAAATGATCACTGGGAACAGTCAAAAGGAGTTACATGATCATCTTTGAGCCAACTGGGAGAAAAATTATACCATTGTGAGGACTGATTCCAAGTCCAGCAGCAAGTCTATAAGACATCTCCAAATTGACTAAGCATATGAATAAAAAACAACAGTAAAGATAATATAGAGAAGAGAACATTTAAAGCACTGATTCTTATAGCAGGGCTACTTTATATCTGGTGTTTTATTTAGGTAAATAAAGGCGTGTGTGTGTGTGTGTGTTTGTGTGTGTGTTTGTATGTGTGTGCTTGCACACATGCATGCATATGTGCATAGGAAATAGATGGAGGAATTAAAATATATTTAGAAATTTACTTCTTAATTTATGATTATGCAGCAATGACTCTGTCTTTTCCCAAAGCATCCTGAGTAATTTTGTCTCTTCAGGAGATGTGTTTGTCTAAATGAATGTTATCAGGGCATTGGTTTTATCAAACTGATCTCCAGCACCAGAATCCATGCTCAGAGAGCCCCTTGTAGCTGCCACTAATTTGGCTCCGTCTTGAACAGAACCTGATGCTCACCCTACATCTCATTTATTGGTGGCGTCTCTGTTCCCTCCACCTGCGCCCCGCTGTCAGCAAATGAGCAGAGAACTTAATGAATATTTATTTCATTAAAATTCAGTCTACTGCTGAATGATGACCAACTTTTATTTGCTTTTCTTTGTTTTTCCTCCAAGGAACCCATTTCCAAGTTTTGAGTCTCTTCCTGTGTGCCCCCCACCACACACACCCCATCATTATTAAATTTTCCTTGTACCAAAGGAGACAAGTCACATAGTTCTCAGACAGGTAGTCAGAATCATTACCATAATACTTGAGACCTGAACTTATCCAAACTTGAAAAAAGTGGAAAAACAGGAAAGTTCAATGAATGCTGAGGTGGTGGAAGTATCACTGGCTTGTGATCAGTAGATCTGAGTTGAAATTGTCATGAAGAATGTTTGTGGCGGCCAGAAACTGGAAACTACGTGGATGCCCATCCATTGGAGATTGGCTGAAAAATTGTGGTATATGAATATAATGTAATATTATTGTTCTGTAAGAAATGACCAGCAGGATGATTTCAGAAAGGCCTGGAGAGACTGACAGGAACTGATGTTGAGGGAAATGAGCAGGACCAGGAGATCATTATATACTTCAAAACAATACTGTATGAGGATCAATTCTGATGGATGTGGCCATTTTCAGCAATGAGATGAACCTAATCAGCCCCAATAGAGCAGTAAGGAACTGAACCAGCGACACCCAGCGAAAGAACTCTGGGAGATGACTATGAACCTCTACATAGAATTCCCAATCCCTCTAATTTTGTCCGCCTGCATTTTGGATTTCCTTCACAGGCTAATTGTACACTATTTCAAAGTCTTATTCTTTTTGTATAGTAAAACAACTGTTTGGACATGTATACATATATTGTATTTAATTTATACTCTAACATATTTAACATGTATTGGTCAACCTGCCATCTAGGGGGGGGGGAGGAGGAGAAAAAATAGAACAAAAGGTTTGGTAATTGTCAATGTTGTAAAATTACCCATGCATATATCTGGTAAATAAAAACTATTAAAATTTTTTAAAATAAAATATATAAAAAAAGAAATTGTCACCCTGCCACTTAGTAGCAGTCACTGTGAAGTTTTGAGTAAGTCAATTTACCTAGACAAGTCCCAATTTTTCATTTGTGAAATGGGATCTGGGAGATCTTGTGGAAAGGTATCATAGGTCTATTTTGTGCACCAAATGAGAGAAGGAATATGGAAATGCTTTGAAAATTAAGGAATTATTATTTCCTCCATACCCTAATGCTGTCCCAGCCTCTATTTTGGCAGCGTGGTCCAATCCTTGCCCGTTTCCAGAAGTCTTCCATCATCCTCTCCCCACATCCTCCCCCAAGTCCTCTTCTCTCAGGATAGACACCGGATTCATGGTGATTCTGAGCAGGAATGACTGCAGAACTAGGAAACTGAGTTGAATCTCAAGGGAGGCCAGGCCACACAAAAATCTTGCTTTCCCCAGGTAATCTCCCAAGGAATGCCCACATTTTGAGGGCATACAGTTGTTTTAAAATGGTACACAGTTATAACTGGGTTACAACTGCCTTGGGAGGCAATGACCTGGTCCAGAAGTAAGAAGATTGGAAATGGGTACAGATGAGGCCAGAGGCTGGATGACCAGGGAAACTCTGGCTGGGATTTCAAGCCCTAAAACTATTCCTGGGAGGGTCAAATGCCACTCACCATCCTGGCCACTGGCTGCTTGCATATCCTTTGAAGTTAGACCATGGCTCCCTGGGGGTAAAACGACGCACCCCTTCCCTGCCCAGACCTAATCCCTAGTCTGGAAACCATTGCCTAGAAGTATCAAGCAATAATTCAAGGCATATAACACTTGAGGACACCCTGAAGCAGATTTCTATGTAATTAAGGACTTCTGGGTCATGTGAGTAATAAGGTGGCAGACTAGCCATTATCTCTGACCCCCAAGACTTCTCAGACCCCTCCAAAAGAGAAATTATGACACAGAGATAAAGCAACTTCAGCTATTTCCATAGTCTAGGACACCCAAGACTCTAAAAGGAGGTCTGGAAGAAAAGTAAAGCAGGAACCAACGTTCACCGACCCTGAGCTCACTCAGCATTCCTCTTCTATCCCCTGTACTATTGCCAATGAGGCTACAAGAGCAAGCCCAAAGACACAGCACAGTACCCTGATGCCTTCTCCCTATTTCCAGTGATGTACAGATTTTGATCCAGGGCACAGAAGTTTGCCCAGGCCTCCATGGCCAGCTTGACCACAAACTTTCAGGCACAAAAGCTTCCTGGGGTACTGCTCCTGCAAAGCTCTGAACTGCTACGGCCAGAATAGAAACTAAGGAGCAGTGAGAGGAGGACAGGTTGCCAGAACAGGATCTTCTATACAGCACTCCTCTGAATCTGAGGGAAAGAGCCCGGTATCAAGCTGTAGACATTTCTGAGCACCCAAGATTCAGTTGGGGGCTGGATGTCAAAGCATCCCACCTCCAGGATGCTTTGACAACCAGCTCCCAAGGAAACCACAGTCATAGGGGAGGGATTCATGGAGTGAGTGATAAAGAAAATAAGGAGCGGGGATGCTGAGAGCACTTTCTGAAGGTTTCAGGAAGAAGACAGATCAAAGACCTTAAAGATAAAAAGATAAATCAACGGGAAAACAAGTCACAGAAGGAAATGTGACCTCCAGATCTAGTAAACAAATTCAGGCATCTATGAATAAGTCCAGCAAATCAAAGGAAAATTATTCCAAACTTGGTAAGATGGAGGATCCTGGGAAATTTGAGGAGAACATAGAACCACAATATGCAATTCTTGAGTGGTTTAAAAGAGAAAGAAGAATTTACATCCTGCACAGCAAAAATAATGAGAAAAAAATTTTGAATCTGTAATGGGAAGCCTCACCAAACAAAAATAAAATAAACTAAAAGAGAGAACAATGGATTGGGAATGCAAATGCATTGAAAGGAAGAATCACTTAGAAAAAGGGAAGCAAAAGCCAATAACAATAAAAGAAAACACACCCATCAATGGGTATGTAACCATACTGCCCAGTTTGTCATGAATGTGGGTCCTCCCTGAGGCAGCAATGATTGACAACAGGAAGCTGGGCCCAACTGGATCCAATCTGCAACCTCCATGAATATTTGTTCCCTGCTCTGAATCTTGCTTTTCTGCACACGTGTTGCAGTCCCCAGTTGCATGTAAGATCCTTGAAAGCACCTGGTCCAGCGTGTGGCATCTAATAGGCCCTTAAATGCTTTCTGCATTTCTTGAAACTCTGGCCCAGGGAACAATGTGAGTCCACACCAAATGTTTCCTGGTCACTGTAACATTTGAGCAGAAAAAGGTCTGATCCCCCTAAAAAGAGGCACTTGAAAGGCTGACTCCTCTCCCTACTCCTGGGGTTGGGGTGTAAATCCCATGCCCCTGAGCTACTCAGGGTGCTGTACCTCTCTTTCCCATTAGATCATCATAGTGACCCAATGAGGTAAATACTTTCAGTGTGCTCCTCACTGAAAATCATTGAGGTGACTTGTCCAGGGTCACAGTGCTCTGGAGTGTCAGAGGCAGACTTCAAAGCCAATCCTTCCTGACTCCAGCCCAGCACTCTACCCTCTACATCAGGCTGCTTCTTGGGGCATCATAGAATCAGAGAGTGAAAGCAGGAAGGGATTTCATGAAGCCACTCAACCTGATTCCTTTATTTTACAGATGAGGAAACTGAGGCCCAATGACTTGCCTAGGTCCACATAGCTAGCAAACACATAGGGTTTTTTGACTTCCATACTGCTATTACAGCTTCTTTGTGCAGGAGAGCCCTTCTGCATTCTCTCTTTTGTGGAGACACAGCTGTGACCACTACAAGGGCTCCCTAGGCTTTGCTGCCTTCCCACAGAGCCCAGAGTCCTAGCAGAAAGCCACCTTCCCCCCCAACATATGCACACGTGTGCATACCTCTCCCCTGGTGCCACACATATCTCTGATAATGTACTGCCAGGCTAGGGTGCCCAGAGCAGGCACCAGGAACAACTGGGACTCATTTATCTGGAGGAAAACAGCAACTACCTACTTTCCTAAATCACAGATAGCTTGTCATCTGAACACAATAGCAAGGAAAATTCGAAACTAGCAAACTGATACCACACCTGCTGCGCTGACTTATGAATTGTTGGTGGGAAAAACCCCAGGTCTTCCATTTCATCTTCTTGGAAGCGGGGAGCAGGGAGCCTTCTGGGCATTTTTCATTTATCTTTCTTGCCCACATGGGCAGCCAGCTTCTGCCCCCTACAAATATCCCCCATGGAAATGGAAAAGCAGACTCTGATCTCTGCCTGGTCCTTGCAGCCTTGGTACAGAGGAGAAGGAAGGCCATCCCAGGTGGATGGTAAGGGACGGGGTACATGGGCAGCTGGGCTCTGATGGGATCTGATCCCCACAGACGCTTCATTCTGTTCCCTGTTTGTCTTGTTAAAATGCTTCCAAAAAATGAATCAGAAAACACCGAGTGACCGAAATGAAGAGAGCGAGAAGGCAGTCAGGGAAGGGGAATGCCTATTACTTCCTGAGGAATGTGGGCTGGGGCGAGGGATGGGGCCTGCAGAGAAGAGAAGCAAGGAAAGAATCAGTCTGGGTTAGGATAATCTTCTGGGCCTGAATAAGAGGCCTCGGATCAAGGTCAACAATTGATCATCCCACTTCTGTTTGAAAACCTCCATTAAGGTGCAGTGGAGAGTGGGTATGGGGAGAGATCTATGGAGAGTAAGGAAAGTCTGAGTTCAAACCCATCCTCATACACTCCCTAGTAATGTGATCCTGAGCAAATCCCTTAACCCAGCTTGCCTCAATTTCCTCATCTATGAAATGAAGAGGTGAAGCCAGATGGTTTCCAAGTTCCTTTCTAGTTCTAGATCTACCATCCCATGATTCCCTTTCTACTTTGAGATAGCTCTCCTCACTTCCTGATACCAAGCCCACATTGCCTTTTTTCAACTCCCACCTTCCCCCTATAGCTCCTCATTCTGCCCTCTGAGGCCAAGAACAAGGTTAATTAAGCCCTCGGCCCATGACAACCTCCAGGGGCTTGAAGGCAGTGCTCTCAAGCACCCTCCTTCCCAAGTTCTCTCCCATTACACGTGAACATTCCCATCTTCTATAGGCTAATGTCCAGGCTCTTCCCCATCTTGCCATCTTTCCTCTGGAGGCTGGGCATGATATTCTGCTGTAACATGGCACAGGGCAGTGGCCCTCTGGTCTCCCTTGTCCTCCTCCCTTCTTAGCACTACTACTTTGACCTAAAATCAATCAGCAGTACTGTGAGGCTCTTCACGTTGCGCCTCATGTGGAGGCTGATATCTACTGCAAACAAAACCCCAGGTCTTGGAAGAGAAGAGGTGACTGAAAATGGGAAAGGAGAGGACTTAGGAGTTTTTGCCCTCACCTGACATAGGGGAAATGGCTGCAGAACCAGCCTCGTCCTGGCCTTGCCTGAGAAGCTGACGGGTGGTTTGGCCAAGCAAGATGGCAACAAGTTCAACCTTAGGTTGAAGCAATCTTCTTTGCCCCTCCCTCTCTCCCTCCCTTAACCTCTTTGTCTCCCTGTCCCTGTCCATTTCCCAGTCTTGCCCTCTAGAGCCAACAGGGCTAAGAGAACAGTAGGCTGAGATAAAGCTTGGTGTTGGGGGGTAGAACTTGATCAGAGAGAGCCTATGTCTGAGACCGGGTCTCTGTGCTTGCCTATATGTCCTTGGGACTAAGAGTTAGTTTTTCAAGGATCTCTTCCTTTGGATAAACAGCTTCTGCTCTAACATTGTGAACTAAGAACCTGGTTGAAAATAAAGAATCGGGCTCCATGTCTATGAGACGAGGAAGGGGAGACAAGGCATGTTTTAGAAATACAATTTCCTGGCTTGAGGTTATGAACCAAAAGAACCATATACCATCTTCTCCCCCTCCCCCCCAAAAAAAAAGTTTACTCGGCTCTTTGATGCCATCAGAGTCTCTGGTCTAGGGAGGACACATATGAACTGGCACGCCAGTCTCCCCCCTCATCACAAGTCAGGACTACCTTTCCCAGAGAAGCCTTGAACGAGGAAAGGGGATTGAAACAGATCAGACAGAATCAGGAGGAACGGGCTGGTGAAGGGCCGGGCAAGGCGACAACATAAAGGGGAAAAGCAGAGGTTCGCTAAGACTTGGTGATTCTGGTCTCTGATTTCTAAAAAGTCAAATAAAGTAAATTGCCAACATTTCTTCAGATTTACACAACAATGAAAATAGCTTTGGGTGTTGATTTAAGCCCATGTATGAGCGCACTCAGGGGCCAAAGATCAAGCGGTTGGAGCTGGGCATGTAAGAGTTGTGGGCACAAGGTGCCCTCCTCATAGCCCACAGTAGGGGAAAGAGAATCTACATGCAGGTTGCCCACTTGGCTTAGGTGTAGAGGGCCAAGTGTAGTTGAAACAAGTCATCTTATAACAGGGTGTTAACTGAGTGGAACTGAAATAATGATTCTCTAGTTTACAATTACTTAGTATAGTTCTACAAGTGGAGCCCTTTTCTCCAAGACTGACACCTATGATGATGTACTTAGAGTATATAAGAACTAAGAGATCTGGGAGGGGAGACAGATTCAGAGATAGAGAAGACAGAGGACTGGAGGCTGGAGGCTGGAGGACAGACTCGAAGATAAAGACCCTCGTGGTGGCTGCCCTGTCTCCTTCACTTCTCCACTAAGACCAAGGCCCATCTGAAGGTCCCCGGGAAAAGTAGCTTGGCCCCAGGGAAAGGAGACAGGCTGTGAAGGAGATAATAAAGACTTTGGACTTTATCCCTGAATATTCCCATGGTGATTATTCTGCTGAGACCAAGGCTGGTCCAAAGGCCCTCCAGAAAGCTAACCAGAACATCATAGCTAGGTATGCAAGTTCTTATTTCAAAGATTCACTTGGACAAGATTCTCTTTTCTTTGTGTCTCTTAACATTTCCTCATATCCAGTCATCTTTATGATATCATAACAGTGTGACGACAAATCTGTGAGACAGGGATCACAGGTATTATTAGCTCATTATACAGATGGGGAAAGTGAGGACAGACCCGTTTCATTGACTCAAATCGGGTCACATAGCCAATTAAATATCACAAAGGCCTAGAACCCAGGATTCTTGGCTCCCTTCCGGGTACTCTGGTCACTAAACCACGCTCTGTTGAACCACTAAATTAACAAGTTTCCCTGAAGGTCTCCATTTTTAAAAATCCATTAAAGTGCCTGTCCAACTTGTTAAAAACAAGAAAGTGGAAAATACCACAGGGCTCATGTCAGGCCTGACAGATGCCTCCCAGGCTCCGCTGGCCAGGCTGCATCAGTAATGCGGGTACACTATGGCACTTCTGAAGCCATGTTTGTCAAAGGACTCACCATTAGATGGGGCACCAGACCCTGACCATCAGCACTCAGTTAAGAGACATATCACTCCCCGTCAACTCCTTGTTCAACTCCAGCCAATGGGGTTCTGTGGGCAAAACAACCCCCCAATCCCTTTTTAAGTAGAAGGAAAAAGAAGTACAGGAATTGTCCTGAGGAGAGAAGCTGCTCTGTGATTTCACTGCTTTCCCTGCAGTAGACCTAAAGCCAACCCCCAATCCTGCAGCTTACAGAGCTGCTCAATGTCACACGGCCAGGATAAGAGGTCACAGAAGCAGGCCTTGAACCCAGGGCTTCCTGATGCCAATGCTGAGCTTCTCTCCACGACCCCCACTACCTCTCAATAAAAACAGTTAACAGTCACTGTTACAGTCACATGGGTAGAGTGTTTTATGTTTTTAAAGCACTTTGCTAGCTCCTCTGAACCTTATATGAACCCCATGAAGCAAGTGCTGTTGTTAGCCCCACTTTTCAGGTGAGGAGAAATTAAGTGACTTGCCCAGGGGTGTACATAAAGTAAATGAGCACCTAAGACAGGATGAGAGTTCTGGTCTTGCTGCCTCCTATCTGCCAGCAAGGCAAGAAGGAGCCCCAAACTTTCTCAACCATCAGAGCCTTGTGTGGTCCTGCGGGTGTTGCGGGTGAGGTGGCCTCTCCGTTGGGTGAGCCCATATCCCCTGGGAACACCGCCGTCTGGAAGGCTGAGCTGATGTGACATGACAGGCATGGCACTGGATTTGGTGTTGGGAAGAGCCTGCCCCAGAAATTGACTATTTCTGGAAGCCTGGGCAAATCACTTAATAGCTGCCATCTACAAAGCACCTGGGAGGCAACCAAAGAGTTAACTTGTCCAGCCTCACATGGATAGTAAGCTTTGGAGGCCAGATTTGAACTCGGGATTCCTGTCTCCGGGCTAGCTCTCTGGATGCTGTGGTACCATCTAACTGCCCTTTCACTTCTCTGAGCCTGTTTCCTCATATGTAAAATGGGGATATTGGACAAGAAGGCTCTAGACTCCCTTCCATCTGTAGGACTTTGGGCCTGAGTGAGATGGCAGAGATGCAGTTAGTCCTTTACTGCCAGCCAGTGTCCCACCAACCACAAGGAAGGCGAGCACACTCTGAGGCTAGCTCTCTAGCCTACACACTCTAGTGCACACGTGTGTGAGTGCACACTTGCTTCCACAAACCCTATTTTTGAGCAGTGTCAGGAAAAGCTGAAGTTAGCCACACTGCAGGGTGGCAAGTCAGGTAGACCTGAGTTGAACTTTTGCTGAAGTGTCTTTCTAGCTGTGGACAAATCATTTCCTCGCTTTCAGGCTCAGTTTCCTTCTGTGTCCAACCAGATGGTCTTTTAGTTCTAAAGCTGAGATGCCACGGAAAAGGGGAATGTCCAGGAAACAGTAGGAACACAAAGAAAGTGGCCAAAATGGTCATATCCTTTGACTCAAAGTTTGCTTCCTCTGCTAGGCAGATATTCCAGAGGCTACTGACCCCAGAAGGCTCCACAAAGCCACAAATCTTTAAAGCATCCCTCTGACATTCACTTAGAGGGCTGCTGAGGTCCTTTCCAAAGCTGGGATCCCTCTATATATTTTGTAAACTTTAAAGGGCCATATAAAGTGTGCTGGGAGAGGCAATGGAAAGTAGTAGGGAGAAGGCCGGCTTCAGAGCCAGGAAGACTGGGGTTCAAGTACCACTGGGGACACAAACTAGCTAAAGGGATTCTAGACAAGTTATTTAACTTAAACAACTTAACTTTGGGGGCTGTGCTCCCAGAGAACTAACTGTCCATGACCATAAACTGGTCATCTGAATGTATGTGGGGGCCACTCACTGGAAGTTATCCATCCCACTTAAATCATGGGTCCAAATTAATCACTGTAATCAAAGTGCTAATTCTATTTTCCTCCTTCCGGCTCCCCCCACCCATAGCTTTCCCAGAAAACCATTGGGTCTTCCAACTCAGGAAGTCTCAGGGCAGAAAATGGCCTGTGGAAACACCCCTTTGGTTCACATGAGGTGATAATATGCTAAGTACCAATACTGAAAGCTCCCTTTCTTACCTTATTTCGAGCTTCCAAAGCATTTTCCCTACAACTGCCGGAGAGATGGGTAGGGTAAAGGTTTGCATTTCCATTTTACAAAGGAGAAGACTGAGGCTTAAGGGGATTAAGTGACTCAAACAGTTATGAAGTGGTAGAGGCAGGCAGTAATGGGGGGCAGTTAACAGAGCTCCCCTCTTATTTGCAGCCTCTATTACAGTGTTATTTGAATTTCTCAGCTCAGGCAAAGCTTGGCTGAATTTGCTCTCTTCTAAGAGACAGCTCCCCCCACCCTGTCCCTGCCCACTCTACTCCATTGGTATTAACAGAGCTTTCTTACCAAATTGTAACCATAACTGGCACAAGACAAAGTATCCTTGATCGAGGATGGGGAGGGGTCCCCTGCACAAATGAGGAAGCATGATGGGCACATTTTCTCCTGCATACACTGTCAGCTTCACACCCCTCCCCTCTACAAGTCTCTTCAATTCACCATGTTTGAGCTAGAGGTCTCAAAAGACTTTCAACTAAATTCTAATCTCAGTCAAACTCTTCCTAACTCTGCTGGAAATGAAAAATATATTCCTGCATGAACCAATTTGTAACAGCACTTCTCAGTATTAAGACCTAGAAGAAAATTGGCTGACCTTTGACTTGGAAGAGCTGAGCAAAATGTGTTATGTCAGTACCAGACATTCAGAAAAATAAGGCAATGCTTACATGAACTAATGCAGGGAGAGGTCAACAGAACCTGCAAAATAGTATACACATGATCACAATATAAAAAAAAAACTAACACTGAAAGCCCTGAGAACTCTGACCAGTGACCGGGGATGGGAGACGACTCCAGAGCAGAGGGAAGCATTATTACCTCCAGCTCTTAGCAAATAAGTGCGGGACTATGGGGTAGGATGAAGCCATGGCACTGGATGTGGCAAAAAGGTTCCAGAAATGGTAGATTGGAAGTTAGCTCAGAGTCTGTCTAAGCCCAACCATTTCTAAAAAGGAATCCTCGCTCCAGCATAACTGTCATGCTGAGCTGACTTTCCAAAGTCCAGGACACGGAATCCACTCACTCCTTAGTGAGCCCTTTACACTTAAACGGCTACTTGTTAGGAAAGTCTCTCTTAGAAGGGGCCTAAACCCACCTCTTTGTAACTCCCCTGCCCGTTGTTCCTGGTGCCACCCTCCCCAGCTTGGCAGCACAAGGGTTAAAGCCCTTCCACATTACAGCACCCCAAAGCCCCCAAGTCAGTAACTGATCTCTTTCACCCTCTCACCTGTTCCTATTTCCCTCCACAGATATTCAGATGGAGGGCCTTTCACCATGTAGTCTGACCTCCTCTGCACACTGTGCCTTGATACTATCCTCCCTAAATGAAACAACTTGATTTGTTTTGCAGGACTTTTCTGCTTGATTGCTCTGGAGGATTCTGTTGGGAAGGCAGGGAAGTCATTGCAAAGTAAGAACAAGGTTAAAAAAAAGATGTTTGTTCTGGACTAACTTCCACAAAGGCAGCTATGAAATCAGCATTTGTTATCTTTTTTTATTAAAAGTAGAGTTTTACCTCAGCCACAGCCTTGAGATCTGTATCTTTGAATTGATGGCCTGAAACCAGACACTAATAAAAATGCCTTGCATCTGTAAAGCATGATATATTTGCTTTCCTTCCTAGAAATGTCCACAACTCGTATTTCTTTTGCTTTTCAAAACTCATGAGACAGATAGGGCAAGGGGTTATTAATCCCATGTTAAATATAAGGGAAATGACTTCTCCAAGGTCACATGTCAAACTGGTATTACATTTGGGAAAATTAATTCTGCTTTCACATTTAATTCTGAGGATACAAAACAACAAATTAAAAACAGTTCCTGCCCTCAAGGAACTGACACTCTGCTGAATGAAACAACAGGCACACATAGAAATAGATACAAAAAAATACAAGAATTTTTGGGGGAAGATCCTAAGTTTTGCTGGTGGTAAATTTGAAATGCCTACAGAATATCTAGTTCTCATGGGCTGGAGATCAGGAAAAGCATTGTGTAGAAGCTCACACTGGAGTTGAGTCTTGAAGTGGGTCAGGGGTTTATTCCAAGTGGTTGAGATGAGGAGGGAGAACAATTCAGGAGAGAGGTGGGAGACAAGATATCGCATCCAAGGAACAGGAAGCAGGCCAAGTTGGCTGTAATTCTGAGCATATGAAATGGAATGATTTATAAGAGATCTAAATCCTAACCCTAGTTCCAAATTATCTCCTTACCTCCCACCCCTCCCCATCCTTGAGAAGACAAGTAATTTGATATGAATTATATATGTGAAGTCATACAAAACATCTTTTTACATTAGCCATGCTACAAAAGAAAACACAGGCAAACCATTTTTAAAAAGAAAATGAAGTAAAAAAGCGTTCTTCAGTTCTTTCTCTGGAGGTGGGTAGCATTTTGCATCATGGGTCTTTTGAAATTGTCTTTGATTATTGTCTTGATCAAAGTAGCTAAGTCTTTCACAGTTGATCATCACATAATACTGCAGCTACCATGTACAATTTTCTCCTGATTTTGCTTACTTCATTTTGGATCAGTTCATCTAAGTCTCCCCAGGTTTTGTTGAAACTATCTTGTTCATGATTTTTTATATCCCAATACTATCCTTTCACAATTATGTATTACAACTTGTTTAGCCATTCTCCAGTGGATCCCCTTGATTTTCAATTCTTTGCCACTCAGCCCTTTTCATAGTGGCTAGAAACTAGAAACTGAATGGATGCCCATCCATTGGAGAATGGCTGAGTAAATTGTGGTATATGAATGTTATGAAATATTATTGTTCTATAAGAAATAATCAGCAGGGTGAATACAGAGAGGCTTGGAGAGACTTACATCAACTGATGCTGAGTGAAATGAGCAGAACCAGGAGATCATTGTACACTTTAACAATAATACTATATATATGAGGATCAATTCTGATGGAAGTGGCCCTCTTCAACACTGAGAGGATCCAAATCAGTTCCAATTGATCAGTAATGAACAGAACCAGCTACACCCAGCGAAAGAACACTGGGAAATGAGTATGGACCACAACATAGCATTTCCAGTATTTCTGTTATTGTTTGCTTGCATTTTTGTTTTTCTTCCCAGGTTATTTTTACCTTCTTTCTAAATCTGATTTTTCTTGTATAACAAGATAACTGTAGAAATATGTATACATATATTGTATTTAACATATACTTTAACATGTTTAACATGTATGGGAATACTTGCCATCTAAGGGAGGGGGTGGAGGGAAGGAGGGGAAAAGTTAGAACAGAAGGTTTTGCAAGGGTCAATGTTGAAAAATTACCCATGCACATGTTTTGTCAATAAAAAGCTATAATAAAAAAAAAGAAATGTCCATGATTTAAAGAAAAAAGACATCAATAAAAGATAAAAAAGAGGAAAAAATCCTTTGCCACTACAAAAAGGAGCTGCTAGAAATATTTTTGCACATATGAGTTCTTTCCCCTTTTCTTTGCCTTCTTTGGGATAGAGATTTAGTAGTGATATTGTAGAGATATACTCTTTGACTATGTACAATTTTATAGCCTTTGGGCATAGTTCCAAATTCTTCTCAGGAATTGTTGGACTAATTCATAATTCCACCCACAATGCATTAGGATCCCAGTTTTCCTACATTCCCCCAGCACTTGCCATTTTCCTTTTCCATCATATCAGCTACTCTGATGGGTATGAGGTGGTACCTCAGATTGTTTCAATTTACATTTCTCTTATCAATAGTGATTTAGAGAACTTTTATATGACTATAGCTTCAATCTCATCTGAAAACTGCCTATTCATATTCTTGAGCTATTATCTTTTTCTTTCTTTCTTTTTTTTCTTTTCTTTTTTCCTGAGGCTGGGGTTAAGTGACTTGCCCAGGGTCACACAGGTAGGAAGTGTTAAGTGTCTGAGACCAGATTTGAACTCGGGTCCTCCTGAATTCAGGGCTGGTGTTCTATCCCCTGCACCACCTAGCTGCCCCCTTTGAGCTATTATCAATTGGGGAATGACGTCTTATTATAAATTTGTCTCAGTTCTCTACATATTTAAGAAACATGGCCTTTATCAAAGAAACTTATTGTAATAATTTCCCCCAGTTTCCTGTATTCTGAAAAAGGCTTTCAGTGTCAAACAGTGGAATGTGTATTTGATACTAGAGGTAATAGGGAGCCACTGAAGTTTATTAAACAGAGGAGTGACATGGTGTGATTCATTCTTCAGAAAACTCATTTTGCTAGCTAAGTAGAGAATGGATCAGAGAGGGAAAGATTTGAGGTAGGGTGATTAAGCTAGAAGGTACCGCAACAGTCCAGACAAGAGAGAAGTACTTAAGGGGTCTCCCAGCATACCACCAACATGGAATGAGCCAGATGTAAGAGATGTGAGGAAGGAAAAAAATGCCAAGATTTGGCTATTTATTGAAATTGAGTAAATGAGAAGTAGGAGATGAGAATTACATCAAGAATGATAATCTGGGTGAATGGAATAATGGTGGGTCCCTTCAATGGAAATAGAGAAGTTGGCAAGTTTCAGGGCAATATAACAGACATATTGAATTTAGGAGTTTGTGACAAAAGTGCAATGAAAGGTTGGTCAGATCTTTTTAAGCCAAGTTCAAAGGGCAGGTGTCAGCATAAAATTCATGACCCTGAGCAAAGAAGCAAAGAACATTTGAGGCTAAAAAGAGGAATGTAGAGAAGGGTTACATCTTTGTGGGAGGTGAGTGCTAACAGTTCAGCCAACTAGAGGCAATGGATGATGCTCTAAACAGTGGCACAGAAGCAAAGGAAGACCGATGGGGCTTGTCAGCTGCCTAAACTTCTGCAGAAGTTTGTTCTACTTAACGTCACCTGATAAATACATGACTTCTTTTACTGACAATTTCTCTCTCAGAAAGATGAGGAGGCAGGAAGAGGAACTGCTACTGTTGGACTACAATTTTCCCCAAAAGGAAGAACTGCTTAGTGAAATTCGAATGAAGGTGGACACCCGAGGAGAATGTGATAGATGAATGATCATGATAACTTGGAATTCCTAAGAGGCACAGAGGGAATGGGTACCTTTATGGAAGCGTGTTCCCAAGAGTCCAGGAAGGGAGGCTTGAGCTGCTGCAAAGGGATACAGTTCAAGAAGGATAATGTTGGAAGGTTTTCAAAAATGACATTCTGACTGTAGAGTTGTGATTGATATCACAGAGGAAGGGAAGGGGGAGGCTTCTGAAAAAGTGATATGGCCACACAGGCTACCCTGAAATGAGCCCAAGTTTAAAAAGAAAATGCACAAAACATGGCTAAAGCCAAAGACCAAATCATAGCACATTCTTCCTTCTAAGAATGAATAAGGTTAGGGAGGTTAAAGCCTGTAGGCAGCCAAGGGGCACCAGAGTGCACAGAATATTGGGCTTAGAGTCAAGGATACCAGAGTTCTAATCAGTCCTCAGAGACTTACCAGCTGTGTGGCTCTGAGCAGGTCACTTCACCTCTGTTTGCCTCATTTCTCCACATGTGAAATGGGGATAATAACATCATCTATCTCCCAGGGTCATTGTGAGGATCAGATGAGAATAATTGTAAAGCACTCAGCACAGTGCCTGGCACCTAGTAAATACTAGATAAATGTTAGCTCTTACATATTACTCTTAGAGCCCAGCATGAATCGAACCTTGCCAAAGATGCTAGGAAGAAGACAAAGATGAAGCAGACAGATAGAAAAATGATAGTCTCACTGCTTGAGGTAATGGTAACAGATGGAAGAGAAAGAGGAACTACTCAACTCTGATGTTGCTTTGGGGCTTTCTCCGTCAAAGTGAATGATAGTCAAACAGGAAACAAACCTGGTCAAGAGGCAGCTAATGAGGGGATATTGAAATGGAAGAGTTGGATGAAAAATGAGATTGATGGGGGGTGAGCACCAATCAAATGTATTGTTTCAGGTCAACTCTGTATATCTGTCTACACAACACCCCCCCCACACACACACACACAATACTCTTCCATATGACACATACACATGCACACAACCTGTGTGCATGCCCTAACTCTAGTCTCACAGGTTCATAGCTTTAGAACCTACATGACAATTCTATTTCTCTTACTCCCCACTCAGATTTTTATATCCAGCCTCTTCTCTCCATTTCCCCATAACCCTATCACCTTTTGTCTGGAATATTACAATAGCTTCCAGATCTGTTTCTCTCTCTCTGGTCTATCCCATCTTCATAATTCTAGCTTCAAGACAACCACCAGATCAATATCCTCCAAACATATTTGTTTGTCTTTGTCTCTCTCTGTCTCTCTGTCTCTCTCTGTCTCTCTCTGTCTCTCTGTTTCTCTCTCTCTCTCTGTCTGTGTGTGTGTGTCTCTGTCTCTGTCTCTCTCTGTCTCTGTCTCTCTCTGTCTCTCTCTCTCTCTCTCTCTCTCTCTGTCTCTGTCTCTCTCTCTCTCTCTCTCTGTCTCTCTCTCTCTCTGTCTCTCTCTCTGTCTCTCTCTCTGTCTCTCTCTCTCTCCATCTCTCTCTCTCTCTCTCTCTCTCTCTCTCTCTCTCTCTCTCTCTCTCTCTCTCTCTGTCTCTCTTTCTCTCTCTCTCTCTCTCTCTCTCTCTGTCTCTCTCTCTCTCTCTCCATCTCTCTCTCTTTCTCTCTCTCTCTCTCTCTCTCTCTCTCTCTCTCTCTCTCTCTCTCTCTCTCTCTCTCTCTCACACACACACACACACACACACACACACACAGCCCCCACATAACACATACACACAATACATGCTATCAAACACACATACACACACGTTACATACACACATTTAAACTTCTTCAATGACTCCCAGTTGCCTCCTAGGATATGATGGAAAATCCTCAGCTTGTTATTTAAAATGCACCATAAACTGGTTCCCACCTGTCTTTCCTGACTTAGCTCATGTTATGCTCCTTTGTGTATTTTTCCTATTCCAAACTGGCCTTCCAGCTCTTCCCTGTCTGAACCATTCTATTTCCTGTCTCCATAGACAAGGTGACCCTAATGCCTGCCAAGGACTCCAGTCTCACTTTTACTTCCTAGGATCTCCTTTTTGCTTCTGAAGATCTCTCAGGTACCTTCTTTTACAGAGACCTTGATCTGCTCACTAATTAGTGTTTCCTTACTCATAAAATTGCATGTATTAATCAACATATATCCCCATATTTACTTTTCTGTCTACCTAGCATATCTCCCAGTAGAATGTAGGCCCCTTGAGGACAGAGAATGTTCCATTTTTGCCTTTGTTCAGTGCTCGGAGCAGCAGCGCCCAGTACATTATCATTATGTTGGACTCCCCCCAGCACCTCAGTTATTTACGTTTCCTTCAATCTCAGGTTATCTTGCATTTACTTATTAATGTGGAGTTATATTCCCCCAGAAGAACACAGGCTCCTTGAGGGAGGAATTAAATATTGCTTTTGACTTTATATTCTCTTCCTTCTGGCTAGTCCAGTGTCTGGTAGGCTGTTAGAATTGAGAAGATACTCGTTGGATTGGAGGGGATTAGACTGGTGGAGAGGGACCTGATGTCTTGCTCTGGAGCCTTCCAGGAGGACATTGGCTTATTGCTATGCACAAAATGGTGGCAGCCACACCAACGCAGGGCTCACAGGACGAGACACATGGTGCCAGGCAGCCCCTAGCATACTCCCTTTGCTCCCTTGAAGCTCATTTGCACACAGCATCTGCTTGTCACCTTCTTGCTTCGCAGCCTGCTTGTACTCAAGCCATTGACAGCGCCTGACAGCCCCCATTGCCCTTGGGATGGAGGAGGAAAACTTTCTAAAGGCACTTTCCCCCTCCCCAGCACTTTGCCTTTCCCTATCTGTACGGAGGCAGCAGTAGAGCCTGATGGGAAGAGGCTTTCAGGGGATCCAGCTTTAGCATCCTAAGCTGTAAAATGAAGGATGAGATAGCCTCAAAGGACCCTTCCAAGTTCAGAACATTCGAATTCAAAGTCTTATCACTTTCCAATATGCTCCCTGGTGCTTGTGCTTGGGGGCTGAACTTCCCTCTACATAATGAAATTCATTTGGAAAGTGACAGAGCAATCGCTCTCCTGGACCGCGTTCCTCAGTGCATCACAATTAGCAACAAACTTGCAGGTGAATGAAACTTTTAAAAGGCAAAAGAATTTTGTTCTCTAATACTTTACAATCAGGCGATAATAAAAACACATTCTAATCTAAATTTTGTACCAAATGAATTTTCCAGTTGCTCATAAAATATATGATGTTCTACCCACCCCCAAGTGTCCCTCATCTTCTGTTTGAGTTAAACTAGTTCAACTTCCAGGACATGGGCATTAACGTGGGCATCCCCTTCCCCGTGGGGATCACATTTCTAAATAATTTAGAAAATGACCTTCAAGGATTGTTGTGCGTTCTGGAGAGCAATGTAGAACTCCCCAAGAGCTCTCAAACTGTGCATACCTTTTGATCCAGCAGTCTCACTACTGGGTCTGTATCTCAAAGAGACCATAAAAGAGGGAGAAAGACCCACATGTGCAAAATGTTTGTGGCAGCCCTTTTTGTAATGGCAAGTAGCTGGAACCTGAGTGGCTGCCCATCAGCTGAAGAATGGCTGAAAAAGTGATAGTCTTATGAATCTAATGGAATACTACTGTTCTACAAGAAAGGATCAGCAGGCTGATTTCAGAGAGAGCTGGAGGGACTTACATAAACTGATGCTAAGGGAAGCGAGCAGAACCAGGAGATCATTGTATAGAACAACAAGATGATGTGATGATCAACTGGGATGGATATGGCTCTTTTCAACAATGAGGTGAATCAGACCAATTCCAATAGACTTGGGATGGAGAGAGCCATCTGCATCCAGAGAGAGGACTATAGGGACTGAAATGTGGATGACAGCCTACTATTTTCATCCTTTTTGTTGTTGTTTGCTTGCAGGAACAAATCGAATGTGAACTGCATCACTGGAGGGAATGGTTACTTCACTGACCTTTTTTTTTTTAACTGACCATATTTTTCTCTAATTTTTATTTCCAGCTCCCAATTCTCTCCATCGCTCCAGCCCTCTCTTGCCTATTAAGAAGGCAAACAATATGTTAAAATATTATATATGTGAAGTCATGCAAAACCTACTTGCATATTCCCTGTGCTATTAAAAAAGGCAGTAAGATCAAAGAAAGTAAAAAAAAAATTCCTCTAATCTGTATTCAAAGTTCTTTCATTCTTTCTCTGGAGAGCATTTTTTTTATCTTGAGTTTTCTGGAATTGTTGAGGATCATTGTATTGATCAGAGTAGCTAAGCATTTCATGATTAATCATTATTACAATCCTGGTGATACTGAGAACAATGTTTTCTCTCGGTTTCATTCATTTCACTTCGCATCAGTTTATGTAAGTCTTCCCAGGTTTTTCTGAAACTACCCCCTTTGTCATTTCTTATAACACAATAGTATTCCATCACAATCATATACTATTCCCCAACTGATGGGCATCCCCCTCATGTTTCCAATTCTTGGCCACCACAAAAGAGCTCCTACCTCTTTTCCTTTTTCTTGGATCTCTTTGTGGTATAATAGCAATAATGCTGGCTCAAAGGGTATTCAGAGTTTTATAGCTTTGGGTCTTTGAACAATTTTACACACACACACACACACACACACACACACACACACACACACACACAGTAACCTACTATACTTTCAGTCACTCAGGCTTACAACTTAAGGTCTGAGGGCATTTTTACTTGCTGTGCCTCATTCCTAGAACTCTCTCTCTCTTCATTTCTGCCTTTGACTTTCCTGGTTTCCTTCAAATCTTAGCTTAAGTCATACTTTCTATAAGCAACTTTTTCCAGTCCTCCTTAGTCTTAATGCCTTTCCTCTGTTATCTCCTCTTTATCCTGTCTGTAGCTTGTTTGCATGGAGTTATTTGCATGTTGTCTCCCTTAATGGACAATGAGTTCCTTCAGAGCAGAGACTATCCTTTGCTGTTCCGAGCACTGAGCACACTCTTTGGCACATAGTAGGTAATTAATAGATGCTTCTTGACTGGCTGACCCATAAATTAGTTGAAAACTTTTTGTTTCCTTAATTTCCTCTAAGTTTCAGATGTTATTCAAATATACTTTAGAGTAAGAATCAAGAAAATATGTTCACTGTAGCTTACTCATTTCTGTGGGGAAATTGCCAGCTCTAATTCCTATCCTGCTTTTAACTACCTGCTGCACAGAAATGACATTTCTTAAGGCTGATCTTTCCCCAAATTTAATTTCATGCATCCCTGACATCAGCCCAAAGAGCATCCAGCTTCCAAATGAAGTTTCAAATATATGCATTAAGTATAAATTCTACTTTGAGAGTTTGCTTCAAAGTTCTTTATGGCATGGTCATCAATCACTCAATCATTTAATCAGCAAGATGTGATAAGCCCCTGCCATGATGTGCCAGGCACTGGACTAGGTGCTAGAGATAGGAAGACAAGAGTAAAATAGACCCTGCCCTCAGGGAGTTGCCATTCTATTAGACTTAGATGTCACCCTTCTTTTTTTCAAGGAGATAAGGGGAGAAAGAATTCTTTGTGCTTTTACAGCAAAGATATCCTATAATCCAAAGCTTCCAACCTCCAGTCTCATTGCGTTGCCAAGGATTTCCCTGAAACTTCCTCCTGGTAGTTCCCTGGCATTGGAAAGTCTGTTGTCCAGAGAGGCATCAGGCTCAATGGTGGCCAGCTGGCAAAAGAAATCTGGCCAGGGGCCAAGCAATCAAGAAAAATCCTAAGGAGAGGTCCATGGAGCTAACCAGAGGCCAAAGGTCTAGCTAAAGAAGATTAGTATTGGGACTCCAGGGAAAGCAGCCATAACAGAAAAGGCCCAAAAGAACCTAGCAGGGACCAAACCCAGTCAGGATCCCCCCAACTAGAAGGACTCCTGGGGAAGTGCAAGGATATGGGTGTACAGGGGTCAGTTCCCAAGCACACAAGTTTATACCTTGTGCCTTTGTCCTTTTCTTCCTTTCTGATTTCCTTATAGGCTTAGTTCACATGCTACCTCATGCAGGAAGCCTTTCCTGAGTTTAGCTATTGGCTCCTTTCCTGTTGTCTACAAATTTGCCCATCTCCCCCCCCCCATCCCTAACAAAGTAAGAAGTAAGAAAAAATACCTTCACTTGATCCGGTCATCCCCATAAGGTATGGTTCTATGCTGTAATAATAATAATGATTCATGTTGATATGAAATTATGAAG